>NW_022595248.1:951768-1030775 GCF_009176505.1 Sitodiplosis mosellana | reverse complement strand
GAAAGAAGAAGAAAGACATTTTGACCATCAACGACCTTCGAACATACTCCAGATTGAATCAGAATGATTTTACTTGTTGGACTAGAATGACACGGGTTTTACTGTATTCAACGTAAATGCATTGAATGGGCGGGTATTATGTGTGACATATGGAGAGAGATATTTCAACTGCGCACAAATAAAAACAACTATGACAGTTAAGAATGGATGCAAGTCATAATTAAGTGCATGAGAGTGTGATGTAACAATGTAAAATATGTTGAAATAAAAAGAATTACGTTGCATAAAGTGGACTTTTTCGTTTGTTCGGAACAACATTTCATCTGATATGGAGTCAATTTCAGCTTCGTGACACAGAGATTGCAAGGGCATTGTACTTGATCTCAAATCATCGCTCAACAATTAAAACAATACACCAGTCATTTTTTTAAATGCACTATTTATAAATTTTTTCGATTATTGTCAATGATGAGTCAGCAGAAAAAAAACAATTAAAAACAGTAAGTGTAATGAGTTGTACTCTCTCTGTAAGCGAATAGAAAATGAAATTAAGACGGAAGAGGAGAAGAATAAAAAAATTGTTATATAATTTCGACAACTGGTTTATTGTATTTTGAGAATGGATAGCAATCGCAGTTGGTGCACGACAAGACTAGTTCATCTCACACGATTTAGTTGCTATTGTTTATTTTCCAAAAGATTTCAACGCATTTGGATTATATTTTAATGGAGTGTATTGAGCTTGTGGAGCGGCATGTTGGAGGTATTCCAAAGCACGAGCGATTTGGGCAGGGATAGCTGGGGCGACTGGCAAATGTGATCCGGTTGGTTGGAAACCGTTTTCGTCAGCAATGTAGCTCAATTGGACCTTCTCGCCTTCTGGAGAGGTGTAAGCGTAATCACCTTGAGCAGTAATGCCTGCTTCTGATCCGATTTGTTTCAATTGGCCTTGTTCCTTGGCGGTAATTCCGTTTGAGGTTTCATAAGCGTAGTTGAATGACTCTGGGTTAACGACGGCATCGTTGCGCAAGACTTGAGCGGTGGCGTCTGAGCTGGCATGATGGGGACTGCCCACGAGTGATTTAAGGGCGAATGGGTCGATGGCGTATGAGCCAGCAACGAGAGCGAACAATGCAATAGCCTGAAATCAAAATAAGATCCGATTAGAACTCAATTTACTTCAAAACAACACACTTATTTTTTTTTCTTCAATTCTGTATCAAACATCGGTCTTGTTCTATATTTTCATTTATTCTATTCACAAAACTCTGTTTTCACTCAATTTATCGAAAATTTTATAAACTTCTTTCGATACTCACAACGAATTTCATTTTGGTTAATTTTTTTGTTTTTGATCACAAGAGCACAAGATGCCTTCTATGCTCTGCCTAAACTAGGATGCCGTATTTATACCAAAAAATGAACCAACGGTGTTACGATATCTTTGGTGGTAAATTTTGGTTGACCTTTATATTTTTTTATCTCCACACAATAAAATATGCAAACATATATTAAGAATAACGATGAAAAAATGTCAAACAAAATATCAAATCGCTTTGTTTCCATGTTTCCAAATCACAAAAAGAGCAGAAGAAATGCGGGAGTGTGAAAAAGCTCGTTCAGTTTCGTCATAAAAATTCAACTTGATATTTAACTGGTTTTTTGATTAAATATTCTATTTTTTCCTAAAGGACGACAACCACAAATACATTTTGGGCGATATCGCATATCGGCATTTCAACTTGACACACTGTTCTACTAATATCAACGAATCTATTGTATTGGCGTTTTGAAAAAAAAACTGTTGGTGATTTTACATGAAAACTGTATTAAAATTTCATCATCACATCAATCAAAAAACATGTTTTTCCATTGTTTATATCTTTAATTTCAATGAAGATTTTTGGTTACTGTTTCATGGAACAACGTCGTTGGCAACAGAAAACAAATTAAGTATTTTTGACTTCTTTCTGTTGTTTACAATAGACAGAAATGGTTTTGATACCCAATTTGTAGGAATACCTAGGCTAGCCTGTTTTGCTTATTTCAATTTCTATTGCAGATGTACTGAATTCTGTTTCTGTTCCTGTTCTTTGCTACAATGAGGCTTAACACGAAAAAAAACAAAAATATAAATTTTTTCCAAGTGGACGAACACTTTTTGGAGTGATTGTATTTCTATGTTCGATTTTTTTGTTTTTCAAATAAATTCGATGCTATATGTTTTTTTTTTTTGGAAAAGAGTGAGTTTTATTGCAAGTGTTGTGCATTTTTATTTGAACAATTTGTCAATATTCTCGAAAATTTATAAGTTTTGTGGAACCAACTATTGAATGTTACAGGGAATCACTTGAAAAAATTCAAAGATCATCGATATTAAGGTCGTTTTCAACGTTGCAGAAGCGCTATGATGCGCTCATATCCTAGAAAAAAGTCTGTCATTATATTCTGTGTATTAAATTCAAAAAAAAATGTTTTCAGTTTACCCCTTAGCATGGCTATATCTAATGGAGTTCTTCCATCATTATCCCTGATATTGACATCCGCCCCGTTTCGAATGAGACATTCCGCAGTTTGAAAATAGAATAGCGGATCAATATTATCTCTATACTCGTGATCTGGGTAGTCGGGTCCCCAAGCAGCCCTATGAAGTGGAGTTTCTCCAGCATCCTTTGTCACATACACACTGTCTCATTGTTTTCGATCAGAATATCAAATATTTCTACAGGATCTGCCGAGAAAAATAAAAAAATTCGATAAAATATTTGTTTAAATTCCTAATGCGTACATTTTGGATTTACTAGAAAATTTTGCAGCTCTATGAAGAACGCTCTTCCCTTTATGTTCTGTTAGATGTACATTTGCACCATGTTGAATAAGGGTTCTAACTTTATTAATTCGATCTGAAGAACAGGGAAGTTTTGATTCATTAATAAATATCAAACAGTTGTTTAAATTCTCAGGAAAATACCTTCTTCAAGACCCCAAACGACTGCAAGATGAAGTGGACTCCTTCCTTTTTTATTCTTCAGATTTACATCTACACGAAGCTCAATGAGAAAATCGATAATTTCATCATGATCTGTGTAGAAAAGTTGAAGAATTTTGAATAATTGTTTGTTTGTTTTTTATTACAATCCGTTCGATTTACCCCAAACGGAAGCATGGTGTAAAGCACCCTTTCCTCCTTTTTCGTTATCTTGGAAGTTGACATCTACTCCATGATTATCAATCAAATCTCTCACATCATTCAAATTGCCTGAGAAGGTAATTGAAAGAATTTTGATCCATTGTTTGGATTTCTTAGCGAATAAAATTAGATTTACCAGCAATGGCAGCATCGATAAATTTTTGTTCATACTTGTTAGCCATTTCAATATCCTCCACTTTTTTTTAAACTAATCGAATGGATAAATTTAAATTCACTTTTCACAGAATTTTCTGATGACAACTAGATATTTTATTTTTCACACTTTGAACAATACTTTCAACGAAAAATTTAAGCTTAGAACAAAATTGCAATGGAATTTTACAAATTAAATAGAGAAATTGTTGGAACTTCCAAGATATGAACGTTTTATGCTCAATGTCAGAATATGACTGCAAAATTTCTTTTCATTATCAAGCATTTATACAATGTTCGATTGAAAATTCATACATTGACGTAAATCTCAAATGTCCACTATGAATTAACATGCTAATATGAACGCGCATAAAGCTGCTCTGTATGCATTTTTTGTACTGATAATTATTGTGTAAGTGTGCTTTTTTTTAATAAGTTCGTGATGTTTTGCATATTTTCAGTTTGAAAACATCATGATTAACTTATAAATAGAGCTAAAATCCGTTCAAATTGCATTTAATTACACATTTCTATCGTAAGATAGTGCCGATAAGTGATATCTTGCAAAGTCCACTATATACTTTGTTGCAATGTCGTTGAGTACACATAATGAATCATTGAAGTAGCATAGTAACAGCGGATTTGAATTAGATAAAAACCCATTTTTTTCCTTTTTTACAAAATCTATGAGAACACGGCCGTGTCCAATATCCGCTCTGTTCTTGAAAATGGACTAGTTGAAAAATCAGTTATAATTTCTAGAGAAACAAAATAATAAAATTTACAATTGCACAATTCAATTCTATGGCGATTTCTTCTTTTTCGTTTGACAAATTAATGTGGATATCACACCGTGTGATTCACACGTTATCAGTTATAGATCAGTTTAAAAATAGCGTTAAATATACGTTTGAATCGCAGGAGCTCAATCGACTATGCTTTTTTTAGATATCATTTGGCCAATCTTTTTTTTAAATAAATCCAAACGATTCAGAATTAACGTAAAAAGCAATTCTGACATAGAATCTGATTCGACCAATTTACTGATGATAAATTTTTCGATTTCTGTAGTTTTTCCGGTGAACGCACAATCAATGAGCTGTAATGACATTAAACGCATCAAGCTCGTCTTTAAGCTACACATCTAATTAGCAGCTGACAAACCAGAAAAAAATATCTCTTATGTTATTTATTGTTTTGTGTTTTGCGAAGCTGCGTGTTGAATGTGCAAACGTGCATAAAATATTTACTCATTCAGCTCATTCGTTCGTTCTTGCGATATAAAACAAAATATAGTTGTATATTTGTGCAAGCACATTGTGAATGTCAACGTGATCAAAAAGTAAATGTGCATAGACGTCGTGAGAACTGCTCCTATCAATCTAGAATGAGAACCTGTGGCAATTTTTCATTCTCTCGCAATGATAAGCACGAATGGCTTTGTGTGGCGACGCATAAATCATTTTTATTCGTTTGCATCAAACAACCGTTTTCCGATTAGTAATTAAAAGCATTTCCGTTATAGACGATTTGATGAAGATTTAGCTGCGCCGCACGCAATCAAAACAATCTCGCCAAGGTCAATTGAATTGCGGTAATAACAGGTTTTTCGTATTTTGAAAACTTCAAATTAGTTCCATATCGATGTTTGATCAAATTTTGTATCAAGCCAAAATGTTGTTGATCGAAAAATAATGTCGTTCAGTGGCCTTGAACTCGATGGTAATGCTTTTTTAAGTGAACGAATTGTGCACTCATTGTGATTTTATGTCACGATAAGTGACAATGCGGGCGATACCACGAACCGGGTGAATTTTAACGCAAAAATACACATGACGCAATTAAAAACTCGCACATTTTCTTGCGCTTGCGGTTAAAATGTTAAGCCCATAAACAAAACAAAAATTACTCGAATATTTTCGATGTAAATTTCCATGGAACTATCAATTTTTGACTCGCCAATGATTTCTCTTCTGCGGTTTTTGTGCTTGTTCCGTGTATTCTATTTTCCTCCACATAAAATGATTCATTTTTGAAATTCATAATGACTTCATTGAAACCGCAATTGCATTGCGTCTACGCCTGAACAGTCGAATCACTTAACGAATTTAATGCAAATGATTTATTCGAGTTCGGACGTGAACGCAACAGAAAAGAGGTATGCCGAACGATTTGCGCACAACAATGAAGCATAAAAACAAATTGAAGCGAACGAAAACCGGTATGCGACACGCGAACATTCTTTTTTCGAACACTGCGTGTATAATTTTTGATGTAGACGTGGTCGCTATCATCGGCCGATGTGGTTTACTAGCTAGATAAGCTTAAAGCGAAGCTTAATTTAGCATCAAGAAATAACTAAAACAGGTTGCATTGCACTTTGCCGCATCAAAATGCGTGTGCACATTGATTCTTATGCTTGAGCTTGTTTATACACAACAAACAAATTTCCATTTCTAAACGAAATCCAAGCAAACTCATTCATAAGACTTCGGTGGTCACACGTTGTTGTTTGGTGTACTTTAACTGAATCATATTTCTTGTGTGTCGACTTGGCTCGTAGGTTTCACGACCGATTCGCATGAAAAAAAAATATTCACACGAATCGGTGGAAGAATTTTTGATCGAATGGCAAAATTCTGGGTAAAGAGGAACTGATGTGTTATTCGCACTACAGTGGTCTATCTGAAAATAGAACTCTCGTCACATCAGCGCGCGATCGCTCGTGAAAGTGATCAAAGCGAACGTGTGCTCTGTGGTTGGTCGTCAAAAATGCGAGTGACTTGTTCTAGATCCCTCACGGTTTTTTTTTTGTCAAACCAGTCGTGCTGGTCCACTCACACAACCAAATGTTATTTATTAAATAGTCGTGGATTTTTTTTTCTCGTTTTGTCCACTTTATTTGTATATGCTTTCTTTTCCCCTTTTCGAAAATAAAAATCTGTTTGTGGTTCACCGTTGTTTTATTTACACTGAATTTTTTTGACGACGACGACGATGATGATGATGATGACAACAAACGTATAAATGGCAATGGTGACCAATACTCTCGCATACGCATTCGTTGTGAATTGATCATCAATCTAAATTTCTTTGGTTGGGTGTAGTGGACACACGATATGAGAAGAGCGTGTTGATGCTACTGCCGTTTGGTGGCCGCCACTTAATAATGCTCATCGTTGTTTATTATATTTGATTCTTGTTTCAAAATTGTGCTTTATTTGAATTTTTTCATTCGTTCGTTCGTTTGCTGTTTCACTCATCGCGAGTTGTGCTGAGCTATTTGTTTTCAATTCTCGTTGTTGTTAAACGGATCTCGCTCATCCACAAGCTCCGACTCATCACATTGCGTTCATTTGTTTGTTTGTGTGTACACTAAAACACTGACTTCGATGCTTCAACACGAGGTATTTAACGTTAATGCAGTGGATAAACGTTATTTATTCTACGTGAAAACTTGAACACGAACTGACCGCGTACCACAGACCACAGAACACTTCGAGATATAGGGAAATACGTCGACTAAACACGAAAGTCTTTCTATTTAACTTTGTTCGTTACGTTGTTTGTTATTGTGATTCTGTGCAATTTTGGTTATCAAATAACCCCGAAACAGTGATTTCCTCGAAGAAAAAAATTTATTCATCACAAAAGAACATTATTGCATTTTTTCTCAAGTGAAAAATAGTTTTCCGTTTGTTTGTTCTTATGTGATTTGATAACGAAGAAAAAAAGAAAAAAATTATGAAACTAACGACAATTTTACTGTTAACTGCTTCCATTATTGGCTACTCATCGGCTTATCCAGGTGAGTTTTGATTGGATTATTCGACAGTGCACCATAAGTTTTGGGAAAAGCAGACTTGAAGCGCGAAGAAAATCGTTTATGTTTCTAAAAGAAGAAAATCTACATCAATATTTTAAAGACTGTTTAACTGATATTCTCATCATTATAGAAAGTTCAAAAATTGACAAAAGAAATGGAAAAAAAATTGAAAAAATTCAAACAAATGAAAAAGAGACAAAAAAATTATTTTAAACATTGAAATCGCTATGAAAAAAGGTTTGACGTAAAAAATGAATGAGTCTCCAATTTAAAAAAAAAATGGTTCGAAATCCGTATTGGTCAAGCAAGATCGTGATATTGTGTAGCACAGCATGGGATTACCCAATAAAATACCATGAATGATGATTTCAATGCAGTAATTAATTGGAGAATCCAAAGAATTCCCCATCAAGCAATGGCCAGTGGTGTGGTCGCCACTAATTATCTCTGTTAAATGTCACGATTATTTTTCATTCTTGCTCATATTTTTTTTTATTAGAGATTCTTCATTGGCAACCTATGCAAAAGGTTCGAATTAAGCATAACACCATTAAACGCATTCTGAAATCACATCTCGTTGCACGCAATTTTCGCTCTTCGTATTTCTTTATTTCTGGCCGTGCAAATTTATCGTTTTCCAAATTTTCCGAATAGGTTTGACCGCCGAGTGGCAATTAAAATTCATCCACTAATTACCGTCATTAAAATACTTCAGTTTTGCAGCAATAAAATTTGTAGAAACAAAATATGGCAAAATAGACAGAAGTTCCCACCAATGAGCTGTTTTCATTGAACACTACCTGAATCGCTTTAAAAAATATACCAAAAGAGAATTGTCCATTTGGAAAATATGCTTGCGAAATGATTGAAATCCTTAAAAAATGTGATGACATCGAGTCCAAATATTTGAAAATCCAATTGACCCAATCTCATTCATGCGCTGCATTTTATTGAACACACACGCAGCTTCGAATGCGAAATACTTTGTTCGTAGTGAGATTCATGGCCAGATATTGGAACGCACAACTGCAACGGGCTCACGTCGACTGTTATAAAATTTCACGAATTAAAAATAGCGCACAGTTAATTGCGTCGCAAAATGAATTCTTGATGCAAAAATCGTGATACAAATTGTGACAATATGATTAAAATGTATATTAAAATTTCCCTGGTGTGACGAATCGCAGTAGTCGCACAAAAAAAAATTCATTGGGATTGAAACGGTCGGTACATGGATATTGAGTGCGATGTCATTAAATGTGATATGACATTCAATTTTATTCTAATGACGTATCAATGGCGCCTGCCCTGTTTTTTCCGGCGTAACTCTTTTGTTATTCAAATGTGCTGAAAAAAAATTAAATGTTAAACTAATTTAAATATTTCCATCAGGAGTGCATTTGTTGATGCCCCAGGAATTATTTATACAGCTCGCCATCGCTGTTGCCGCTACTGACTTTCAAAGCCAGTTAAAATCAATTGAGAGAGATTTCCGGTCACACACCAAATGATTAAATCAACTGTTGAAAACAATCAATTTGTTTTTGTGCCCATGATCCCCGGCTATTCGCCGACAACCTGATTTAAGCGCGCAATGAGAAAGTGTCAAAAACATATTACAATCATTTTCACACACAATAGAACTCTTTCTCGAACATTTCACTAAATTAGTTGCATCAACGCTGCTTTTTTGTTATTCAGTCGAGTTAATTTGTTACGTCAAATAATTTTTCAGTTGGTTAAATTAAATCCGAAGTCCTTCTGTGTGAATCGTTCATTTCATTGACGCGCACAAGTAAATTCAATCACGAAACACGTTGCGTTTGCCGAAAAAAGGAGAAACATTTGCATGATCAATGCACACAAAATGGGCACATGAACATGAAACAACCAAAAATTCTATTTAATCTGGTTGTGACTCAGTTTTCTTACATGAGATCACTGTCGTTGGCACTGTATCAACTTTTTCATTCGCGTGCACGACGATATGCGGCAGTTCTGTAAGTGCATCTTGTCTGTTGTTCGTGCTGCTGCTGCTGGGTTTTCCGCTGAAAATAGCGTTTCCAAAAAACAATAAACACTTTTCATTGTGTTGCCGCTTCTTTTTCTGTTTCACACGATTTATGATGCAATGAACTGTGCGGCCAGTTTTCATAATAGTGACTAAATATAAGTTTTGCATCAAACCGAACTGCGCGAGAGCTGTCGTCGGTGGTGATGGCGGCGGCGACTTTATTATATTGACAGTGCGCATGAAATGTGCATTTTTGTGCTAATTAAAGGAGGCAAAAACGTGATCGAATCCAAAAAGGAATATCAATTACACAGTCAATTGAAGTGACAATCAGATTGTACGAAGGAATTCAATAAAGCAGCAGCCGCAGCCACTTCAGTAGTCGTGGGGATTAAGTTGAATTCATTTGTTAATATGGAATATTTGGTTCGAATTGATGCGTCAATCATGTGTGGCAAGTAAGGCATAGAATTTGCACTAGAATCGATGTGAGCGACTAAGTCACGTATGAAAAAGTGTCAGTAGCTGGCAATTTCGCCGTCATTTCCTTGACCAATTGACCGTTTGTACTCTTCTCGCCGCAAACTCAGATCTATCGGCTGGGGAGACGCTTTTTCCGATTCAAAGCTTGAAAACCGTAAGCTTATTAACATTTCATGGAATCTTTGCAATTTTCTGAAATTGCTCTGCAGCATCAGGAATGTGCATTCAGCAGAGAATTTCAAAATGATCAAAATTTCATTGCTGCCAATTCATTTAAATAATGCATCGCTTTTTTTTTGCTTCTTTGGGCCTCTCTCACAATTTTTTTCCCTTTAATTTACGTCGATATGTATCAAAAACTGATGCAAAAGATGCGCATGTCAATCGTCATTCCAAATTTGCAATGAATCAACTGGTAATCACCATAAATGTGCATGTCTACAAATAATTGCGGTCAGAATAAAGACATTCAGTAGATATATTGCGTGACGATCGACTCGCCAAAGACACGCGTGATTTTGCAATCAACTGAATTGCGTATGATACACGCCGAATAGACATGAACAACTAAGGTCGACTTTTTGGTCAATTGAAATAATGAAATTGTGATTTTCTATTTTTCCAGCCAGCGCAAATCCAGACGACGATGCTGAAGTGATTAGTGACGGTTCATCACCGGGATATCAACCAGGTCTCCAACCCGGATACCAACCACCATCAGTACCATCCTTTCCACAATATCCTTATGTTCCCTCCATTCCATCATATCCAACGGTTCCTGTCTATCCATCATATCATATCCCTGCCTATCCCACCTATACTCCCAATTATTTCCCATTCGGTTGGACGTACAATGTTTTTGATGGTTTTTCCAGTAAGTTCGAATAACAACCAAATTTTCTTGAGCTCAAACCGAAGTTACCTTTCCTTATAAGTTCAAAATATAACTGAATCAATCATTCTGTATATGATCAAACTTTTTTTTATCAGAAAATCATGTATTTTTTTTCAAACTAATTTAAAGATTTCTTCAATCAAATCCGGAGCACAGCGTCAAATGCATGGTCGAGAGTTCCATCAGTCAAACCAATGATTAACAACTACTGGCCAGATGTAAAATCCAACGGTACCACAACATCAACTGTCAAGGTATAATTTTGCAATAAAAATGTTTTTGGGATTATTCAACTTGGATCGTGATTAAAATGCGTAATTTTACTTTTGCACAGGTTGTTGGCGACCATAAATTCATCATCAATGAAACAGTTCACGTTCAACAGAGTGATTTCGGTCATGTTGTGTTCAAAGTAAGAACTGTCGACGTAAAACCGGTCGAACCAAATGACGAAACGACCGAAGGTGTTGAAGACAATGACACAACAATCTCTCCAGACGTTGATATCGATGAGCCAAACACCACTCAAAGACCGACTGAAAACGAAGACGATGACGAACGGTCGACCATTGAAGACTTTGGCGATATCGATGGCAATCGAGTGGGTGAAGCGGACATTCTTGACGATGCCAACGAAATCTCAAGAGACTCGCTCGAAAATTTTGAGGTAAAAAAATAAAATCCACCAGTGCTTGCAACTAAAACTATGCTTGAAACTCTTTAAATTTTTTGTAAATAAACAATAAAACATGTTGTATATACGAATGATTTACATAAATCGCTAATAGCCTGAGCAAATGCTGATACAAGCTTTGACAAGAGGTTTGCTTTCTCAACTACGAATGATCTTAATACGATAATTGCATGCTTTTAATTATATTGCTTTGATCTTGAATAAAGGTAAAACTATAGCCCTTTCTAATTTTCTTGGTTTTATTACGCTTTCTTTCTGTCTTTTGTCTATTGGTTGGTGTTTAATTGCTTGCTTTTTACTCTGTGATAAGTTTTTATACTGCTCTAAGCCATTGCTTGCAACTTTTATGGAACTTTTGCTTCAAATTTATGCTTTTTCTTTAATTGAATTGGTTTATTAAATTTAAAATGCCATTTTGCAAATGTCTCTATCTCTATTTATCTTTTAAGAGGATTACTTATATTCATAGTTACCAACGATAATTTCTGCCTGTAAGTTATTTTCATTTTTTCTTTAATCATGCTTTTTACTTTTTTACTCTTAATTGCTTTAAGGTAAGATAAAATGCTTTCATGTGCTTTGCCAAAGCTTTGGCTAATTAACGTTTGAAAATCAATTAAAACTCAGAACATTTAATTTAATAAGCTTCTAACACTATACTGGCTTAACTCACTTCTTTGCTCCCAGAATTGCATAAAAACACTTTAAATCATGAAAAAGTGTTTTTTGTTTTCTCGAAGAAATTTTTCTTTCAAAAAACGCTCAAAATAAATTCTCTTCAGAATTGTTCTTCGTCCGAAGATTAAAATTTCTTCCTCAAAAATGTTCACTCCCAAAAGAATCTTTAGAATAATTTCAATTATGAAACCAATTTCCAGCGCGAAAAGGCAGTGGAGAAAGACATGAAGAAACAGTCGCTGGTCATAGAAAAGTCTGAGAAGATTGAATTCGAATTGCCATCTGAAATGATCAGTTCCGAGGAAATCGAAGGCGAAACCATGTCACCCTACATCGCAGATAAGAAAGGAGTAGATGTCGAATGGGCAGAAATTGAGCTTGAAGATTCTGATGAACAGAAGAAGACTTATTACGAGGTGAATAACAATGAAAACAGCAGTGATGAGGAGGTAGAACATATAACGTACGATCTGACCGATGACATAGCAATCAATCAAATGTTGGCCGATCAAGGTGCATCATACAATCCCGATGCCGAAGTCTTCGATATAAGCCAATATCAACCGGAAAGTGTTGCTGCTGCTCCAAAAGAAAACATAGAATCATCATTTGATTACTCTCCATATCCTCATCCAACACCTGACAAACGACCCAGCAACATAAAATAAACACTAGTTGACTAGCACATATTATTTCGCATTAGAGGCAAACAATTTATGATACACTTGTTAAGTTTATTTATTTTTAGACAATAATATTACGTGGTTTACCATCAATTTAAATTGAATTGAATCTTTTAGGGTAGTTTTTGTTTGCATTTGAGATTGTATCATACAGCAATGGATTTATTTGTACCTAAAACGTTGCGTGAATACTCTGTAAAACTGAAAAAGTCTGTTCAAATCTTGTGCATCCAACTTGACGCAACCGTATTCAAGACAAACACAATTTTTCTTTCAAATTTCGTAACTTTTTTTTATTTTAGTTCAAAGACCATTTTACTCATAGAAATAGTGAATTTAGTGCCAATTTTGATAAATGTTCAATTGATCAATACTGGTATTTACGGATTGCGATAAGGTAAAGCTTGATTCTGCAATTGTTGATAGGCACTTGTAAAACTCGCTTGAATCGATCGACCAAGATCTAGATAAAAGCAAAAAAATTTAAGTTAAGACACAAAATTTATGTGATTAAACTGAAATAAATATACTGTTTATCTTACATACCCGTTGATTT
The DNA here is from genome assembly GCF_009176505.1 of Sitodiplosis mosellana. Lineage (NCBI taxonomy): Eukaryota > Metazoa > Arthropoda > Insecta > Diptera > Cecidomyiidae > Sitodiplosis > Sitodiplosis mosellana. Next base: position 1,017,603 of record NW_022595248.1, on the reverse strand, counting down.
TTTAATCAGATCACCGAAAGATCCTTGATTTGGATGCTGCAGAGTACTAGCCACATCGTCGAATAATCCTGGAGCAGCATTTGCTTGATGGATGATGGAGCAAATGCAAATGATCAAAAATGTATACACCAAAAACTTCATTTTTCTGGATGATTTGATTCAGAAGTTGAACGATGACTGGAGCTCTCGACCTAAACTGATGCTGCTTTTATCAGTATTCCGTCAAAAATTCGTTAATTGGCATCACATTCTTTGAAAATGTTTCTTCAATTAAATGAAAATCCAATGAAAATTCTTGCCTCAAGTTAATTTGCTCTGTAAGACGGAACCACTTCAGCACGTTGTGAATAATTTTTCCTGTAAAGCATTTCCCATGGATTAATAGCAGAAAAAAAGCAAAAGAAAAATCTCGAGAGCCAATCTAATTTTAGTCGACTATCAATTAGCGTAATTAATTTCTACGTTGATAGCTTGCAAAACGATTCGATTTAACAAATTAGATTTTACGTTGCAATCAGTTTTTTTTGCTGTTTTTATGCTGTTAAAGGTCACTACGACTGATAAGACAGATAGAGAAAGAACAAATCGACATAATCATTAACAAAATGAAATTTTCAGAAGATTTCAATTTTATTTATACTATCCAAATTGTATAAAGTATTTGGGAATATTTTCTTTCCATATTTCAATAAATATCAAATTGCTCATAGGCAATCGGTGTAAATAAATAGAATTAAATAAATATCATTAAAAAATAATGTGATTCTTCAGTTCTACTGATCCATTCAGTAAACTGTCTATCAATCGATATGATTCATTGGTCATAAATATAGAAAATGGTTATTGTTCATCGTTAATGTCATAGTTTGGATGACGTCGTTGGCGTGGCGCCCTTTCTCGTCCATTTACCATGTCACTGAGCTGCTGCGGGTCATAGCCCAACATATCTTTGATGGCTATTGTAAATTTGTACACGAATTTCTCGCATCCAACTTTGGTTATGATCGCATTTTCCTCCTTTTCGTAATAGTAGCGCAGACTGCGCGAAAGATTCTCATAGCACATCTTCGGGCACTTTTTTTCCTTCCGTTCACTCCACAGTCTGGCGATTTCTTTTGTGTTAGTCATTATAAATTTGCCGTCATTTCCAATCCATTGGATGATGCTGGCGTATTGTTTGTCCGTGAGCAACTCCAACAAAAATTGCCTGCCAAAACGAAACAAAACGAAATGTTCAATTTGAAATAAATGCCTTTTATTCTTTCAATAGCTTGCATATATTCAAAATAATCTCACCAGAGTTGAATGCTTCCATTGTTTGATCCACATTTCTCCACTGGTTTGGGAGAACCAATTTGATCGATTCGCATGTATTTGACTGGCTTCTTCGGAATTCGATTTGTAGCCTTAGCCGATGAAGTCACCGTGTTGTCGACAAAATGAACCACCTTATTGGCTGGAAAATGATTCAGCTTTTTGTCTGTGAAAAAACATCAAAAAAATGTAAGAGATACAATGCCGTTTTTCGCCAGTGTGTATGCAAAAGGTCGTAAAAATATTCTTCATTGAGAAAAATTGGCTTCAATTTGGTTTGTACTCGACAATTTCTACTTGCTCGTTGTGCAAAGACAACAACAACATACAAAGTCGGCGAATCTGTCAAAAAACTTCTTCGATACCAAAATTCATATTGTTCCCCAAATGAACCATTTGCGGAGATATCCAGTGTACAGCGGAGCTGTGCGGAGTTCGGAGGAGATACCGTACATACGCTATACGTGTGAGCGAAACAGCACTCTTTGCTGTGTTTACATATCTATTGTTCAATACACATCTTAGTAGCCATGAGCGCACTGCTTTAGATATAGTGTATGTATGGCATCTCCGCCGAACTCCGCACAGCTCCGCTGTGCACGGAATTTCTCCGCAAATGGTTCACATGGGTCGTGCCTAGGGGCTAGGAACATTTTGTGAGATTCACATAGATTCGCATATATTCATGCGTTCGTGGCTTTGTTATTGTTGTTGTACACTCACTGCGCTGCGAATGTCTCGTATACACAATCACACGAATTCACAAATATTCGTACGGATTCGTCCCAAGCGCTTGTGTTCTTACCCCCTAGGTTCGTGCGATTCCGATTCAATTTAGTTTTTTCTTCAATGAAAAACGAAAAGAGTTGAGAAAAAAAATGACAAAAAATCGCTAAATACCATCAGAACCGTCCAAATTGTCAATATCATGTGTAACTTGTGCTGCATCATTCGTATCGATGCTTGGAACGGGCTGCTGTTCAGTTAGTCGAGTCATTTCTTCCAATGGTTGAATGACATCGACGATGGTAATCCGTTTTTTAACAATCAAAATTTCCACATTTACTTGTACCGAACCGTCATCGGTAAAACAATCATCGGCCAGCGTATGCGATTGATCAAGCATCTTGTAATCTTGCAACCAAATTTCATAGTCCGACAAATCATGGTCTGGCACCGAAACTTGAAGTGCACTTCGCAATGTGCTGATATTATTGCCAATATTCATTAAAATATGACGCGTTAACACTTTCTCGTCAATCTCTTGAACACTCTTGAAGTCCATTAATTGCGGTGGATTTGGTTCCATTTTGTAAGCTATACGTCCAACTTCCGAAAAAAAACTAATAGGAATTTACTTGTTCAAAGCACGTGCTAAAAAAGTACAGTGCAAAGAAATACGTTGAGTGTTCTGTGCATTCCGGTCAAGGCGCTTATCCGGTCAATTGAACCATTCAAATTACAGCAAATATAACATTCAAATGCTGCCGAGTAGTTTCAATTCTCACCACCGCGTGCTCAAGTGTCGCCAGCGCTGCTCTAAACAAATGTCATTTGCACACTTTCACTTTCAATATCTTTATCATTGAGCTGCCAAATTTGACATTCACACATCGCAAAACTGTGTGTGAAAAATCGAGTCAAAAGATTGTAAAGAAAAACTCTTTTTTTCTCTTCTTTTGCTCGACTTTTTGCGTTCAATAGCCAACGCAGTTTTGAAATTCTTTCATTCAAATGTGCACAAACAAATGAATTCTTGACGATAAGTGAACGAAATAAAGAGAGAGAGAGAAAAATGCAAGCCCCAGTTCAGCTAGCACAGGAACCATTGTCGTCGTGAGTGAATAAAAAAAAACGTTATCTAACTTGTGTAGAGTGTGAATTTATCTAAAACGCAATTGATTGGTTATTATATGATTTGATAAATTTGTTGCAGAAATTTCGAGCAACAGGGCCGTAAACAGAGTTTGGACGACATCAATTTGGATCAATTCCTCAAAATTGCCAATTATGAAGATACAGTTAAAGAGCTTGACGTGTATTACGGAATTGGTGGGTTCTTCTGTGAAAAAATTTCTGTGTCAATATTTTCGTTTTATGAATTTATTAACGATTTGCACGTCTAATGAATTCAATAAATTTTCATTACAGTGAAACGTCAATTGCTTCAGTTTCAAAGTCCGATCTCTGGTCTGTTTCCCGTTTTATCAACTGATACGGAGGTGGGCAGCGTACGTGATAGTGTTTATTGCGCTGCGGCCGTTTGGAGTCTTTATCAAGCGTATCGAAGAATCGATGACGATCGAGGTAAATCACATGAACTCGGTCAATCGGCCGTGAAATGTATGCGTGGCATTTTGGAATGCTGGATAAAACAAGCATATCGTGTAGAACTATTCAAACAACGTCAATCCAATCAACATGCATTACATTCGAAATTTCATTTGCACACCGGCGAAGAAATCTTCTCCGATGACCTATACAATCATCTTCAAATCGATGTGGTGTCAATTTATCTCATTTTCTTGGTGCAGATGATTACGTCGGGTTTGCAAATTATTTACACTCAAGTAAGTCAATTTGGAACATTTTGTTTGCTTATTTGTTGGCAATCAACTTGTTTGCTGGTTGAGTACAAAGTCAATATTTGAAGAAGATTAGCAAAGAATATTTTTGTCACGTTTCTTTTGTTCTTTTTTCGCAGGATGAAGTAGCTTTCGTCCAAAATTTGGTGTATTACGTCGAACGGTCTTATCGAACGCCGGATTTTGGTATGTGGGAACGCGGTTCAAAATACAATGATGGAACACCAGAAATCCATGCATCTTCAATTGGTAAATATTCCATTTTTAACATTCACCATTCATCCAAACGAGCTATTCTTGTCAAGAACCGTTTCTAATGTGATGCAATTTCCATAGGAATGGCGAAATCCGCTCTAGAAGCTATAAACGGCTGCAACTTGTTTGGCGAGAAAGGTGCTTCATGGAGTGTTGTTTATGTAGACATTGACGCACACAATCGAAACCGTAGCATTTTCGAGACAATGCTACCACGTGAATCGAGCTCAAAAGGCGTTGATGCCTCTTTATTGCCAACATTAACATTTCCCGCTTTTGCATCACACGAAGAACGGCTAGTTGAGCAGACCAAAGCCAATGTGGTTAGTCGTCTCAAAGGAAAAAACGGTTTCAAACGATTCAGCCGTGATGGTTACTTGAGCCAGTTGGAAGATAAAACCAGACGGTAAATTACTTGTCAATACTGTGTTTATTTCTCCTAGTTGTTGCTGTTTAGTTTGCTCTATGTTCAATTGTCACCATTGTGCAATGCATTGATTGGTGTTGTAAAGTAGTGATTAACTAATTGACATCAATTTGCACTCAATTTAGCTACTATAATGAGGGTGAAGTGAAAGAATTCGAGGGAAATGAATGTGAATGGCCGATATTCTACACATTCATGATAATTGATGGCGTCTTTAGAAGCAACACGGAACAAATTGAAGAATATCAAGACGAACTGAGGAAGTCCATGTACGCCGACAGTAATGGAGGTGCGTAAATTTTGAAAATTCATCTGAAATCAAACATATTTTGTTCAATCATGTTTTCTGTTCATATTTTTCAAAATACGATTAGATCCCGCGATAACAATGTTTTATGCACCTGACGGCGAAGGTGGTTATACAAAGGCTCCAGTTGGCCCACTTTTTTTATGGGGTCAGGCAGTTTTCATAATCGCACAATTGCTAACCTCAGGACTACTGCACATCAATGAATTGGACACAATTCGTCGCTACTTGCCAAGCTATAACCGCCCAAGAAAAGGTGGTCGTTACTCAGCGTTCCAGGTAATATATTCATTGTAAATCATTCGATTGGCCATTATTATTACTCTAAGAACAGTCCGGCTTTTCAACGAAAAAAATGTTCGGAACGGACAAATTGGTTGCTCTAATCTCATTAAGAAATTTTAATCGTTTCATCACCAAAATCAAAAAAACCAAAACCAAAAATCAATCGCTAACCAAATAATTGGTATTCCAAATTACTCATGCTGCAGGGAAAGCCAGGAGCTGTATCAGTAAGTCCCCTTCGATGACGCACGACAAGTGCACGAAATGCCCATCCAAATATCTATCATCGCGATCATTTTTCTCTTGAATGGCTTCGTTCAAATCTGTTTTCTCTTTTTGTTCAATGATTTTTGAATTCGCATTTTGTTCGACATATTTTGTTTTGTTTTTTTTTTTCTCTCTCATGATTTCCGATTTGATTTTATTGATTCTTGATTCTTTTGTAAATATCGATTAAATGAATTTTCTCTCTTTTCACCCTTGTCCCCTGATTTGATCCAATCTGAGTGCAGGCGAAGCCAGGAATTGTAAGTATATGTCGAATGCTGAAAATGATCCGGTGTATGTGTTTGCGAGTTCATTGAACTTGGACCATTTTCAGCCGTGTGTGAAATATTGACATTGAAATCTTTTCCTCCTCTCCCTTTCACAATCTTCCCCTCACAAATCCAAACACCATCGAATTTTGAGCATTTTCTCTCTGACCATTGGGATTACTCAATATTTCGTGCAATTCTTTTTAGTTCTTTCTTTAGTTTATTTTTTTTCAGTTTGTTCTGTTTTGTTCCTTTTTTCTGGCACGCAGTAGAGTTGTCTTCTCGTAGATTCTTGCATGTTCATAGTGTTTTGTGATACATTCAAACATTTTTATCATCCGCAATTTAATTCGGGAATTTTTCTCTCAGGGTACAGCCACCGATCTTGTCGTACAAATTGTGCTTATCGCTGAATCTCAGAGGTTATTCTGCTTATGAAATTAATATTTTTTCAATGAATTACTAACAAAAATCACTCTTTTCTGAACAGATTACAAGCCATGATGGCCACATATGGTATTCAAACTCAGACACCGCATGAGGTAAGTAAAAAAATTATTGTTTTTTGAAAGAAGTAGTGATTCTGATTATTTTGAATGATTTCAATGGCTTCAGGCAATTCGATTGCAATTATTGACTTTGATTTTCTTTCAAACTTAGGTTGAACCAGTTCAAATTTGGTCTTCAACGCAGCTCATCAAATTCTTCCAGCAGCTTGGAGTGAATGAGAAAATCGGATTGACCGGTCGGCCAAATCGTCCTGTCGGTTCATTGGGTACTAGCAAAGTAAGGATATCAAATCATGATATTTGTTTTTTGAATTTTTTTTTTCAATAAACCTAAGGCGGAAATTTTGAAAAAAAAACCAATTCAATTCCGAATTTCCAGGTATACCGTGTTTGTGGTATGACTGTTCTATGCTATCCGTTGATTTTTGAGTTTTCCGACTTCTATCTATACCGTGACATGGCCTTGCTCATTGATGACATAAAGACCGAATTACAGTTTGTCGGAAAATACTGGCGTTTATCGGGCAGACCAACTGTTTGCCTACTCATTCGTGAGGAACACATGCGTGACCCACAATTCAAAGAGATGCTCGATTTATTTGCAATGCTCAAGAAAGGCTATTGTGATGGGATGAAAGTACGCATTGGCCGCTTGCAAAATTTGATTTCCAGTTCATGTATGGAACACTTGGATTTCATGTCCACCAGTGATTTGCCTGACACTGACGAGAGTAGCTTTAGTCAGATAAATCACGAATACATTGGATATCAGAGTTTGACTGATGTGCCCAAAGCACAATCGTATAGCGAAGAGAAGGTTATGTGTACGGTAAGTTTTCAATGGGATATCACTCTTCGGGAAAAAAATGCTCAATTTTGGTTATTATAAAATTTTAAGTTCAATTATTGAATATTGAATATTGAACAACATGAAAAAAGAAGAAAATTTGAACAAAAAACTAAAATTAAAAATTATTCGAAAATTGTCTTCAATTTTATTTAAATATCTGCAGGAGTACAATAATCGCTCGTTACCCGATATCATCGACGCATTGCGACAAACATCATCGATCTATGTCCAATGTCAATTGTGGGGAATAATTTTCAATCGCGAAGGCCCGAATTACGAAGTGAACGGTGAAAGTGTAATCAATTCATTGAAAGCGCTCTATTACCGAGCCGGTACATTGAGATACTGGCGTGCTGTGCGTTACTGTAGCTCATTGCTTCATCACACTGTCGATTCGATCAGTCCTTTCATCACTACGGTGTTGGTCAATGGCAAACAGGCAAGTCGGCATTTCACTTTCTGCTTCAATTTCTATGAAAAGATATTTTTCACTCTTGAAAATTTTACTAATAAAAAAATTAAATATTTTCACAGTTGACCGTGGGTGTAATAGGTCAGAAAGAGACGGTATTCGATAAGCCAATGACTCCAGCTGAAATTCTAAATGTAATGTACACTTCGGTGCAGCCATTCGATGTGATTCAGGCAGTATTGCAACAAGAAGTTGTTCTTTATTGTGGTCGCTTAATTGCCACCAACCCGGATATGTTCAAGGGAGTGTTGAAAATTCGCATTGGTTGGGTTTTAGAAGCAATGCGACTGTATTTGAGTATGTCCGGCCAAACGGCCGATTTGGATAATTTGTCGCCATTTTCGATTCGAATATTGCTGCAACGAATTCTCACCGTGAGCGATTGGGCGAACGATGAAAAGTTAACTGTTCTACAACGGCGTCAATTGGAAGGTTGTTTGTGCCGTGTGCCAAAGCAATTCTATAGTTTGGTGTGGGATGTGCTAGCACGAACACCAAAAGGAATATCATTAGAAGGCCATTTAATTCCCACTGAACCAACACTGACCAGCATGAGTCGAAGTGAATTGGCATTTTCGTTACTCGTCGAAGAGACATTCAATCATATCATTCAGCCCGAACGACGACAATTATCTGTTGAGCTTTTGTGCATCGTAGCAACCATTTTATCGCGTAATCCGGAGCTACGCTTCAAAGATATACTCGATTTGGATGATTTGCTCGAAGAAGCCTACAGCATGTATTGCAAAGAGAAACGAATTCCGTTTACCAAAGACATTTCGCCATTGTATTCGTTGAGCTACAGTGAAACAACTGGATATCTAGCACGTGCCACAGTCAATACCATTCTGCAGGGTGGTGTGCTGGCAGCACAACCAGAAGACGACGCTCAAGATTTCGAAGAGGAAACTTGCCGAGTTTCATGAATCACTTTATATTATCAAAATCAATATTTAGTCCTTTTTATTGTTATGAATTATTTGTTTTTTGCTTTCACTCATTCAAATGAGATCATTTAGAATTTAGACAAAATTGACGTTAGAAAATTGTTAAAGATGAAAAAAAATATATGTAATTGATATATATATGCCATGTAGGATTTATTTACATATGGATCATGACACTAACTTTTAAGTGTGTATTTTTTTTCCTTTGTTTGGAATCCGTTTCAAATACATTAACAAATAAAATCATAATTTTTATTTATTTTATCCGAAGAAAGTAGGTTTGAATTCTTTTCGCAGCGTTTCAGCGTCGATAGGTCTTAATGATGGCGGCAATTCATCATCGTGCTTTAGCAATTCTTCGGGATAATTGAAAAATTCACGCAGAAATCGTTGATCACAATGCTCTTTTGTCATTTTTCGCTTCTTCATGAAGGTGTCAATCATACTTTTTGAATAGACTTTTTCCTCTTGACTGGCCGTTTGCTGCTGCTTTTCGAGTTCGGCTGGAAAGTTCATGGAAAAATAATGTTTATTATGACAAAGAGATCATTTTTAAGACAGATATAGACAAAATTGAAGAAAAAAAAATGACGAAAAATGAGATAGTGAATTTGTAAAAAAAAGTCAAACAAAGAGGATATTTTGAAAAAATATTTGGAAAAAAATTAAAAAAATTAAAAACAAATGCACAGAAAAATTAACTTCCTCTTAAAATTTAATGTTCTTCAAACAAATATTGCAAAATTCTCACCTTTTGCCTTGATTTTCGCCAATTCATCGGGTGTGTAGTGGCTGAATCGACACATAGCACCGAATTGACATAATCCATTTGGAAATTTGGCGCATGGTTTTTTCTTTTGTTCCTCTTTCAAGATATCTTGTGCGTCTAATTTTTGTCAAAAAATTTAAAATTAAAATTTGAATCAACAATTAAAATCAATTCAGTCAATGCAAAAAGTTCTTACTCTTAAAATGTGCGTAGTGTTCATTGCGAGCCTTTTGATGTGGTAATCCTTCGTTGTGCTTTCGTTTAATACTTGGATCGTCTTTCAGTCGTTTATCGCAATATTCGCAGTAATAATTTTTTCCCATTTTTCAATGAAAATCCAAACTTAATATTAAAAACAAAAACAAATGCTTGTTTATTAGAACAAATACGTTTTATTTGACTGGCTTGTTGTGTCTGACAGTCGAAAATGTGTAAACAACCGAGTTTGACATTCGAAACGTCAGCTGTCATTCGTTACGACTGTCGTGCGCACATGGAATGAGTTAAGTTTGTGTTTTGAAGCTAAAATAATGCCGACAATTTTTAAAAAATTAAAGGCTTCGTTGATTTAAACTCGCTATTTTAAAAGATTAAGATTTGGATAAGCGTTAAAATGGATGTAGATTGTGGTTATTGTTACGATAGAATTGCAGCCGATGACTTTTTGGAATGTGAAGAATGTGAGCAATACGTTCACGTGCGTTGCTTGCGTCGACCAGGAACACCGGGCGACTTTGTTGGGTAAATAAAATCGGTGTATTTGTGAAAGTTGAATAACAAAAAATCTACTTTGGATACAATTTAAACGGTTAAAGTCATTCTCCTCACTTTGATAGATTATATTGATTCCGTTTGTTTTTTTCTTTTCCAAACTAGCGACATATTCTTCAAATTTACCTGCGTTAGTTGTACCAACAATGGAAAAGAAACGTTTGAAAGAGAGAAACTACCATGGTAAGAAACAATGTCGAGCATAAATTCACAAGGTACTCATTTATTGATTGCCATTTTAATTCTAGGACCATGATAATCGTGTTGACTATTTATAATTTGACGAAAAAATCACAAGGTCTGAGTAGAAATGGTTATTTCCATTGGAGATCGCACATCGCCCACTTCATTGACAAGAATTGGGCGTATTTGATGGAACCAAATTTGTACGTATGAACAAACAACTCATTGAATTGAATGTTATTCAACAATTTCAAGGCAATTACTCAATGCGTAAACTGTTATTATATTTTCAATGCGTATTTTGTATTCATTTATTATTATTTTTTAATTGTATTTTAATATGTGTGCTTTTGTAGCAAGCGAAGGAAAAATTGGATTGGCACCATTTCGGGAACACTTTCACATCATTCGACTGTTTTGTTTACATCTGGTTTTGCAGTATTCAGCGAAGCCGGCTGGTGGAAATTGACCCACAACAAAACACCCAAACAGTATTATGAATATGGTTAGACACAGTTTATCTAACACAATCTATATCCGCTTATGTCACACCCAATTTAAATGGTTTCAGTTTGATTTCGAAAAATTACATTTGCTCAGTTTTTTTTCACATATTTTTTTCTACTTTTGTCCATTTTTTACATTTTTCACGTTTTTTTTTAAACTTGCCCATGTTTTGTCTCTTATAAATTCCAGTAAAGAGGCTTAGAAGAGAAAAAGGCACTTCAGAAGAGGTAAATGTGCTAAACGACACACCTGGACCAAGTTTATTGGGAAAGAGAGCACATGAAACGAGTGAAGATGAAAGTGAAAATGAACCAGCAGTTGAAATAGATCATTGTAGCCGAACATTGTGAGTTATTTTTAGCCACAAAAAAAATTGAACTTTTTGAAATTGAAAAAAATTAACATTCAATTATAAAAGGCTGTTTCGTTTATGATTCGATATTGTTAACAAAAATTTTATTTGTCTTAATTCAACTTATTTGATTAACTTTTTTTTATATTTTCACACTATGTAGGCCATTCACGGGCAAATACAAATGGGATACGAAGCCAAAAGAGGAGCCAATGATTGACATTCTCGATTTCATTGATTCGAGTGAAAATTCGAACTTGTTGGATGAGATGCCCATACTGCCCACCCTTACTTCAGAGGAAATAAACAGTGTGATTCCATCATTCACAACAATCAACGATCATGATTTCCTTGACAATTTATTTGATTGTAAGCCAAAAATTGAGCTACCGATCGAAGAAGATGAATTTTCGGAGCCGACAATCCTGCAAGTAAAGAACTATCAGGAGCCGGGTGAAAATGAATTGCTGGATGCAAGTATCAAGCAAGAGATTCCGAAAGATGTCGAAATGCAAGACGATGAAGAGGAAGAAGAGTTGCCTTTCGAAGAGAAGTACATTTGTGAAAAAAGTCTGTTCAAATCGAAGCCACCATCTGAAAAATATCCATGGGAGGCTGACTTTATGGTCGGTCAAGAAAACGATGATGATTTTGTGGGAGATAAATGCATCGAATTGATCAGTGAATATGAAGAGAGTGAGACCTACAAACGACTCAAGTTGATTTTCGAAGCGGAGAAAAATCAATCAATTGATATTCCGCCATGGGTTCGCCGACACTATCGAAAGTTATGCGTTCGTAGGATGCAACGAAGCTTAGGATTGCCCGTGTTTAATGTCGATAAATTGAATAAACGAGGCATTCAAGTGAGCAGTCAAGATTCACAACCGGCTGTTTTAGATCGATTCCATCATTTGATCTCCGGAAGTGGTGACTTTTCATCGGGAAAACGAACAGACAACACATTTATGGCACGTTTAGCCGGTTCATGCACATACGATCTCTTCATTAGTCCACACACCGAACGTATTCTACATCCATTCATATACAGAAATGACAATTGTGTTCCGCCGTGGGTTAAATTGATGTGTGAATTGCAGTATGAAGTTAATGGAACGATGCCTAGTCGTGCTTCAATCGATTATTGCTACGTTCGACCTCAACATATTGCCGCTGTGAATGGGCTGCTTCAGAGAATGTTTTGGCCTGGAATCGATAGTAATAGAACATCTTTTGAAGTCAAATTCAAGATTTCATCAATTCCCAAATGATTTTTTCAATTTTTCTTTTTTTTCCACCCACAGTGTCCGAGTGCCTGAGCTATCCCGACTTCAGTGTTGTGGCTTTGTACAAGAAACTCGTCGTTGGTTGTGCATTTCTTGTTCCTGATGTCGGTCACAACGAAGCTTATGTTTCCTTCATGGCTGTTCGACCCGGTTGGCAACGAGCTGGTATAGCCTCATTCATGCTCTACCATCTCACGCAAACGTGCATGGGAAAAGATTTCACCTTACATGTTTCAGCAAATAATCCAGCCATTTTGCTATATCAAAAGTTTGGATTCAAAATCCAAGAATTAATTTTAGATTTTTACGACAAATATTTACCGTACGATTCGACACAAAGTCGCCATGCATTTTTCCTACGATTAGAACGTTAAAACCGAGCAATAAAAGAAAATGAAAATAAAACTAAAATTCAAAAATTCGTTACGACATTCAGAAAAAAGGCTCGTGATGCATGGCCGAGTCGCTAGCTTGGGAACTGTCCCCTGTGAATTATCTACGCAACTTGTCGAGTGATAAATCGCGTGACTATTTTCGGGTCGGAGAACATTTTTATTGGTTGCAGCTAGTCTATGGTGGAAACAGGAAAAAAGCGTACATCTCTCGGAATCGTAGCAAATTAATAAGTCGTTAAAACAGAGATAATTCAAATCGGCCACTGAATTAAGTGGTCTTGTGGATATTTATAGTCGGTTAACAGCGTGATAGGTTTGAAAGTGTCTGCGTTTTATTTTCGTTCACTTGTGAACGGTTCATTTTTTTACTATTAGGCACAGTCACTTTATTTATAGAAAAGTGTCCAAAATGTGAAACTAGCCGCAACGTATTTAGGCCAATCGATTACTTGTTATTTTCGAAATGTTTGTTATTTGAAATTGTATTTGTCGGTTACTTATGACATATGGTAGAAAAATTACGGCTTAACCCATGGGTGGCAGAAAATAAATCATGGTTTTGCTTTGAAGTGTAATTTAAGATTGATGTACGGATAATTTTGCGATTGAATTTCGCGACAAAATGAAATGAATAACTTATGTAACGACAAGCGTCGAAATTTAATCACATTTCAAATAAATTCATGTGTAAAATGTATTTTCTCTTTAAAATTCACGTTTTTTTCTTTCTTTCAAGAGTTCACAGTCTCAGTCACCGACTCTCTTTTTCTTTTCCACTCGAGAAGGAAAATGACTTCGTTTTCAAGTGACATGTTTTGTGCGGTTAAACGAAATTTCATGGCTACACTCTCGCTGTGGTTTTCCGACAGCCGCTTTCGCCATCACCACCGCCGCTCCTGCCAGAATTCATTGTCAATAAATCCGATTTAAATCGGTCTCTCACACTCAACGTTCAGCATTCACATTTGATTAGTCATCGAATGGTGTGTGTGCGAAGTTCAGAAAACCTAACGGGACGCGAACTTTTTGTATGTTTCTTTTTTTTTGATTGAGTGTTACGGAATTTCATCATGCACTCGACCCGAAGAATCGCCTCCTACGTGATTTAATTTTTCGGCGAGCACTGTATATTTTGAACGGTAATAATGCAAACAACAGAGCACAAACGAAAATTAATTATTGCACGCGAGAGATGTGTAAATTGTGAAACCATTAGATTGATTTTGGAGTGGAATAATTTCTATTTTTATATCGATCTACACCGATTTGTCTTGAGAAAGAGAGCGGAAATGGAAAAAAAAATCGTTTGGTTTGCTTTCAACACCTCTTCCAAATGGAATATTCCGGCGATGAGTGTGAGACACATCCATTGAGATGAACCGAAACAAAACAAAAATCCTTTACAGTAAATTTACACCCGTGACTCATTGATGTTATTCATAACTGTGGGAAAGAAACTAAAATACCCGTATCTCTGTCTTTTGGACTCTTGATGACTATGGCCTTTTGTGTTGATTGTTTTGTTTTGATGTCGCCGTGTCACAGCCACAATAATCATCGCATTATTTGAAATGAGACGTCGCGATAAACAAGAGAAGCGTATCATCAGTGAATGGAACAGTACAGTACAGTACATCATACAATTGTTTCCTTACACAAAAAGCCAACCATAAATCCATCGATATTAAAACGATCGCATCAACTATAGAATGTATATATACATGGTAGGTCGCAGTATCTCAGTCATACATGCTCACTGCGTAGCACACAAACGAGAATCGAGCGATGAAAAAAAAAACCACGTATATCGTTTGCTCTCTCGTTTGACTCGTGATCGCTGGTATAATGAGAAGTGAGACGCGAACGCGACGGGAGATCACGTAAAGAGAAGAAAATACAAAGCGAATCGGCAACGTTCATTTGGTTTAGTCGCATTTGAGCGCTCGTCGCTGAAAGTTGCTTACATTTGTTGTTTCGTATTTTGCGCTGATCGTGACGATCTTAGCTTTCCGTTCCGACACATACGGTGTGTACAAATATCTTCTATTTTTTCATTGTGTTTATTTAATCTTATTATTTGATTTTTTTTTTAAAGTGTATTATTTATTGCGCGCAATTGATATTCATTGGTGTATTCAATTATTTTGGTGATTTCATCCGATCTTTTTCCTCTTTAGTTCTCTTCAATTTTTTTTTCGGACATCCAACAACTGAACAGATTCCAGTTTTGTTCGCACAATTAGTATCTTTTGTGACGTAATATAAAAGATAAACGATTTTATTTCCGCAAACTATTGCGAACACACTTTTTCGATTATTAAACAAAACGCTTCTGTTATTCGCTTAATCATTCGATTGCGCGTCAGTCTGTTTGTTGTCATCCGACTGTTTACCGAAACAATGTTATTTTTACACTTAAGTAACCTCAAGACGATGAAAGATACTCATTGTATTTTTTTTAATCGAATTTGCAAGCTAATTTTCAATGATAGTTTGTTTCCGTTCTTCTTCCGATTCGGCCAAAAATAAAACTCACTGTCATAGACACACAAACAGAAATACAATCGCATTTGTCTATCTCGCCAAAAATTGCGTTTTTTCTCATTTCTTTTGGTTTGTTCAAACGAATGTTCGGCCAATCTTTTTTATATAATAAATAAATTGATGACAGCATTACGTATGGTCTGGATATTTTTAACGAGTGACACACACACCGCAATGAAAATCGCCTTTGACGGCGAGTCTCTGTCGGACCTGAAAAGTGAAAATGTTTTTCACGTTAAATCGCAACAACAAATTTTCCTCTCTATATATTCTAATTCACCGGTTCTCACTGTCTTATTCACAGATTCACAGCTGAAAACGAACTGTTCGGCTTGTATTTGAGCGCGCCAAAGTGTGACTACACTCAGCATATACTCAAAGCGGTTTACTTCAAAGATTTTGATTTTTGCTAGTTAATTGTTTGACCTAAAAGTGATTTGTTTGAATTCAAGCATCATCGAAGCAATCATAAATTGTTTAAAACGACGAAAAATAAAGTGTTCAATTTCAACAGCAATAAAAAGTTGATCATAGCAAGTGATGAATAGAAAAACGTTCGGTTCAACCAACGAAATTCAGTGAGAGATAGAGCAACCGAAGAAAAAAAAAGGTGAAGAATATCAAAAAAAGAGTGCTAATTTTAAATAGATTTGTGGGTGTAAAACACATACAATTTTAAAGTAAAGTTGTGAACAGCTGAAGCATCTCATCGATTTCGCTCTTTCGAACATCCGAGAACCGAAGGGAGACAGAGAGCGGGCAAGCGCACACACACACGAACAATACGTATATGTGATTTAGGCGTAGCAAATATTCAAATAACTATATATACACAAAAGCCATTTGATACGTCAGTTTTTACGCGTACAAGTGGATATTCGAAAGCAATTCTTTTTCGTCGTCGTCGTTGTCGTCAATTTCAAACGAGAGGTAACATTTTTTTTTTGCATATATCATTTTAACAATATGGATAATTATTTTCTATTCTACAAATCATGTAACACACCGAGGGAAGAGAAAGAGCATGAGCCGAATGACTTAAGTAACTCATAAATGATTGGTGAGGTAGACAAGGCAATTCATAATTGCAAATATTACACATGCGATAATCGCTTCAAGTTATTGCTGGATTGGCAACGCATTTGCTAGGCATAAACACATCTCAAAGCGGTTCAATTATTGACAGCTTTGGTTATGAAATTAAGTGATTGATTTCTCTGTGGCACGAAATTACGAAATATGCTGTAATAGTTTTCTTAATCGAAAACCCATTAATAAAAGGCATCACAATTGGTATTTTGTATGGATTGGTTCAATGAAATGGCTTTTTTAAAACCAATCATCACCTGCTTTCATCTGGTAAATTAACGCGATTCCTCTGTAGAAACCTCCACAAAACGTGTTAAAGTCGAAAAAGTCAGATTTTTGACGAGAGACAGTTAAAAAGTAGAAAACCTCGTGTGCTGACGTAATTTCAACCAAAAAAAATTGAAACAAGCCATTGATTTCTTGATCAAACCATAAATAGAAGTCGATTTAAACAATGGCAATGTTTCACTTCTCCAAAAAAAAAAGTCCACATTTTGAAACTTCTTATAAAAACTATCACACGAGTCACCCGTGCGAGTTGTTCTCTACGGCGCAATTGGAAATAAACAAAAAAATTGTTATACCTGTCATAGTTATAGTGATGCAAAAAGGTATAGACATCTGAAAAAAAAGTGCCGGCTAAATGATTTGCAAGTTAATCAACTGTGAGATCATTTGCATGAAAAGGCGAATCGGTTGAGTTAGTCCAACGACATCCAATAAAATGTATATACAAACACACGTGCGTGATTCGAGCTGAATGTACGTCGTTCGCTTGTGGTGTGAGACAATATCAAGTGTGGCATATGTGCATTTAATTCGCATTAAACCAAAATTGATTCCATTTCATTTGTTTGGATTGGGAATATTTGGATGCATTTTTCGTGTGCAATATTTGTTGGCGAACGGCTAAAATACAGCGAGTCCAGCGATAAATATTCACGGCAAAGTGAAGCATCAATATCGAATGGTAAACCTGTTAGCCAAACACAGCCATATTATTATTATTAAACATATACACAGCCGTGGAATTTTTATCTCGCCAAAAATGTGTAAACATTGACTCGTGTTACATGAATACAATGCGGATGTGTGGTGTATTAATTCAGCAGCATGAGCGAGTGAACGAATAAAAAAAAGCGGCGCACACACAAACTGATGTAGCGGCAACGATAGCAACAACAATAACACATTTGTGTCTGGTTTTGTGCAGCTGGTTTAGATCCAATTAATGGAAAAAAGCGAAACATTTATGGATATTTGACGTAATATTTTTCGGGGCTGTATTCGAGCAAAGCCAAACCAAACCCGATCCCTATATGTTGTCTATACAAAATATGAAATTGCCGGTAAATGTGAGCGATTTGTGTGCTGCCGGATATAGGCTTTGGAGATTCTGGACAGCATACACTCCGTTACGGTTGATCCAATCGAAGCATGGACGAACTGGGTATATCAGTGCATTCATGCATTACGATTTTGGCATTCATCGATTTCGATGCGTACAACTTCATTTGCATCGGTGTTAAAATTGATAGTCTTCATTGTTGTTGCAATGTATTTGTTGTATGTATTGTGACTACCTTAAACAAACTGTCGTAAATTCTTCAGTTGTATGTACAAATTCATTTGGTCGATTGGAATATTGCCGGTCGGAGTGAGCTCTCTTCATCGATACAAAATCGGTCTTTGTGATTTCATTCGCATTGAGCACTCAATCCAATAGCCTCCGACCATATCTACATATATAAGCTCATTTCATCAATACACAAAGTGGTCATTATTTCACGTATTTGGCTATTTTGTATGTGGGACTTTGGCACACACATATAGACATGAATAACAGATAGCGATGGACCAAGAATAGTAATTAAATTGATTAAAATTGCGGTTATCTAGCGTAAACCGGGTAAACCATAAACCATCTATATTTATAGCTATATGGACGGATGGCTTGTGTGTGTGTGTGTGTGTGTGTCTGTGTATTTTTTGGTCATGTTTGACCAATGTGTGCTTCAATGTGTCTATTTGGTTGGCATTTAACTCGATGCTTTAAATAAAAGCGCACTGATACACACATTTCTTGGGTTTGTGATGATGCATTTCAATCATGCCATTATCATTTGTGCCCTGTTTATGTCTCTGTTTTTACCTCAAGCGATGTTCTCTCCGTCTCTCTATCTGTGTGTTTATCTCGAGGCATTCAAACTCTCTACGCTCCGTTTGTTTATTCATTTTCCTTCCAGTCAAATCGACATTCGGCTTTTCGATGTTCGAATCACTCTCGTCCATATTTGCCGATTACTTCACAATACCCACACCGTCAGTCAGTCAGTGTTTGGTTTGGTATTGATTTTGCTGTTAATTTCCAAAATCGAATCAAAAGCTTAATAATTTTAATGAATTCAAGCTAATTATTATCTTTGCGAATGTCATGAGTATACTATACCACAATCAATCATCTTGATTACTCGCTGCGAACCGTCCGAAAAGTTACATCTCTCACAATATCAACGAAATCAGTTTAAATGGATTTGCGATGCTGCTACCGCTGCCGCTGATGTTACAGCAGCACATACAATTGAATTTAAATTGGTCGATGCATTTTCATTTGGCTCATTTCAAAGTTAAATAAATAACATCCAAATCCATTTTGGCTCTTAATCCAAACGGAAAATACACACATACACACACACAGATATATTTTAAAGCAAAATACTTAACGCGCGCGTGCATTTATGCAATGTCAAATATGCACACAATAAAAGCCATTCAATTAACCAAAGCCGAAAATTTATTCATCAATGCATTCAAAATATAGACAACATATTTTGCTCGTTCATTCGCTCTCGATGAATTTCTACGCATTGTTTTTACATGCAATTTTTTTTTCGAACCGCTTTTCCTCCTATCTGCCATTGCACTTTGAAATGTGCTGACGTTGTGTCATCATCGCAAAAATTCCTTCAAAAATTGTTCGGAACGTCAATAAATATTTGATTGAAGAGCGCGTTTTTGCCACGACTCTAATTCGATGTGAAGTTCAAAAACACTAAACATATGCCATGCTGATAAATTGCATTTAAACGGGTTATGTGACACTTGAGTCGTTAAGTGTGTCAATCCAAATGAATTTCATATATTGTTTGTTTTTTCTTCTCGCTTCCTCGCATTTTGCTTCGAAAGTGTGATGTGTGCTTTATTTTGTTGCCCGCGTTCACCATAATCTCAATGATTTGCGAATCGCCTACTCCCGCCCGGTTGATATTGAACAGAGAGCAGTCAACAACACAAAATTCTTTTTTCTCGCCAAAAAAAAAAATATGATTCAATAACCGTCAGTTGGCGTTAGAGTAAATCGCGCAAAAGCGATTGTGTTGTGTGTGTGTGTTTTTTTTTCTTCGTTTTGGGTAGAAAATGTGAGCGTTTTTTGGAACGGTTGATTTTTAGTCAAGAGCCACTCGAAATGACCATAGTGAATAGCACACAGCAGGCAAAAAAAGATAGTGGTTTTACACACAAACTATCCATAAGAAGAAAGAACAAACCAAAAAAAATCAACATGGAGTTTATGTGCGCTTGACGCGCGTTTCATTGTTTGAAGTTCAAAGCCGTGAGATGAGCGAATGAGCGACTGGGTGAGTGAGTGAGGTTTTTCGTTGTTCATGGTTTATTTGGCTAAAATTCTATTTAAATGCGCAAATCCGACTGTCCAATAAATCTGCTTAACTACCCGATGACTCGGCCAATTCCACTCCATCCGTAACACAACGCGGTGAATAGTTTTCAGTTAAATCGTTACGGAAATGCGATTACTCTCTCGTTTCCCTGGTTGGTTGTCGTGTGGTCTGTGTCGCTGATGCTTTGGCTCTCGGTGTGCTTTTGTTAGTTTTGAATAAATCCCGAATTCAAATAATTTCCAAATTCCACATGCATTGATTCAATATGTATATCGGAATTTATGTAATTCCATTGGCAACATCATTTCAGATGGTATTAATTCCAGAGCGGTTATTTCAATAGTGGATTTCATTTTGTGTTGAAATGTGTGCATGCTCTGTCTCTCTCTGTTCCTATTTGTCTCTTCTCTTCACTCAAATAAATCGAATTCTCTTTCTCTCTCTGACCATTCATTCAACTGTCGGATCGAATTCAAATTCAAATTCATCGAAAGCCAGTCGTAAATCTGTACGCTGACACAGCGCTTATCCTCGTCTATTCAATGATGCCATGACATTAAAAGCCGAATATTTATGCAATATAATTGGAACAATTTTTTTGATGTTGAAATTTTTGCATTTCATTCAATTTGGCATATTTTCAATCATTAATAAATTCATTAATCGAGAAATGTACAAAAGAGCTGAACAGAGAAAAAAATCATCCAAATATTATAAAGTTTCACAAAAAATGTGATGTGCAATTTGGAACAAGAGAAGAATGCAAACATTTGAGCTTTGTGGCTCGTGCATATAAATAAATCAGTGACATTAGATGTTGAAAATTTTGTGCGTGGTGTGTGTGTGTGTTCCATGCGGAAAGTGTGTTTCTGATTCAAGTTCTGTTGCTGTTGTTGATTAGCTCGCAGATGATTCGAAAACGACGGCCGCCGAATGAAATCAAGCTGAACAAAAAAGAAGAGAAGAAACGATCGAATCGGTATAATTGTGATGTTACACCCACTTGATTCGACCAAAATAGATGAGATCGTCAATCGAGCTAAACGAATAAAAAAGAAAAAACAACTCATACATATGTATCGATCGTTCGTTACACTCCTCGGGCCCCAGTGCGATGTTCTGTCTCTCGAGCGAACGCAGAGTCAAGATACTCGAGCAAACGCAAAAGCAATGAGCAATATGATGAATTGAGCATGCGTCAAATGCCTTGTACGTTAAACTCATACATCATCGCTTGCTCAGGTCGTCAAATTTTCGCGATTTACGTGAGTAGGATGACTGTGGCTGTGTGCTACCTTGTCTTGAGAAATTGTAAATTGAAAATATTCCATTCATTTCGGTTGTCAACGAAATTGCTAGAATGACAAGCGTCATATGCACCTCGCTTCTGTCATTGAGAGTAAATGGCAGGCGAATAGAAAGTGAAAGAAAGGTGTCGTTGGCACCGGAACACACCTCAGTGAAATTGAATACCTACTAAAAACTCAAACGAATTAATCATATTTGTAGAAAAAATCAATGTAAAAATAGACGGCGCAGTCGGAAACAAATCATCAGCGATTTATTCAGTGTGTTCTGTTTTATTGAGTCATAATTTGTAAGCCATTAAATAGATTCAGCATGCGATAAGTTGTTTATGTTCACTTCGGAGCATGCACATTTTATGGGGCTTTCAATGTGAGGCGTAATTTAAATGATCCGCTCAACAAATTAGTATAATCATCCAAAAGCGAAAAAAAATACAGCACAAAACACACACGACGATTGACCGATTCTGTGTCACGATCTCATTATCAACACTACACTTCATTTGCAACGATGTGGTTTTTTTTCGCGTTGGTCTCTGTTTTTCTTGCTCTCTATCCCGTCTCTTCTCTTCGCCTTCTTCATTCTTTAGTTTTTTTTTCATTCTAGTTTTTTTTCGTTCGTCATTGACCTTGAGGTTCGCTTAATATTTGGCATTTATATGGCCAACATATGCTAAACGCCTTAAGCGCTCGCTAAATATCATACAGACAGAGCGTTTTAGCGCTTGTGGTCAATTGTTTATTTAGTTTATAGTCAAACACAATCACTTCACACAACTCTCTCTCTCTCTCTCTCTCTCTCTCTCTCTCTCTCTCTCTCTCTTTCGGCTACAATGACACACACACGGATGATGTAGGCAACTCATGCACTTCTTGTTTTGCTCTCGATTTGTATACAGTTTTTCTTTTCTTTCCGCAATGGCTTAATATTTCGCTGACAGCTCAATAAATACTCGTTAAATAGGCCGCATGCATTGCGTCTGCCTTTTCTTCATCTTTAATGTACTCCTTCGTTTCAAGTTTGTTTATCTTTTTTTGGCAAAGTCAGTTGATGCATTTGGCAGCGATACACGCACTTGACAGCCGTTCGCTCGTAATTGATTTCAAGTGCAAGCAAACGGTTGCACGTGTTTATTGTTTTAACACGACTTAATCAAATCATTTTCAAAAGAAAAAAGACCACTTCAACTCAGTGAACACGTTAAAACATTCGCAGCCAACATTGTTGCCCCAACAACGATGGCTTTCGATGAATTCGATGGCAAATTAAAATTTATACTGTAAATTGCGTCCAATTACAGCACCAAAAACATTATCACAACAATTAGACCATTATTTGCAACTCCAGTTCCATTTTATGTGGTATTTATGTTTCATGTTGAAATTTTCGCATTTTCTGTTTTATTTAAGCTGATGTTTTTCTGTACGTCGTTTTTTCTCGGTTTTTCTCTTTCTCTCTCTCTCGGCACAATGGCATTGTTTGCACTTCGAGCGGTTGTATCAACGGAGCCCACGCTCTTTAGTGCCACTCATTCGATGCGAGTCTTACAAGTATTTCTACATTGTTATCATTTCCAATGACTTCATAATTTTCAATGTAAACGCAAAAGTTTTGCCGTTGTGTCGTTCGTGCCGTGTATCTCTGGGAGTTTAATTTTCCTTAACCTGTCTTCGCAATGTACTGTTGAGTGTGGCAGCATCTTCAATGCGTTGCTAACACAATGAAGACAATCGAGTTTGTCGAGCAAATGAACTCTCCATTTCGAGAGTAAAGTAAATTCTATTTCGAATCTTACTTAAAATGCTACAGAAAATTTAATGGAGAGAAGGTAAAATGACTTGAATTTATGAAATGGCCGAGAATGAGAAACTAAAACCGAAATAAGCTTCATTTCGTTGATTGATGGTCTTTTATTTTAGCAAAATGATTGATGTTATGCTTGTAATACCTAATTGATAGAGCATAAAAAATTCATTAAATCCATTTCGAAATCCTTCTGCCACTTCAATCGATTCGGCACATTAGCAATTCAGTTGGCAATATGTAAAAATGTACCGAATTTTGCTTATCCATTACATTGCAAAATCAGTCACAAAACTCATTAATATTCGGGAGGAAAATGAAGGAAAAAGCTAAAAAAAAAAATGAAAAAAGAAGACAAAAAAGATAAAAGAAGGAAAAGGAGAAAAGAATTCGCAAAAACCGAAATGAAAAATGAAATTGTCCAATTGGAAAAAGTCCATTTGGAAAAAATGCGGCGAAAAGAAAACAAGACATCATGAAGACTGTATATTTTTCGCGATGCAAACGAGACGAATATTCAAAGTAGAGAGACAGAAAACCGTGGATAAGAAGAAAATATACGTCACAAGAGACTCTCTTTTTCTCTCTATCGTTCACAAATGATCCGAAAATGAGGGAAAAACCGAAAAAAAAAATTGTACAAAAGAAAATGATTATTCTCTTTCAGTTCGATGTTTTTTTTCTTCATTTCTTCTATTCTGCCGACGGCTTGAGTGTTTGTTCGCAAATAATTTTTCATATTTCCTTTGGTGTTTGGTACTCTATGTCGTGCGATTTCTTTGCGCTGACGTTTGTCGTCTCTCATTGAGCGAGAGTGAGAGAAAGAGATTGTTTCATTCAAATCGAAGCTATTTTTACCGACGTCAGCTTGCGAAAGAGACAAGAGAAAGCGACGAAAGAAAAACGAATCCTCAAAATGAAAAATAAATGGATGCGATTCATTGTTGCTGTCATGTTTTAAAATCGACGTTAACGATAAATTGTTATGAAAAGCAGCAAACTTTGCATATTTGGAAATGTAAATTGGAAAATAAATTTGTTTTTAAGCATGCGAACCGTTGTCACATGAAGAGAACGAAACAAGCGATGTATATACACTCGGCAGTGCTCATGACGACCGGATCGAGTATCAAATGGGAGAGGAAAAACCCGAAAACAAGAATAACAATGAGAACATGCTCAAGATTTTTCCTGCGAAAATGTCATTCACGACATTCACTCTCATTGGAGATTCCTTTTTTTCTTCTTCGAAGAATGAACGAGTCTAATGAGGCACGTACTCTACCATGTAGCCAAGCCACACACAAAACATTTCAACTCAATTTGATATGAATTTTACTGTGGATTTTTATCTAAATTGAAGCGCAATTCATTCGGACACATTATTCATCGTTTGGTAAAGCCGCAGAGTGAACAAGCAAGCGGAGGAACCACCGGAATCGTGAACAATTAAAAATGAAAGACCGGTCGCTGGTACATTTGAATCGCAAATTCGATGAACGAACTTCATAAATTCTTCAACGACTTCTGATCGAATAAACATGTTACTGGTCGGATGTCGTTGAACACAATCCTTCGTTTGCAAATATTTGATTAGATCGCGAAAAAAATCCCCCTCAACAAAAACTGCCAAACACAAATGAATATTAATGTGATGCCGGTGAATATTTAAGCGACAAGTTCGAAAGCTCAATTAATGCCAACCAATTAAATGACTCCGTTTTTCACTCTTTCGAGGGTATTTCCAATGGTTTTGCTAGGATTTTATTTTCAGCTCTTTGCTTCGCAAATTCGAATGAAACAACATTTATTTTAAATTTTATTTACTTTTAAAATTTCACTTCGCAAAATGCCACTCAACGTGAGGTTTGCGTCATATCGGCACAGTGAATTGCGCAATTATCAATTTATAAATCACAACACAACGAATTCACGACTCAGGACTTTGCCAAAAATGTATGTTCCATGAAACACATTGTTTATTTATAACACTGTCTATTCAAACGAATCGACCGAGTTTGTTGTGCGATAACAGTTGAATGGAGGTTTTTTTTTCCACTATCTCTTTCTGGCAACCATTCCCAATGAATATTTCACAGTATATTTTCGATAGCCATTTTAATGCAGCGATGTATTCACTAAATTGCAACACAATTTTATCTCTTCTCTTACTCGCTTCGTACATTGTGCAAGTTGACAATAACTCAATTTACGATCGTAAGAACCACCAATGAAACGATGCCAATGTAAGACTGAACCGAATAGAAATGCTCAATAAATCGCTCAAAAAAAAGAGAGAAAATAAAATGCAAACATGCTTATAAATAGAATGAAATCGGATTGAGTTTCGTTTCCGTTTCTCTCTCTCTCTCTCTCTCTCTCTTTCTCTCATTGATATTGCAATGAGAACGTAAACAATTTGAACATTGTACATGTACATTGCACATTTTATTTGGCGTGTTTTGTACTCCAACAATTTGGCCGACAGCCAGTTCAGAATCATGCTGGCATGGCTGCGACTGTTATTGTTGCTGTTCAATCGGAAATAATCGGGCGCATCTCGCATTTCAATTTCAGCATTGTGCGAGTCTCTCTCTCTCTCTCTCGCTCTCTTTATCTCGCTCATTCACCGACCGAAAAGATTAAATTTTACGAATGAAGAATTCAAAAACAGATTCACTCATGACATTAACCTAGTTGCTAGCGACCCACATTCACTGTTGTGAA
Organism: Sitodiplosis mosellana; assembly: GCF_009176505.1. Classification (NCBI taxonomy): domain Eukaryota; kingdom Metazoa; phylum Arthropoda; class Insecta; order Diptera; family Cecidomyiidae; genus Sitodiplosis; species Sitodiplosis mosellana. Next base: position 991,702 of record NW_022595248.1, on the reverse strand, counting down.
TAATTGTGCTTTGCGAGACAACAGTTGAATTAATTCAATTTTGCTGCTCTCTTTTTCTCTCACACACGCACACAGATAAACCACCAAAATGGGAAAAGACTACTATAAAATTTTAGGAATACCGAAAACGGCGAAGGACGATGAAATTAAAAAAGCCTACAGAAAAATGGCACTTCGCTATCATCCGGACAAAAATAAAACCATTGGCGCGGAAGAGAAATTTAAAGAAGTGGCCGAAGCGTACGAAGTGCTGTCCGACAAAAAGAAACGTGACATCTACGACAGATACGGTGAAGAAGGATTGAAAGGCAACCAAGGTAAGACAATAAATACGCTTGCAATCAATGAAAAAGTGTACACTTTACGAATTGATGGAACACGTTACTTCAATTTTTAACAACTTGCTCTTTTCAGGACAAACAAATGGCGGCAATTCAAACTTCACATACCAATTCCACGGCGATCCACGTGCCACCTTTGCACAATTTTTCGGCTCAAGCAATCCATTCGCATCGTTCTTCGACATGGGCGACAATTTGTTCGAGAAAAACGTTTTCGATTTGGACACAGACACAGATTTCTTCTCACCGTTTGGCGGTTTAGGATCAAGACATGGACTTGGCGGTGCATTTAGGTAGGTTTGCAGTGGTTTTGAGAAAAAAAGAGAATTGGAACATGTTGAAAAACTAATTTTGAACTGTGAAACTTTTCGAACCGAGAATTTTTTGTTCCTTGGACACATAGTTGGAATTTCGGAAATGAAAATTTTAAATTGGATTTTAAAGAAATAAATTCAAAATTACTCGTTCATCGTTAAGTTCATTTTTCGACTCAATTTCCAACCAAAGTTCAAATTTCACATTGAAGTAGCCAATTTGACGTATGAAACAATAATTTACTTTAATTCAAACAAAATTGATGAATCTACTCCGTATTTTTCATTTCTCCCTCCTCTCCACTCGTTATAGATCACATTCATTCAACGTACATACACCCAAAAAAGAGACAAAGACGCAAGATCCACCAATCGAGCACGATTTGTATGCGACACTCGAGGAAATCAACAAAGGCTGTGTTAAAAAGATGAAAATCTCCCGGCGAATACTGCAAGCGGACGGAACGCCGAAAAAAGAGGATAAATTGGTGAACATAGCGATCAAGCCGGGCTGGAAATCTGGCACGCGTGTCACGTTCCAAAAAGAGGGCGATCAAACACAAGGAAAAATTCCAGCCGACATCGTCTTTGTCATTCGCGATAAGCCACATCAACTGTACAAGCGAGAAGGAAGCGATATTCGATACACAGCCCGTTTGTCACTTAAACAAGTAAATTTCTAATTTATTCGCCAATCGTTAGCGAAATTCCAAAATTGTCCGAAGAACAGCAGAATGTTGTCTAAGCCAACATCTTTCTTTGCGACATTTGCATGAAAATGTGTGAAGTGGTTCGTTTTTTGGTCAGGCCAGCCAATAATTCGACCTCGTTTTTACCAAATATGACAGACCATTAGATCATTTCGGTTGAATGATCGTTTGCGTACCATCGCCACTTGCGCGCTCACGTAAAATTGGCCATTTCATTTTATGGCTCTTTGATTTGAATATAACAACACTCAAATCTTGGAAGCGTGCACGTCAAAATATTCAGCGCGTGTAAAAGAGAGACACAAATTTGTCGAAAAAAGAATGGATTTTTGAACGAGATATTGTTTTTTTTTGGTTATAGAATCCGCTTTCAAATCGAATGAAACACAAAAGCACTCGCTTGTCACAACAAATCTCGCCATCCGACTTTCAACTCAATTTTGTTCGAAAAAATAACAATACACACCAAAATTGAATCCATTTTTTTCTGCTTCAGTGAGAAAAAAAGCAACAACCACGACAGCAAAAACGACAGAGTCATTTAATTATTTTTTATTGGTTGAAAACAATGTTGGTTACGTGTGGTAAATGGAATAAACAATACACCGGATGAGTCATTGCCGACGAAGCGCGAGACTCTCTCATGGCAGATTAAATGATCGATAAAGTCACGGTATGACAAGAGCAAAACAATAAAATTCGGTATCGCAATCGGCATGTCATTCCGATCGAATCGTGTGTCGATAAAATAAAAAAAAATGAATTGCGATTGCTTTTCTTATAATTATAAACGGATTTTTAAATAGCAGATTGAGTTGGTAAATAATCCAGCCACAGCATTGACCATTAAATCGTTCATCGCAATTATAAACTGTAATGCAATTATAATTTACGTGAAATTTATTTATATTTGTGGCTTAAGAACGGCTTTTTTTCAAAAACGGTTCAATCAATTTTGTTTACGTATGCATTGGGTTATTTTTTTTCTGATGCTGCCACATCGGCCGTGCCCATCATGATTTATTTTCTTACTTCGTAGAATTATTGTCGCCAATTCTATCCATTCCCAAGTGGTTTGTCTCATTGCTCTGTGCGCATAAAAAGCGAAGAGAGAAAACAAAAAGAAAACCAATGACACCAACAACAACAGCGATAAAACTTCAGTAATCGAAATATTCTGAATGCAAATCGCCGCATCGATCGCTTAAAAAGCGAAGAAGAAGAATGTGAACGGGGAAGCGGTTCGCAAAAAGTGCCGTTTGCAAAATAGCTTTTTGCCGTTTTTATCTCTCTTGTGCTCTCAACTTTTGTCGCATTCTTTTGTAGGCAAGCGAGCGAGCGAGCGCCTTTCTTAGCAAAGTGATTCAAAGAAGATTGTTTCTTCTCTCTCTCTCTCTATCTCTGCTCATTCTCATTTTGAAGAAAAAAAGTCGCTAATTTGTGTCTGACCATACGGAAAATATGAATCTGTCATAAAATTGTGATTCAGCCGCATCAGGCTGCCATTCAGTGTCTTCCGCCTTCCAAAATATATATTATTATATCGATTAAATTGCTGTAATACAGCACTAGGCTCTCTCTCTCTCTTTGTGTGTGTCGGCTGGTTTTTGTGCTGTGCAGCCGCGCATTTATGGTAAAAATAGCCAATTCAATTTTTATTGTCATGATTGATGATGTACATAAATGGAAATGATGGCCTGTAGCTGTGGAAATCGATTTGTTGGGCATGTCATTTGCTTGAACCAGCGCCGCACATGCAACTGAAACAAAAACCAAGAAATTTTGCGCTAAATTCGATGAAAATGAAAATATTTTTCGCTCCCGTTGATTGTAAATCTCATGTGAATTTGGTTTCGATTCACGATGATTTTTTCTTCGTTTTACGCATTTTTTCACGCATGTAAACGAGATTCTATTTTGTATACAACACCAATAAATCAATTACATCGGAAATATTTGAAACAAAACAGCAATCCAAAGGAAATGAACAACGAGATTCATATCGATTCTGGTCACATCATCATTGGCTGTTGGTTGCTTTCGTTTGAAATAATCCCCGAAATAAAATGAAAATTGATGACCACAGACATAGGAAAAAAATACCACCACCCGGAGAATACTGTTTTCATTTTAAATTATTCAATCGTGTATCTTTGTGGTAAACTTCAATCGAACACGGTGCGGAGTTTTTTTCTGGCCGCTCTTTGTGTGCCATGTAATTGCTGTGTATTGCATTTCATTCATCATTTGCCGTTAACCGCGACATAAAATTTAATTCAAAATGAGTACAAAACATTAATTTCATTCGAATGCATTAAAAATGCGACGTGCGAGAATGCAGAAAAAAGAACGGTGAGGGGCAGAGAGAGAGCGTGGTGCAATTCTGAAACCATAATTTATGCGTTTTACATATGTGCGAACACTACGGCCAGCGGTCAGCACAAATAAATCCACTCGACGGAATTTATCAGCCACATCGATTGCGCGCATTCGACTCAGATTTTTTTCCAATCCTTTTTTTTCAATTCCTTCACGGATTTTTTTCCTGCTGCTTTTGTTGCTCAAAACGTTTTCTATATGTAAGAGTTATTTCAGGAATTGATAAAATGCGGAAGATAACCAAATACACACTGACATTTGAGTGATTTTAATTAATTTTTGCGACAGGAACGAATTAATACATATCGCATTTGGCCGATGAATCGAAAATGGAAATAATTGCACACTGACAAATTGGTTTTCAATAAGCTGCTTTATGGACGCATCAACTTTTCTCTCGTTCCGTCATAAAATAGCCATAAAAGCGATATTTTTTTCTTGCCGCGATGCTAGCGCACATTTATGGGTTTCATCAAAGTGATGAACATTTGATGAAAATCGGATATCTTCATCATGACGTTTCAAAATGTTTAAATATTTACATATCCAAATTTGAGTCATGATGCGCCCCGACAAAATACGGAGCCTCAAACAGTTTCTGTCAACACATCGTCGAATTCTCTTCCGGATCAAAAGAAAGATGAAGATGATGACGTCTTTCGCAAACGAATATAGAACAACAACAATCTCGATATAGAATCATTGGCATCGGTTCAAATGTCGATATCGAGAGCTAAAATTTTTAATGACGTTAGTTCAACGTGAAATCGGCACTAATTGGCTCAAAGTCATTATTCGTTTGAAATGCAGCGCCTTTCGATTTGTGTGCTCGATTTTAAGTTAATTGAACTTTTTTAGTTCAATTTCAACTTCATTTTCAGTTCAATTCTCGATACACGTCAAACAAAATGCCGTCCGTATTTTTCCCAATTGCACTAATTCCATTTATCACGAAGCAAAATTGAAAATGTTGTTTAAAACATCAACACTTCACACGATGACGTTCTCTATCTCTATTCAATGGAGATGGCAATCGAAATCGTTCAATTTTCGAATTAAACTGATAAACATTTTGTCGGAACGCGCGCTTTCGCGAAATATTTTCAATTAATTGAAATTATTGATCGAATTTTGGGGTAATTCCATTAACGCCATGAGCAAACGCACACAAATTTATATTCTAATATCATTAATTAGCGCATTTAATTAACTGCCGTTCAAGCACCACCAATGCGAGTGAGGCATTTCCAATTCTGAAAATTTCACGCACCAAATGATTAGGCATTAAAATGGTAGTGAAATAATCATTATTTTTTCTTCTCTGTCCCATAATAGATGCGCTGGTTTCATCAAATATTTAATATGTGCTTGAAAATTAATTAATTTGTTCTCTTTTTTTTTTGTTCGCACATTTTGCGTACAAAATCACACTTTTTTTTTCTCGTCAATGTAGTAAAATATTTGTTGTGTGGGTTGTTGTTATTTTTTCTGTTGAAAATATGTGAGCAAGTGTCATTGGATGTAGACACAATTTATAGTTGTCAGTTGGTTTTGGCTGAAAAAGAAACAACCAAACGCATTCTGTTCGGACGACACTATTCATTAGCGGGGCTGTTTTAGTTTTGATCCTGTTAATCCTTACTGATTACATGACTTTTTTTTTCTCTGTTCCATAGGCATTATGCGGTGTGGTGTTTGAGGTTCCAACGTTGGTCGGTGACAAACTGCGGATTAGTACGATGCAAGAGGTGATCAAGCCGAATACAGTGAAACGGATAACTGGATATGGTTTGCCATTGCCAAAGGATCCATCGAGAAAAGGCGATATGCTCGTTGCCTTTGACATCAAATTCCCCGAAAAGCTAACCGCATCGGAAAAAGAACTGCTGAGTGATGTGCTGCCATCTATTTAGTTCAATTCATACACTCAATCACAGAGCATTAAAAACAAAAGAAAAAAAAACACTTAGAATTAATTAAACAACAACAATCAAAAAAAAACATACAAAAAAAGCCATTTGATTAGCCCCACAACGAACAAACAACTCAGAACATCAACAACAAAAAAAGCGCACAATCGAAATAGAATTAAAAGTTCAGGAGAACAACAACAACAACAAAATACGTGATCCATTAGCAACAATCAAACCATGATGAATATATATCCGTCATTCATTGCACACGGTACATGCTGAATTAAAATGCATGCAATTTTGCCAAAGCGGACGATTGATTTTTTTTTTCGCTGGTTCGTTTTACTCGCTTTTCAATAAATGATGAAAATTAAACTGCAAAGTAAAATAAAAGTTTGTGTGTGTGTGTGTCGTCGCGAGCAAAAATTTGATTTTTTGTTTTCGCTGGGTCTGGCATCGACACATAAATATGTAAATAGGCAAAATGTACGAATTTAATTGTAATGAAAACATCTCCCACCCTCTGCACTGCCTGCGTCCGCGCGTGCTACACTGTACAATCATTCGAAATCACACTCGCATATTTTTGTTTCGCTGTAAATTCGATGCTTTCATGTGGATTTGAATGGATATGCTGGCCAAGTGTTGATGGTTTGTCAAATTCGACCAGTTTTTTTTTTCTCTTCTCTCGGGTGAATCCGTGTGAGCCGATGCAACTGGGAGCTACATTAGTACCAGCCACCGCTGGACATGAGCGCATGTATATGTGTGAGCCGATTTTCTGTACTAACTTGATGTCACAACAGATGACAACCAGTTTAGTAAATTGAGAATATGTTGGATCGCTATTTTTTTGCCCATTTTCGTTACTTTTCCTATATACTGAGTGCTAAAACAAACAAAAACTGAGTGCTATATGATGTACTGCGTTTCAAGATGTCATACGGATAACAAGTTGATTTCATGACCTTTTTTTCTCTTTCGACTGTTTTTCCAATTTACTCCCATGCGCGCGCTTCACTCGCTCTCCCTGGACGAGTGAGTGAGTTTTTTTTTTTTTTCAATTTCATTCGAAACGCAAACGAACTTTTGATTATTTGTTTTATATTTTGATCAAACGGAATCAACTAACCCCAACATGATGAAGAATAATTTTTACAATTGCAACACAAATTAAAAAGCAATCTAGGCATTAAACAAATGATGGAACGTAAACTCTTTTTTTTGTGTGAACAAACACACACACGAAATAATTCGTAATTAATTTAAATTATATATTAATAATAATTGTACGATTGTAACGATGTAACAATAACAATAAAAACTCGGATAATATTCAAATGGGTTTTTTCGTTTCATTTTTTTTCTCTCTTTTGTTCGCTGCATGCAATATTCAATTGACTGGTTAATTGTCATTTGAGGACCTCATTTGACTGTTTCGCAAATGACACATCATTATTTAATTGAATAATTTTTATGATGGCGAGGAAAAAAATTGCGAGTGGAAAGGTACAAATTGGCTTTTTGCTGAGTTTTTTTTTACATCATTTACAATTTAACAGCAGCTGAAGGAAAGTTTCCGGACGAGAAATAGTACAATTTGGATGAATGAGTAATTTCAAACGAATTTTCGCCGAATATGTTTGTCAATCAAATATTGCTTGTTTTCGGAAAACTACAACATTTTTTATAGACAAAATTATCAATTCCATGAATCCACTTCGAAATCATTAATTTTGTTCATTTCGAAATGGATACTTCGTGCAAGTGTTTGTTTACAATGTAATCAAATTTAGATTCAGATACAGAGCAAAACAGTTGTTGAATACCATTGAAATACGTTTTTGTAAATAACAAAGAAAAACCTTAAATAAATAGAGAAAGAGAGAAACAAACTGAAATAAACAAAAGTTTCAACCTCAAAAAATACGATGAACTTTCAATATTTAGTTTCATTTGGAATTTAATTAAAAAGAGAATTTTCGAAGAGTGATTACAACACTGAATTCGTTTTTATTTTATTTACTATATGTATGGTGTAATCTGGTGTATTATAGCCGTGTAGTGGAAAAATTAAATAAAACTGACTATATTCAACCGATTCAGTAGAGTTTATTTTTCAAACTGAATTTATCTATCGCACACGATAAATCTAGCGTTGAATCTGTTCTTTTTACATATCGCTTTAAATCTTATTCTTTTTTATCCACATACCGTTCCTTCGTCGAACGTTGGAAACTCCAGCTCAGAAAGACTGTCCAATTCATTAACAAAGATTAAAATATTTAATGAAATTTATTCCATCTTTCCACCGAAATTTTTTTTCAATTTTTTCCCTCCAAAACACATGACTTCTATGCTCATTTTTGCCGGTCGTTGTGATTCCATAAATCCTCATTTTTATTTTGGCTTCGTCGAAACGGCATAAATTACACACAAAGACTACGTATGGGCAACCGTTAAGTGCTTGTCGAGTACACAAGTAAAAAATTTTAAATGAGCACATTATTATAATTATGTATGAATTAATTGCTCTTGGATGCGCGCCGCTCAAATGTAACAAAGTCAATGAAAAAGCGAGAGCACAAGTGAAAAAAAAAGGCGAACGAGGAAACGCATGTTAACTTGTAAAAGGCACTTGTTCAGCACAATGATATACAGCCGCATTTTTTTCCGCCGCGCATAGCACTCATGCGATGCAAATGGAAAAACAACTGCGAAAATTGCGAATTTTCGACATTTCAGTGTACCCTAAATGGGAAGAACGTTCATTGTTTCATGGCAACGGAACAAAAAAATGAGCAAAAAAATGTATTTAGTAACGGTCGTTATTGCATCATGTGTGGGTCTGCATAATGAACATATACAAAAGCCAACAAAAACGGCAACGAAATCATGAAACGGATGGTGAAGATGTGACTTTAACATGCGTGTAAATTAACACAAATTTGAAGCCGGCACCATGATTATCGTGACCCAAGACAGAAGGGGAATATGTGCTATGCGGAAATATTCTGAATGTCTGAAGACGCAAAAAGCAACACCTCACCTTACTCACAGCACTAGAGCATAGCAGCTTTGCAGCGTTCGGGGTTCATTCCTTTCGACAAACCTCGAAAGGGATCGGAATTTTCCGGCAAACAACTTTTTGAATGCCTTCCTTCATCACTCAAACCCATTGCTGCCCGTAAATGAGCACAAACACAATTTGGGAGGAACATGAAATACACAAAAATGACATTATTTATTGCAAACGAAGCGCCCACATTAATTACTCGCGTTTGGTTTAACATAAAATGAAGAACAAAATTACATTTTATTCGAATTTACCAAAATCGTTTTGGAGAAGAAGCGAAAAAAAAAGTTGCACACAGATGTCCGTTGAATATTTAAACAAGTCGTTTCTGATTTTAAGCAAGACTTTTCCATTTCAAAATGTCAATGACTCCTGTCGAATAGAAGAGTTTTCGTTGCCATCTTGCGCTACTAAAAGTATCTTCATTCCTTTCTTTTTTTGAGAAACCATTTCTGCAGGTCGGCGACGTTAAACGTTAAAAAGAATCCCTCTCTGTTTTGCTGAATATTCATAGTAACGATAATCAAGTTTCGATTTGTGCACTGCATCGAGATGGCTGTATTAAGTTGCGTAAAATGAGCTGATTCACTTTGAACATATGATCTCTGTTGTGCTGCCGGACATCAAATGCTCAAATGGATTTGTTGCCGAGATAAACTCATAATATCTTCGTTTATTTTTTCTTCTGTGCCATGCATTTTGCAACCCTTGCAAAAGGGTCTTTATCTTTTTATGCCATAATTTTCTTTTGCTTATTTGGCCATATATTCGCTTTTCGAAGTGATTCCTTCGAAGAATAACCGGCAGACGAACCGACGACGGATAAAAAAACACCGAAAAAAAAAGTATAACAATAAAAGACTTGCAGCAGCACATCTGTCCTTGTGAATCGTCGAGGGAATAATGGAAATCACTTTACGTAAGCAAACGACACCTGAGAACGTTTTAGTTTGAATTCTTTTCGTCCCTTTTTTCTCTCGCTACATTTCGAATTGGATCCACTAGGTAAGAGGCATACCAAGAAGGTTTTCCTTTAAAACTGAAAATAGCTGCAACGCACAACTGCATTGAGATGTGAATTATGATTTCACTTTATAATTGCTTTTAACTTCTTTTTTCCCTTGTTCATCCGAATGTACGCAACATTGACAACGCTCCGAAAATCGTTTCACGAAATACGATAAAGTGCATCATTTATGGTTGTTCATTTCTCACTGCGACACAAACAAGCGGCGGAAAAAATGGAAGAAATTCCCAAACGTGGCAAATCATATGAAGCGAAAGGCTGAGATATTATTATTTCCCTTGATTTATGCTCACCTTTATCTCTTTCTCCATTTCAATTTTTTTTCGTTCTCACTCTATTACTTCACTCTCTCTCTCTCTCTCGCTGTTTCTTTCTCTCTCTCTCTCTCTCTCACTCACAATCTCTCTGCCGCTCGCTCACTCACTCTGCCACTATCTCGCTCACTCTATTTCACTCTTTCACTGTCGTGTCGCTTTATGCTGTTGGCTTGAAGATTATGTAGCGTGTGCATAACGCAGCAAAAATACGACAGTTTACGTGTGCACTTTGGCTCTTTTGAGCGTGCTACACCATTTTCATATAGACTACATGTTACATACAAAGATATGCGCATTCAATGAATTCTAAATGAATCGACCGAAAACGAAAAAAAAAACACGAAAGAAAAAAAAATTATTTTGTGCGCAATCAGCCCGAAAAAAAATTGATCGTCATTTAGCATTGCTCCTTTTGTTCGTTATCGTTATTCATGCATCGCGCTGACTCTTTCTCGATGTGCTCATTGGGGTATGTCGTTGCTTGTCGGTTCGTGAGCATGTGTGTACGTCATAAAACTACAATATCGGAGTAAAAAAAAAAAGATTTGGAATTCAATTGAATTGGTGCATGCGAACCGACAACAATAAAAATAGTCGACGAGGTAGATAAATACAAATGTACGGAAATTGATCAGAAAATGGATTCCGTTGGAGAAAAAATCTAGCGGCACAAACACACCGAACGGAAAAAAAATTGGGCGAAAATAAAGATAAAGTCGATTGGTTCACCGAGCGAGAAATAGTCAAACGAGTGAGAGAAATGTGAATTGCTTCGCCAAAGCATAAAAAAAACAGCAGCAGCAGCAGCAATAACAACGGCAACCGAATCATTCGTTGAACGCTGAATTTGGTTTTGGTATTTTGATTTTCCAATTGGATGATTTTGGATTGACAATATAAATTCGGTTCGGTTTGTCCGTTTTACGTAATTCATCGGAATGTGATGCACTCACCCCATCCCACTCAGCTGAATGAAATGTGTTTCGTATTGTGCAGGCGAAGCGAGCGCACGGCAAGCGCACATTTCACAACGAGAAATGAATTACCATCGAATTTCAATGTAATCGCGTATCGCATTTCATATTCAATATGTGAGTGTTCGAACATGTTTGCGGATGCGAAGCGAGCGAGTTTGTAAGCAGTTGTACACAACAGTGATTGCTGTGTGGATTCGGTTTTATTGTCGAATTGTCATTTCAATTTCGCCAGCAAAAGTTTGATGTGTATTAAATGGATGGCTGAAGCATAAACCGCACATCGCTTTCACTTCCCATTTTACCTTTGTCTCTCTAATAAACTATGAAATAAGCTCACATACACGGCACATGTATGAGCAAGAGTGCGGCGGAATTTTTCAACCGCATTTCGAAAAACCGAATCCAAAAGCAATTTAGCTTAGACTTGAAATTGAAAAGAGATTGCTTTTTTCTCTCTTTGTCGCTTCCTCTATTCTTATTTCGTCTTGTCCCAACACTCAATCGCACCACCATCGCCCAATGCTCCATTTAACCGCCTTTGATTCTTTATGAATTGCCCAGCGAAATTGAAAACGTTTGTCTTCTTCGGTAACTTTGTCCGCAATATAGTTGCGCCTGCCATCACAATTATCGTCATCATTAGAGTGCCATCGTTTCGGCTTTGTTGACAATTTTCGTTTTGTATCCTTAACACACACACACATGCACACAAAACCGCATTCATTATCAGCACATTTGTAACAAAAACTTTTCCAAACATCCCAAAAATGCTCTCGTTTGCTCTTCGACTTAATCCGTGCATTATTTGTTATTCGTGTTGTAAATTCTCTCTGTCTCGCTTCCACACGCTCGCTGTTGTCGCTCTTTTCCTCCTTCTCGCCCGTCTCGTACATCATCTCCCATTTTTCACAAATTAAATTTCCCGTTGTTCATTTACAATAAAAAGCCATTTCACCGAAAATTTCCAAGAGTCGACATTCATCGTTCGTTCGTTTGTTGAAGGAGTCAGCGGTGGAGGAGTGAGACCATATGTAAATTGTGGAATAGAACATTTCGAAATCGTAATAATGTTTTGTGTGCTGTGTGCTGTGTGTTGTGTGGCACCCAACAAAAGCACAACACAACACAACACACACACATAAGTTTATTTATAATCCAGTGGAATTAAAATGAAGACGAACAAAATGGTTGTTGCTGTTGTTAATTTTCTTTTTGATGCGACATTCATATATATATATTTCTGTGTGTGTACGCTTTTGTTGAAGGGACTAGGTGCGGTGAGGATGTGAATCAAACCTTCGAGCGCATTTGATATCATTTCAGGCGAGCGATGCTCGAATTCTGTTTGTTATGAACGAATATTCATATATTCATGGGGCTCAATTCTCGGTATCCATGTATGTATACGAAAGAAAATGCTCGCGTTTTCAAAAAGCTTACGTCGTTAGGTATTAGTAACAAAGAGAAATCTACACGGAATTGTGCTGTATAAACAGCAATTTAACCGATTAAATGAAAACAAAGCGAATTGCGGGAGGGAGGAAGAGATAGAGAATATGAGCAACCAGCACATACAAACATACACACGCTCAGAGATACACGTATTTGGCACACTTCATTAAAATTATTATATGGCACCATTCACTGAGCTCACAACATTTGCATTCACGTAGCTAACGAGCCCGCTCTCTCTCTCTCTCTCTCTCTCTCTCTCCAATTGTGCTGTCATCAAAACTTCCTACTCAACTTCCAACATAATCGCCTTCCTTGTGATATACAACTGTCAATTTCTGCAAAAATTATCCCTTGTACTGTCAATTTCCAAAGATTTTTCATTAATTTGCTGATGGCATTCGGAAGAAACGAGCAATGCTGGTGGCTTGTTCTACGTATGTTTATATGCCGCATTAGCGTTTTTATATCATTTGTATACAACACATATTCCGGAAAGACACATTCAGCTGATTTATATTCCGACATGTTCGAATAAGACGCACACACACATCTAATACATCAACAAAATACGTACTTTGTTTCAAAAGGTTAACTGATCTGCGACGTAATCTGTTTAGATCCAAAACGTTTAAGTAAGACGAATTCGATGGTGAACGAGTCAAGCAATTATTTTAGTATTGTAAACACTATTTACGAAAATGGTAATCCTATCTCAGTCTCGTTTACATATTTTCCGAGCCAATGTGTTTGCCCATCGAAATCGGATCTGTTCCTGTTGTAACCTTTTCACTATGTTTGACTTTGCAATTGTATCAAAAAACCCCAAAATCCATGTTGTTACTGTCTTTATAAGACCGACGAAAGTTTTTAGTCGATAGACTGAAGCAATGTACTATGCGTGTAACATGGTATATTCAATGCACGCAAGAGACATAAACATAAGTAACGACTATAAAATCTAAACAAATGGAAAATCAGTTTTTCATTTTAATCCGTCAATAAAAGGCAACGATTGCAAGACGCCAGATACACTTGCTCGCTGCGTTTTTCCTTACTTCGCATAAACCTTCATCGCTGTTCTCGAATCGAGTTTTCGACAGTTCAAATCTACGTATGTTCTGCTGTTCAAATGAAATTTCTTTGCTTTTCGATGCGATTTTCTCCGGAATCGATACAAACACGTATTTTACGCAATACCTTCCGATATTGAGTGTGCATACATAAATTCGACCAAAGAAAAAAAACCAAAATCAATTGCATATTTTAAAGCAAGCTTTCAAAATCATTTCTGCATAAACATATGGAGTCATTTTTATTGTGTATTGTGTGGTGCAAATGGCTCAAGAGCGATTTCAACGGAGATCGCTTTCACTCGTCAAATCGCATAGTTTACGATGCTATCAAAAAAAAAACACGGTATGTGTTCGGAGTATTTCAAGAGCGTTTTTAGCCGTCAATGCATAACATCAACAGAAAACCTGATGGGCGACTGAATCAGAATGGGGAATCGATTGTGTCAAGTATATGAAGGGTCGATGCATATATACACACACACACACACACACACACACACACGACGTAGCATCTCATTCGGCTCGCTACGATTACCGCGTCAACTATAACGTTTATTATAAATGTATTTGCGACAGTTGAGGCGAAGAAGAAGAAGAAAAAAAAACGAAACTGTCAAGGGACCACACAGAGCTCTATATATATTGGGGAGTCGATGATGTCTGTTTTTTTCATCTTCTTTTGCTCGTTTTGTCATCCCTCACCATTTTGACACCAATCTTACTGTTCCGCATACCTTTGAACGGTGCAAAGAAGTGGAAATAGAAGAAGCGATAGCATTGGGTGTGCGTAGCCTGGCTTCGCTGTACGGATGTGATGTATACGTTTCAGGCTGAAAGCATTCTTGACATAAATGTATCAAATAGGCTTTATTAGAAAAACGACATTTATATTTTCGCTTTCGTTTATTATTTATGTATTCCAGATGTTTCGGTTTTTTTTTGCAGAGTTTTTTTCTTCTCTGCGTCAGTAAACGATACCTCGAATGTGTTTCAATTTATGTCATTTCTCTCTAAATGTTGACTGTTTTTGTTTTTCCATTTCTTTATTTCATTTCATCCCAATTTCAAGCGATATTTTTCGTGTTGTCTTCACGTCATTCATTTATCTGCCACTCTGGTGAATACGCTTAATCTGTTTATAAATTTATGCGTTTTGTTCTTGCCCAACTTTCCCGCTCGTCATTCGTTGCTCGTTTCCTTACTTTTCTCGTTGTCATTTTGCTTTTCTTCGCACCAATTCGACAGAAAGTTGTAAATCCAATGAGAATAACGGAACAGCTTCAGCAAATCGCCTGGATTTTGAATATTTCATAATGCATTTAAGCCATCGGAAAAATAACAGGAAATGCTTTGTAATGTACACCTCACGATTGGATTTTCAAATCGAAACATGCCTTTCCTTTCCCATTTCGCTTTCAGTCAAATCAAATTTAACGATCGGAACAAGGATATACACTTAAGGAGAGATATCGCTGTTTGCCGGTCAATACACACCGAATTTGATGATGCCAAAAGACACTCAAAATGCTAATTACTTTAATCACCTGGCAAAGAATCTCCACAATGGGATCAGAAGCAACAAAAGAACTCGGAAGTTTGTTTAGGAACAATCGAATTGGGATACTAATAATTAAATGCAAAAGGGGCCACAGAATTTGAAATGCACCCCGGGAAATATAAGGTGTTTTCGATTTGTTTGCTACAGGAAGAGAAATTGTTTTGACTTGAGACTATTTTTGAATATTTAACATTTTCCCAAATGAAATTGTGAAGCGAACCTATTGATTTGAGTTGAATCCAATTCAAATTTCGGCGAAAATATTCATTTTCTTTTATTTGTTTCGTGAATTTTAGTTTCCAAAACAAGGTACGGTGAATTTGTTTACAGAATTATTTTGTATTTAAATTCGACTCTTCCGGATTCTGTTGGATTCAAGTCTTTTTCGATATAAGAAACAATTCTTCAGAAAAAAACTTCAAAATAAGAAAAATTTGTTTGTCAAATTTGGAACTAATACCCATTTTATGGAGAAAAGATCTAGCTGAAAGTCATTTATTATCCGGCAAAACTTTGCACACATTTCAAAGTGTTCGATTGTGATTTGCCAAAACTTGTTTGGAAACCGATGCGATTAATCATCTCCGGAGCTCAAAGACTCCGAGCGTATTTTATGAGAAAGTCATGATATTTTATTAAAAAAAAAAAAGTTTCCTCCACAAAACTGGTTCAGTCGGTGCAATTTAGTTTGTGCACAAGCGAGTGTGTGCTTAAGCCATAGAAAACACTTGGTGCAAATCATCTGAATTTTAAACACACTTACAATTTCGAGTGTTTGAGTATGGAGGAAGTAATTTTAGGTAACTGATCCACAGCATAGACCATCATCTGTGTATATGTAAATATAGTAAATTTTAATGATAACAAGAGAACATGACTTTCAGCATGGAAAAGGTGTTGAAGAAATATAATAGCAGAGAGAAAAAAAAAGAAATAAAGTAAAGTGCAAAGTAAGAGTGAAAATCCTAGTGCTTGAAACTTTGCTAACCTTCGATGGATGCTTTTTCATACTTTTTTATTATGTTCGAAATTGCTGTTTGGTTCGTTGCTAAATCCATGTGTCGGCGGAGCGAGAGATAGAGAAAGCGATAGAGAAAGAGGGAGTGCGATTGAATGAAAAAAAGAGTGTCTGATCAGTGTGAATCCCCTATGTTTTTTTTTCTTTTTTCAATTTTTGCTGAACATAACCATATTTGAGGTAATTTTTCCGCTAGATATTGTAAACCTTAATTTAATGCGGGCCAAGTTTGGAATGACGCTGGCGTTTCTCTTTCTCGCTTTCTGTTCAGCAAAAATCCTTCTTGTTTGCCAGGCAACCGCTAACTGTTCACGAAAAACTCCGTGAAAAGAAACAATGACGATAATATACAAATGCTTAGCTAAAATCCTTGCCGTAAGTAATGCTGTGTCTTGGTGCACATCAAATGCGATGACATGCTGGAATCTCGAAACATAATAACGCTTAAACGCGATTCACTTGCTCAACCACCCTGTGTGTGTACATATTTCGCGGAAAGATTTAGAATCTGCACTTTTGCAGTGAGAGCTGTGGTGTGCTGCAGAAATCGCTCGCACACCAAAAAAAAATAGACGAAACAAAGCAACAAGAACTTCTGCTCAATACATTCGTCGTCATCGTTGGCACGACAGTTTCTGGTATGCTTATAAATCTATGTTAAGCGTTTCAAAGTTGTGTCTTTGCGCTCGTTTGTTGTTTTCACTGAAACAACAGAAAAATTGCTACAATTTAAAGGGGATGTGTGTTGGTTCTGTTTCTTTTTTTTTCGCGTTCGTGTGCACTTTTGTTCGTTAGTTGCCGCTTAAATGTTGAAGCTTATGTTCTTTTCTTGTAACATTTGCTCAAAATTTGCGCTGCACAAGTAACGAACACACAGCACTTTTTTAATGTGTGTCTGTTGCGTGCGTTGGTATCCATGCCACGCTCTCGCTCTCTATCTTCCTCCCACTCGCGCTTTTTCTCTCGTTCTAATTTTATATTATCATTTTGAGGGTGAATTTTAATGAAGCTTGAAATAAAGCAGATCTCTCGAGCAGCAGCAGCCGACTGGAGTGTTTTGCCGTCTTCGTAAGTGGCGTTCACAAAATATTCTATTATTATACCTGGTTTTTCTCTCTTTTTTTATTTTCACTGCGGCTGTTTGAATGTTAATTCTTGCTCTTCGTCCCGTTACAAATAGTAGAGACATCGCGTGCCCGCACATACATACAGTCGTTAACAAGCCAGAAAGAGAGAGAGAGAGCGCCTAGTTTATGACGGCAGTTAAAATAAATGTTCACCTCACGAAATTTCATTATGCTATCAAAGCATATTGTTCGACGCACTCGCGACGACGGAACAAAACAATAAAAATTATTCACTAAAGAGCCACCGACAATTGCTGCGAGATGGCGATACCAATTCAGTCAATGCAGCTTCCCATGCACGAAATTATGCTCATCTTTTTGTTGTGGGGCCCAGGGTTCATTGTGCCTCAATTCAAAATTGCCGTTCGTGGCCATTGTTGTTTTGGCATTTTTATGAGCATGTTGAAAACAAAAACAAAAAAATTGGAGCAAAGTGCAAAAGCGGGAACAACGAATAGATAAATGACTATTGCACTAATGTTCAGCTGTATCGAGACATGAAATGAACACAATCTTCGCAGACAACGCAGATGAGCATCGTTATTTTAATGCTGCGGAATATTATGTTTCATCAAATTTTACGTGTCACTTGATAGACATCAAGAGTTTCATTTTGGGCTCGACGATTTATTATCTTTTTGTGTTTATTGGCTCACATTTTGAGATATAACGCTCGAATTGAGCGAATCATCAATTTAAAATCAGTTATCGATTCTTTTTTTTTTACAGTTTAAACAGACTTTGGGTGACAATAATAAAATGCCCGGTATAAACATTTAAATGCACTCAAGCATGTTTCGTATGCACTCTGTATTTCTTTTTCCCAATTGACAAACATTGGATTGTTTTTGTTTTCATTAAACGGGTAAGCATTTTTTTTATCAACTTCAACTGAATTCCATTTCAAACTTTCGCATCACACAGTTTCAACGAACTGTAATCAATTACATCAATGTTAATTAAGGCTGACTTTGCCATTTCGTTTGTGATTCCATTTTGATTAATCGAATTGTGTCATTAAGATTTGAAATTCATATTCAGCAACATTATGGAATTAATTAAACAATGGATCTTCTAGAAGTTTCATTTCGAATGTTTTTTTCTAAATCGAAATGATGACCATAACGGTGATATAAGTGGGGAAAAGTACTTCATTCACTGTTAGAAGACGGTTGGAAGACAAGCACTTGAAATCCTTCGAAACTCTTTGAAAAAATATTATTCAAAATGGAATCAAACAAGTCGGCAGTTTATCGCTGTACTGTTTGCACTGATGTTCTCGTGGTCGCCGTTTCGTGTAATGGAATGACGTTTCCTTGTTATAGATGTTGCAAACCGATGAAACTTTCTTCAGAGGTAAGTACAAAATTTCCGATTTGTCAATGTTTTCCTTTTTTCAAACATTAAGACTTATATACATATAAATAATGACTAAAAAAAATCCAAATCGTGGTGGTTTGTTTTCGTTCCAGTATACCGTTGCATGCAGTAAGAAATAATTCGACGAAGAATGATGCGATAAAGGCAACTGAAGAACTGGTTTTGATTCTAAACAAATAATCAAACTCCCTCATGCTACTGGAAGGATAAACGAAAATCTCTTTAAAGCCATTTGACTCAATACAGCAATGATTTTGACAATT
Organism: Sitodiplosis mosellana; assembly: GCF_009176505.1. Lineage (NCBI taxonomy): Eukaryota > Metazoa > Arthropoda > Insecta > Diptera > Cecidomyiidae > Sitodiplosis > Sitodiplosis mosellana. Next base: position 972,774 of record NW_022595248.1, on the reverse strand, counting down.
ACGAAATGTGATTGAAATTTAAATCCACAAAGAATAAAGAAACCGAATTTCATGAAAGATACGAATTGTTTTCTATTTACATTTCTTGATAAACTTATCGCACTGAAGAAAAAATATCAAATTTCATTATTAGTTCGAGAAAATCCCTGGATATTGGTGAGTTATCATTATATTCCAGAAATTGAATGCAGTAAGTCTGTTTATTTACATTGTTTAGTGAAGAAAGTTGTTGCAGAAAATGCTAAATTGCTCCCACCCGTTCTGTTTGCGTTATCTCTTTCATCGCTCGAAATATGATAATTCATTTAATTCCCGCCATAATAATCGATAGCATTGTATAATAACATCCTTCGTCATTTTGTTTTCGTCGCATTCAGTATGCTTTGATTGTCAGAAATTATTTAAACAAATCACACTTTTGCGAGTGCACAAACTGAAATTGCTTGCAAAGGGAGACGTCATTTCATCATAAATATCTTCTTTATACTTAATCGGCATTGTCCACCATTTCAGTTCAGTCTTTTGTATTCATTCGATTTTTAAACGCCAAAAAGTGAACATCAAAACTCGATTCAGCTTCAACTCCAAGGAAAACATTTGTTTAAAAATGGACCGCCCAAACCGTCAAAACCGTAAAAAGAAATATTATCCAATGGTTCAATCATTTGTCATCAAAACGTACTTCTGTGCTCCATGTAACATGTCTTACGTTTTGCCCGACGATCGGAAGCCAAAAAAGTGTCACCAATGCCGCCGACCTTTGGTGAGTATTCGAATTCATCGAAACACGGTTCTTTAACTTTGAAATGTGCAAGTTTAAAAGGGTTTTTTCGAAAAGAAATATTTCCTTTCAATTTTCTATATCAGTCAATAAAGAGTAACTTTCATTGGAATAATCAATTGTGAATTTGCTCTTTTTTTGCAAACTTTCCTCTATAACGGTTGTCCATGTTGAAAGAAGAACGAATAAAAAACAACAGTCGAAAGTATGATGATTTGTTCCAAATCAAACCAACATCGAGGACTTCTGTGCATGCAAAAATATACCATTATTTGCCAATCGTGTTAATCATGCTTATAAGCGATTCAATAAAACGCACAATATTTTCGTGATTGAAAAATGTTTGGTTTTCATTTCCACGTAAACATTTGATTAAAAGATTTTTTGAATGAATGAAAATGTGTGTGTAAAATGTAGTTAGTGTGTCTGACTGAAAGTTATTTATTTCATCAAATCCTTTCGTTTTCAGCACACCGTTGTGTGCAAACAAAAAATCAAGATTACTGGTTTTCTTTCTAGAAGAAATTTATCAAACAGGCTCATGCTACTAAATGAATAAACAAAAATCTCTTTGAAGCCATTTGTTTCAACACAGCAATGATTTTGTCCATTTCGAAATGTACTGAAAAGCCAAATCCACAGAGAATTTATTCTCAATTTCTTTATAAAGCCATTTCATGAAAGGTACGAATTGTTTTTTGTTTACACTTTTCAATTAACTTATCGCATCGAAACGAAAGCATTGAATTTCATTGTTAATTTGAGAAAATCGTTGGCCACTGATGAATTATTTTATAAAAATTCGGAAAGTGAATGCATAAGTCCGTTTATTTACTTTATTTGATAAAGAATGTGATTTCAGAATATTAGTAAATGCATACAAAGCAAACACTAAATTGCCATTTTCACATCTTCTTCATTCCTCGCTCAAAATTTGTTTCCCGCTATAATAATTGGTAGCCTTGTAATAACATCCTTCGTCACGTTGAAAACAAAACTTAGATTGCCGAAATTTGTTTATTTATTTACATAAATCACTCTTTTGTGAGCACTAGCTGAAATTTCTTGTAAAGAAAGACGTTTTTTCAAATCTAAAAATCTTCTCCAGTCAGGGACAGCACTGATTCCATTTTAGGCTTTTGTATTTTCAATTCATTGGATTTTTCAACGCCAAAATGTCAACATTTAGTTCACTTTGCTCAGTTTGTATTAATTCAGTATTCAAGTAATATAGTGTGTGGACCATGAAGGCAGTCAATTGAAATGAATGCGAATGTCTTCTTGCGATTGGCCTCTGAAATATGCTATTCACACGGTCGAAATTATAATGAGTTATTCAAACCAAACAAACACCTAAAACGTTTGCGTATGCAAAAATAAAACCGTTTTGTTTACCAGGTTTTGTCGGTCATGTTTCTGCTCATAAGCAATTCAATAAAATGCACAAGATTTCCGCAATTGAATTTTTTTTTATTACAACGTAAACATTGCATTCGATTCAAATCTGTGAGAGTGATTTAACAATGAAAAAACTATATCTTCTGCAATACAATGTTGTTTGTGTGCACGGTACACGAAATGTTCAACGTCGTTCGGCAGCGTTTGTGGCCATTCGATCGGCTTCGTTTTGGTGAATGTTACCCCAGCGTGCTGAAATGTATTTATATTCGATATCCATTCGTTTTTCAACAACAACGTTGTCTATGGCGTTGCTCAATTTCTTGTAGGCGCTGCAGTTTCGAATCTTTCGTCCATCCGCCTCATTGCGCCAATTGCTTTCCTTCCACTTGGCCATCGAATCAGTCACCGCATCATATAAAGACTTGGAGCTGGTGTTCATGCGCAATTTGTTCAAGCCATTGAATCGGGCTGCCTGTTTGAAAGCCATTTTTGCACCTTCAACTTCGCCGGCATTTTCGGAAAGATTTTTGCGAGTGCCCATGCTGACGTTGCTATCGAAATGAAAATGAGAAAAAACAGATGTTACTTCGTTTAATGACTATACAGCTTTATAACGCGTAGATCGTAATTTTTCACGAATAAAATTGCCAAACGAAAATCTGATTATGCACACGATTTTGGAAAATATGATTACAAAAAAAAATCACATAATTACAATGGATTTCCGGGGCCCCAGTAAACACTGTAACCAGACGTTTCTTGTGGTGTTCCGGCTTTTATACGGACACCGCTCACATAAACGTTAGTGAAGCCGTTGTCATCCACAATATATTTATTGTGATTCATTTTTTTGACTTTTTTTCTTCTTCTTTTTCGAACAATCAAACTAAAAAAATAAATCCGTTCACTTTAACTTCCTTAACACAATGAGAATGTGCGATTTGATACTTGACACTTTAGAAATTGAAGCTGTCATACAAAACGACTGTGAAAGTGTTGTGTGCAAATTTCCAATATGGCTTACCGGCGATTCATCTCAGCGAAGCCTATAAGAAAGGTCGAGCGCGATGTGCGTGTGCGTGCACTAATACTAACGACAGAACACTTGTTTGTGACTTTATAGCAGATTCAAACATTAAATATGACTGCATAAATGTCAATCACTGTACGGCGACAAAGGAAACTTCAACGTGAGCACCCGATGTCAATAAACTCATACAACAAAAGACATCTCTGTTTGTGGCGAAAATGTTATTTGAAACCAATTTATGGGATGAATTTAAATGCCAATGACAATGGTTTTGAAAACGCATGCAAAGCATTTTTCAGAGTAGTGGTAATGAGTTTCGAAAGAAGTTCTCTCAGAATACTTCTGTCTTTTGTTGTGCGATATTTGTATTGGTGGAAGTTGTGGATGGTATTTCTTTCCAATGAAACCACATTGGAAATTCGCACACAAGGCACAGACCATTCAGCCAAAACGACTAGTAATTTCGAAAATTACACCTAGCGGCATTTTTTGCCCATATCTGATTGAATTTCGAGCAAAGAATATAGGAGATAACAAAAGAAGGACTGGTCAAAATTCAACTACATTTTTTTACGAAAATAGATGCCATAGTTAGCGAAAGAAGTAAATAAATTTTGAACAATTCAACCGAGCACTTTATTATGATTCAGAAATAGATTGATTGAAATATTTTTTGAATAAATGAAAACGTTGGATAATTGCAGTCAGTGTGTTATCGATTCAATGCAATGTAATGAATTCAATTAACAAATGTAAGTAGTAAGTGAATTCCACCAATAAAAGAAAATAGTTCTTTTATCCATTTGCAAACTATTGTTTAATTAAATTTTTATTGAATATGAAAAATAGAAAAATGGTATCCAAAATTATATAACCATTTAGAATGAAACGTGATATGTCTGGTTGAAGATTCCAATATATGTCATTCCTTCATTAGCACCAAATTATTATTCCTTTTGGTAGCCATAGAATACCACGGCGTAGTAATAACAATCAGTCTGTTTGGCGATGATTTTAATTTCAAATTCCCTTTCGCTTATTCCACCCTTTGTGATTTCTGCATATCCTTCGTTTGTCTCCTTAACGGGATTGCACGCTGTTTATCAATTATATTTGGGTGGATACCAGCGATCCACAACAATTTTGCACCGTAAGTGCGCTAAAATACCGCTTCAGGCGCCTGAGTTAGCAAATTCAGCTCAGTTCAGGCCTACTCAGCAGCAAATATGCAATCTCTGCTTAGAAAGAATATACAAAAAATGCAATGAAATTCCAAACATTTTTCTAATTTGCTCAATTTAGTCATGTGCCACCAATTTAAGTCAGGCGAATGGAAATTTTGTCCATAGAAAAATTGGGTTTTTCCATCATTTTGAATCATATAGAAATTTCCGGCGCAGTTTTAATTTACTTGTGAAACTATTTTCTTCAATCCCGTGTATTCAATTCATTGAATAAACCACGATGAGAGGAAAAATTGAAATTTCCGCAAAATGATTGAGTATCTGTCCGAAATATTGTCATAATTCTGACTGCAAATATTATCTTTCTGAGAATAATCTAGTACCGGTGTACACATTCAATTTAAATTACTGCTTTGACTGTCGGTGCACTATCTCTTTAGATCCTTTTTATTTTTATTAACTATTCTTCTTCTTCTTCTGAATTCCTTGTATGTATCATACCCAACAAATCACATTCCAAGTCAAGTTGCTTTCAAGAAATGCAAATTCAATAAGTAACGTAATTTTGGGCAATTAATACGATTGACGGAAGGAAGAATATAAATTGTTATTCCATTTTTATACCTACAACCAATCATGTAAGATTCCCTTGTATAGCTAAAATGATGGCCGTTTTATGCGCCATCTCTCATTCCGTTCTACAATTACGGCTATTCGTATTACAAACAACATGTGGAGAGAATGAAATGAAGACGTGGAGAGAATGATTTGAGTGTTTCTCTTTATGAACAAATTTTTTTATATTTTTTTATGAGGATTATGTTTTTAAGGTACATATTCTCGAATCATTATTGGCCCTTCACATCATTTATTTATTTTTATCATTTTTATTATTAAATATAATAAAATGAATGCAAAAAATCTAAATTGAGTTGGCCGACGAGATATGAGATGGCGCTGACTAACGGCATTCGCGCGATTATCTCTCCAATTCCATACAAATACGGGGTGATTGCCTACAACAAAGTACAATTCTTTTCTTCATTTCATTTTTCGATTTAAAAATGAAAAAAATCTTCAAAAGAAATTGTTTTCAATCGGATTTTTTATTCATTGGCTTTATGATGAAAAAACATCTCTATTCCCAAGAAAATATAGCTTGTGCTCACCAAAGAGTGATTATTTAAATAAATTTCCATAATAAATGCATACTCAAGTAATGATTTCGTTCTAGTTTCGTTTAACAATTGAAAATAATAAGTGAATTATTATATTGTTCATTCAATTTTCCATTAAATGTGAAGAAGATAAAATAGTATTCAATATAGTATGACTATAGTTATAACTATAGTTAAAATATATACGGTATGTCCGGTTTAAAGATTCAATATTGGTGGCCATAAAACGCCGCTTCGTAGTATAGGAAATCATCAATTTGATTGGCTGAAATTTTAATCTCAACTCCTTGCTCGCCTATTCCACCTTTAGAAATTTCTGCAGATCCATCGTTCGACTCCTAAAACCAACATCATTCAATATGAATACATGAACACATTTTTTTGAAGATACTTTTTATTATACCTGGAAAACATAAACTTCCACATAAGTCACAATAAATTTGCCGGGTCCAGTGTTGGGATAGCCAACAATGAACTCAAGATCTCGTAAACCATCAAAATAGTTGACTTCGAAGGAAAGGCCTAACAGACCATCATCTGCAGAAAAAAAAACAAAGAGCCTCACACAAAACAGTGCGTCAGTAGGCCCCGCTTTGAAGTTGGTTGCATCAACACAGACATTATTTTGACAATGTCAACTTGATACTACCACCGCACACTAAGACACAGAAACATGTATGAACGTCGCACGATGTAGCGAAGCGTGCGATGTGTCAAGTTTACAAATGTATTAGAGCGGGGCCGTTTTGTGTCTTGCTTTTTAAAATTAAAAAATATAAAGAATTAGCAACTTGTATCACGTTTGAAACCAAAAACCGCACAGTGTTATTCTCTCCATGCATTGATTGCTACATATCAACTCTACACTTACCCTCCCCACGCTCTCCAAATTTGTATTCTTTTTCTACATGATAAGGATGGATTTGTTTAAGATTTGATTTCTTAGCATCAAACAATTTAGTAAAATTTCCCAACGACTTTCCGTTTAACGAATTGGCTTTTATTGATTTGTTCAATTTAAGCGGTGTGCTTTTATCGTTTGGTGGTAAACACTGCGTGAATACGATTGAGATTAAAACTACAAAAATGACTGAACGAATCATTTCGAATTGCACTTATTTCCAGTTTATTGAAGAGACACAAGTAGTTATCTGCAGTGGAAACTAGAATGGATTTTTGATCAAGATACAGCTGATATTTATACTAAAATTTTATCGACTACTTTGGATGTTGTGAAACTAAGAAAGAATTTGTGAAAATTGCAACGAAATACCAAACAAATTCGGCATTATTCGAATTTTTACTGATAATTAACATGGAACAAAGTCATATGACGACGTTTAGTCATGTGAATGGAACTATGGTGGTAAATAAATTAGGTTTTGGCCATAAATAGTCGTTTTTTGAATTTTTTTTCTTAGTTTTGGGAAATCCCATATATTGAATCATCAAAATTGGATAGTGAAATCTAACACATGACTAGATTTGAAACAATGACTTCAGATGAGCTAAAAATATTCAACATTGTGTTGCATTAAACCATGTTGCATATTTCGTTCCATCCGATCTAAAAAAAGAAACAATACTTCAAAGCAGCAGCAATATACCGAAAATCGTCCCGAATATAATTGCACGTATCAAACTGAATGAATCGTTTATAAATGATTTGGTTGATTATGATATCAAGTGAAGGGCGATTTATTAAATTTCATACGCTTGTTTATCTCATGGCATCATAAATACCAAGGCACGTCATGAATTGTTAGATAATGTAACTATTTTGATGAACATTTATATAAAAATATCCAAGAGCTCAAGCGTACTCTGTTGCTTCCTCCATTTGAGTTCTTTTTTGTTCTCGGGTGATTGTGATCCACGTGACTGAGATCCTTTCCTTAGATTCAACCTCATTTTTCTTCGGTAAGTTTCATTACATTTTTTTTCTTCTCTTGCTTTCGATTTTCACATCATGGGGCGAGTGTATAATCACGCGTGTGGCCTTTCACTTGTGTGCAGTGTAAGTGATAGAGTGATAATAGCATGGGGAATGAAAATGCGGCCGGAAGAGATTATTTATGATGTTGCATGACGTGCGCTCGCGCACGCTCTCACCCGCTCGCTCACTTGATGTTTTGTGGTGCTGTAGACATTGGCATTCATTTGTTTTCACCAATGTTTGGCAAGTTAAACGCATACCTCGAGCATGCTTTTGTATCTTTGCCAAAAATGGTTCTGTACTAAGCTGAAAAAACTTAGCTAACAATTTAAAATACATTGCGCCCCGCAAGCCATCTAGATGGCGCCACAAGAAAATTTGGTTCTTATACGAGGTGTATGCTCAAGATATGGTTAAACGAGAAAATTCGTTGCTCAATTCATTTTCCACAAGCCATAATCGAGTGTTTTCATTATTCCACTAAATTAATACGAATAAATCTTCGTCGAGTCTTTGTCGCATTTGGGAACGAGATAAACACTTTTCGAAGGAGACAATGGGAGCGAAGTTTTTGATTTGCAGAGATACAGACAGAAGTTTATTGGGAAAAATAAACTTTTGGAAAATGTGTTCAACTTGAGAAACGATTAAATTTATTCGCGATATGTGGCAACAGTCACATTAGACAAACCGAGAATTAATTTCGATTTGACAGCCGAGCGAGCGAGCAAGCGAGAGAGAGAGAGAGAGAGTGAAAAAAGGCTTAAAAATCGAAACAATGCGGTGAAAATATCAATAAAACCGTCAAGTTTATTTCATTTGCAGACAAAATGTGACATGATTACCTTGGAGATTAAACCGAGCAACAGTTCGAGAATGAGAAAAAAAACAACGAATGTTTGTTACATTGAACTGGCGCGAAGCGAGCATGTCAAAACCTAAGCGAAAAATGTCGAAAATTCGGCGCAAAATTTTCTGATATAGAAAATGCTATTAAGTAAATTCCATTTGGAGTTGTATACAAAAATGTGCGGTATGTGAATGTGTTTGCCTTGCAGCCGAGCGTTGATTCCATGGATTTATTCATACATTTTCGAAGTCATATTTATATTTATATATTCGTTATCTGTTTCGGTGGAAAACCCTCAAAAAATAAAGTGGCGAAAAGAAGAATAAGACGAGAAAAAACGAACGATGATCCAAAAACATAAATGCTAATATTTATAGATAAACGTTGTTCTCATTCGCACCCGTATACAAGTCTACGAGTTATCTATCGAGATTAACTCCTTCTTTCTCTTTTTCGCCTTTTTTCTCTCCCTCTCTTTGCTTTCTCTTTCACTCACTTTCTTTCGCTTGCAATGGCTTTGAATTCCAAGCTCACACACCGTAAACAACACCGAAAAGGGCTTCCAGCAAAAACTCCCGAAAAACTCTGCCGTCGCACATTATCTTTCACATGCCGCGAAACGCAACGCCGACTGTCATAAAACGACGATGAAACACTCAACAACGAAAGTTGATGCCACTTTGAATATTGTGGTGGCTTTGTAAATCGTATGTAGCAAATCCCTTGTCAAAAATTTACAGAAACCATCATTTGATTTGATGGAATTTCACTAAACCGAACGCAACAATTTCAAAAAGAGATACAGATGTATCTTCGGCAACGAAGAGATTCAGGCAAAAGCTGGAAAAACTTGAGCCAAGACAACGGAATAACAACAGAAACGAACGCAACATTTTGTATGGATTTACGCAAATACTTGTGCTCACAAGCACGCATCCAGCAACCAAAAGCGAAGACTGGCAAGGCAAGCGACAACGATGAACGATATATTGCATGAAAAAAGCACATCAAATTGTTATTGCGAAGAAAAGTTTTTCTCCGCTCTGATTGTTGTTTGTGGTGTGAGTAATAGACAGTAGAGAGGAATAAAGTGAAATGTTTTATTTTACACACAGACACATAGATATTCCGACGAAAAGGAGTTCGAATGTATCGAGCTCAGGCGAAATAGAATAAATCGACAGAGCGAGAAAGAACGAAAGCGAGAGCGACGAAGAGCGAGATAGAGAAAACATAAAACGAAAATGAATCACATATGCTAAACGACACAATGCGTGAGCTTCTCGTATGGAAAAAACAACAAGCGGCTGCCGCTGTATTAGTGATCGTTATAGGTATTACGAGATGCGGTTTTTATGCATATTTATTTTTAGTAGAGGAAATGTAAATTAGATAGGCAAATGTATGATATATGTTATTTTAAAACTTTTCACATAGTGTTTTTCTCTCTTCATCTCCTCCACCCTCTCTCTACTCGTTTGCTTGCTATTTATGTTGGCTTTGCGTTTGTGCGGGTTTTGGGGGTTTTTTGCTTTGTTTCACTTTATAACGTATTCGAGTCACATGGGAACGATTTAGAAAGGATTTATCGTAAAAAGATGTTTGATTTTTGCCACCAAAAACGGAAGCCATTCAAACTGTGCCGGCATCATTTTACGAACCAAACGATTCATTTGTTTGATGTCGAAGAACCCTCTCTCGACGAGAAAAAAAAGACAATAACCAAATATGATTTATGAATTTTGTGGGTTTTTCGATTAAAACAGTGCAAAAAGTTCTCTCTCTCTCTCTCTCTCTCTCTCTCTCTCTCTTACCCAGACGAACGAGTTGCGTTCTAACCAGACCATTTGAACTGCACAAAATACTACATCAATATTCATACGCGATGAATCATACTTTTATTCGGTGCTTTTGACCGAATATTTTATTGATCTTTTTTTTTCTGCTGAAGTGTCGCCATAATTTTCTAAGCCCATATTTATTTCTCGTGATTCAGCGACAGACAAAAACCGTTAGTCTCGCAATTGACAATTCAATTTATTTTTAAATTTGATGAAAAATGCAAATACGGTGTCTGCATCGACCGAATTTCATAACTTGGTAACGCACGTACCACCGAAATGGAATGATGCACACGTAAATCAATAACACAAATAATTACGATCATTCATGTAATAAAAAGAATTCGGCAAGTGTGTCGCGCACGCGTACCCACTTGAAACAAATAGCGGAAGAAACAAAAGAATGTGATTAAACAGTTAGAAAAAAACATCTGTTTTAATTTATTTATTCATTTTTCGTCATTATTTGCTTTGTGCTCGACATATCTGTCGACATATCCAAGGCAATGCTGGTTTTGAACTTGAATCAATGTTATTTTCAGCAGCGTCGATCGCTTTTTTATCTTAGTTTAAATTTGGAACTGGTGTCGTGTACACGTTTCAATTAATTGGTTAATCGAATTTCAAGATGTTACACATTTTTATTGGAATTTTGTGCCTATGTGGCGCGATCAGAGTTTGGGCAGATGAACATCAAATCATTGACATTGTGGATGGTGAGAAAAAATCGATTGAAGAATCGATTTTTGTTTTCTGTGAAAATCGAGAAAATAAAGAAACAACATTCTGTGAAATAATTGCTTTGATTTTTAGATAATCTAAAATGTGGACCAATTACCTGCCCACTGCATGAGTCACACATGTGCTTTTACATGAGTAAATACAGTGTAGATATTAATAATGCCTCTCTTATCACATCATGTGGAACATGTTTGAGTATAAATGGTACGGTGTTTGAAGTTAAATTTAGAAATTTCAGTAGATGAAAGACTTTTTTTTGTTCCGAAACAGGAAGCGTTATTCGAGATGATTGTTCCACCGAAACGACCAAGTTGACGAATTACACCAATAGAATGTCTATCAATCTTTTCAACTCGACCTTGGATAAAACTCGAATTCGCAATGGCATGGTCGGTCTCTTGTTAAGCGAAATGAATAATGGATCACCTTCATACTCACCATACGTTCAAATAACCACTCCAGCAAGTCCATTGGCACCCCAAGGGCAGCCAATTGTCGTTGTTCAACCACCTGCTCAGTACATTACCGTTAATTCTGGTGTACCAATCCAAGGCAGCAGCAACTATGATGCGATTAATCCTGAGCGAAATGTTGCAAGTAAGTCGTATTCATTCAAACAATCAAATTGTAAGGAATTTTTTAAAATATTTATGATGTAAAATAGTTTGATGACAAAATTCACGTTAGTTGGTAAAAGAGCCGAATTTTGTCAAAAACCAATTCAAGTTTTAAATAGAAAAAGTTTAAAAAATGACAATTTTTCGCAAAATTTCGCCTCTGAAACTTTCTGAACTTAAAAAAAAAACATTCAAATCTTCTAGATGACTTTTGTAATCCGCCAAGACCAGATTGTATACCAAAACGGCGCATCCATCCGAATGAGCTACCTCCTCAAGCTGATAAAATGTATCGACTACTTGCGAATATGGAACTTGAAATTAAGGACATTACAAATGCTTTGGGAGATGCGCTGGCTGGTGGTCGACCTGGATTTCTCGAAGATAGATCCGCTAAATCGCCCTTCCCTGTGTGGACACCTGGTGGTAAAAAATGAATGCATAACCAATAATAAAAAATTGAATAATTTATGACATTCGTGTTCACCGAAATCAATTTGAAAAATCTAGAAAAATTGTCAGGGCAAAATGTAGTTTAGTAAATTAAATGTGGTCAATTAAATTAGTATCCGTTCTGATTAGATGTCATTGCAAGTAGATATCATAAATAAAGTGTAGTTGTCTACCATAAACTGCAGTGTATTTTATTAATTTGAGCTGAACCAAGCTGAAAGGGTGAAAATGTGCGACGGTGTATTTGTGTAAATATCATGTAAGGTAACGTCTATAAATACGTCTAAAATCGTGTAAACCTGGTTATTACTGCAGCTTGCTTGATAGGAACGTGTTCAACATCCGCATAAATTTTATTGTTAATAATGACGCTATTTTCAATATGCTCGACATGAATAGCTCACTCGCGCACCTTTCAATGTTCGTTTAGATAGTAACCATCGACGTTGTCTTCGTTGACGTTGTTGTTATCATTATAAACTTCTATTTTTGTTTCGCATTCTCAAGCAAAACGCTTAGCTCCAAATGCTCATTCCACGGCGACAATGTTTCGTTCGTGGCAACAATGTGGCAGACGAATTGTGCAAACATACGTCGCGTATAAATCACAATTAATATATGACTAAACCCCTTTTTCGGGTAGAACATTTTCATAATCGTTGGTAATATTGTTGAACGCTATTAAATCACAATGAGTGAGGGGCAGGGAGAGATGGAGCATGCATTTAGACGCAAATTGCAAAGACATGTTTTCGATTTGCTCGATTTGAGCACACATATCCATATTCACAATAATAAAACTTACAAATGAAATGTTTTATTGCAAATGAGCGAGACACACACACACATAATGAACATTGACTGTTGTCATGCGGCAGCGGCAGATGGGGGAGAAAGGTGTGAGTGTTGCAGGATTTTTCCTATTTCTATAGCACTCTCTCAACTGCACAAGCCATTAAGCTCAACAGATATTAAACACAAATGGCAATTAAAGTGACTGCCTCGCTTTTTATAACACCGTTCAATATGGAAATGTGCCTCGGATTCGTTACACACACACACACACACACACACACACACACACACAAAAATAACAATGAAAAATGAATACGAGAAAAAAATAATCGTCGCTTAAAATCTCCAGCTTTCGATTCGACAGTGATAGCATTTTTGTATAGCAAACGGATTTTCATTACGAACTTAAGCCAATCGACATCCATCGCAACATTAAAACCTTACCTTTTTTGTTGTTGTTGTTGTTTGGTGGGCCGTAGATTTTGTGTCTGCCAGCAAATCTCATAACAATTACAACACAGTCTTCTTGTGCGTATTCACAATTCGAGAGTGAGAGTGAGATGGAGAAAAGGCCGGGATTAAAAATAAATCGAAACATTAAAAAATGTGTTTTTGTAATCTTTTTCTTCCATTTCCTCTTCTCTCATTGATGATGTTCTCCCCGAAATTCGGCCGTAAATTTGGTGCTGTACATTCAAGTCACGCAGAATTCGCTTTAAAATTAATGTTGAAATCGTATGAATGTCATTTTGGGGATCTCGACAGTTTGCCGGCTTGAAACTATATGGCGGCGACGGTGGTGGTGGTGGATATTTATTTTTGCATAATTAGTAAAATTTGTGTGAGTTTGTTTGAGGCGAGGGTTAGAATGGGACGATTTTGTTGCTGCAGTAACAGCAGCAAATATCATCACATCACATTGATATCGATTATTTGGACAGCGAGAGTAAGCCAGCCATTCAGCCACCCTCTCTCATTCTGCACTCCCTCTATCATTATATCGTTCGTGTCCTTTGTTTGCCCAGCGAACGCTGGCTCTATTCAGCTGCGGTGCTTTGCCTGCGTTTGAAATTTATTGCGTCTGCAGTTTGGTTTGAGGTGGATTTTGCTTGTGCAAAGGTGTCGATGCTTCCAAATCTTCGGCTCGATCCGATTTTAAATTGGGTGATTTAGCCAAAGCGTTTAGCTTTAGCCCAAACCATAATACCTATTTAAATCAAAAATGAACGCGCGTACAAAACGGACACAAGCGGTGAAAATGTAAACGATTTACGTAAATACATTTAAAACGCAGCCCGAGTACAAAAGTCATTGTTATTTGCATTGTGACGCGGTGACACGGCACTGGATGTGAGACAATTTCAACTGATTTAATGCTTCCGGTTTCGGTTCTCTTTTCTCCCTTTGTGCGTTTGGTGTTCCACGTTCGGAACGGGAGGACAAACGTGAATCAAGCAATGCAAAACAATTAAAATGAAAAACCTCAAACCTTTTGACGTTCACTCGCTTTGCTCTCGATTCGTCTATTGACGCATAGACACTTTGCAATGGAGCTGACTGACTGAATGTCTTTTGTGCATGTCTTTCGCACAAAGTGAGTGACATGAACAAAAAAATACACACAAACTCCTAAACAAACGCGCCTTTGCCACTAGAACGGGATAGAAGTATCGATCCGAGTGGAAAAAAGCACCAAAGTCACGAACATCAAACAAAAAACGTCAACAATTTCACTGTGATAAATTGTAATTTGGAGAGAAACTTGTTGTTTCTTCCAGCAACCGACACCAACACAATTTGCTCATTTCCATCGTCTGATTTTGCAATTTTTCTCTCTCCCTCTCCCGTCCCCGTTTCGGTTTGAAAAGAAAGAAAAAAGACAACAGCAACATTTTTGTCTAATCTTTTTACTTTAAAACTGTCTCAGAGGCGACCATCTGCAAAAAGCAACTGTCGTTGGATTTCTATTTATCGTTCACACAACAGACGCTCATCAGAAAACCAGTTCAACAAAATGAAAACTTTTTTTTTTCTAAATATCAAACGTAATCTTTTTCTTTCTTTTTTTTTGTTTACCGAATGAAAAAAAAAACCGTTGCCGTTCAAACAATGCAGCCCATGGGCTTGAATGCTCGTTTGTGTGTGATACGAAGAAGACAAGAGAGAGAAAACTGTAAAGTTCAGCAGTTTACAGTTGAAATGTTCCATTATTTTTTCTCATTTGGTAGGTTAAACAAATTCGGCGTTGGTCCTCGACTAAAATACACACTCACACTGTCTTTTCTTCTTTGATTCGCTTGAATGAATGGCCAAAGAAAAGCCGAAATCGTGAATATAAAAAAAAAACGAAAGAAAAACATCGAAAGAAGCTTACTCGGCTGATTGTTTTCCATTCCGTTTCTTTTTGTTTTATTATCATTTTTTTTCTTTGCCTTCTGTTCCCTCTCTCTCGCTTTCGATGCTACTCCGTATTGCGATTGTTTGTTTTTCTTTGTTGGCGTATGAAATTGGGTCAGCACACACACACACACACACACACACACACACAGAGAGAGAGAGAGAGAGAGAGAGAGAGAGAGAGAAAAAGCGTTGTGTTTGAATTCTGGCCAATAGTAAATAATTCATGTGGCATTCAGTCGGAATGTGTGTGATGCAAGCGTAAGAGCTCCGAGAACAAGATGCGAGAATGAATTGAATTGACCCCTCGAGTGATGTGTGAGTGTGTGTGTGATGGAAAAAGTGCCAACATTCGTTAAGTATTTATGTTACGTGATACGGTTTGCTTCTCATTTTAAAGTGAAACGCATGTTCATTTAACGTGTTCAACGTAATTTATGCCAGAAAGAAAAAACTTCTTATTGCCAATCTTGATTTGCTGATGCGAATGAGCTTATCCGTTGCGAAAAACTTTGAACGGAAGTTTTCAGCTCTATCGACAAACAGCAGCAGAAAAAAAAATGCTGTCAAAATTTTGCTACGCCATATGTTATAAATGGAAACGAGCTGCTCGAAAACTTTCCATTTTCGGAAACTAATAAATTCATCGAGAGGTGGGGAGAGAGACGCAGGGCATTTTGGGTTGATGTAGACATATTGACTAATAAAATTCTTTAACTTTTGCCCTTTTTACATCGATGAGTTGAGCCATTGAGCCAATAGTTGGGGTTGCGTTTTAATTCCGATGATTGGAATTAATTACGGAAAAACACCTTACCAATTAAAATCGTCTACATTTCCCGATTGAATTTCAGTGTCTCCGGGTGCCAATGAGCGTTCTCGCTCTCTTCCCCTTCTTCACATCAGAGATTTGCGTTGCAGACAATGTCACTTGGGGATTCGATGCGATTGAGCTTTAAAGAATATTACTCGTGTTTGTTTTTGCAGCAAGATTTTATTCTCTCTCGCCCTCTCTCTCTCTCTCGACTTTTTTCCAATGCGCCATCGTTGCTGCTGCTGCTCCTGTGTATATTTTCGATTGCAGTCAAGTGGAAAGTGAATAGAAGCAAATCGTGTTCGATGCTTTTTGAACAAATCTGACTTATGCGCGCACGAATCACTACACTACGCTTATGCTACCGACAAACGATTTGTTTGGCCGAGTTCAACTAGTCAACGACAAACACGGATGGCATTTTGAGAGAGAGAGCGAACGAACGGGCGAACGTTTTTCATTCGCTTCCATTTTCGATTGCACAAACACAAATACGCTATGCCTTCTACTCGCTCTCTGAGTGCACATCTCCCTTACCCTGTTTTGTCCTCGCCAAGCTTGTGTTTTTTCTCTATTTTTCGATGCCATTTCTCGCTGTGACAGCGAGTGCTCTCAACATTTTCGCTGCAGTTTCAATGTTGTCGGTTTCGGTGCGCTCTCTGTGTATCTATTACAGAATTCAGTCGTGCATTTAAAAAGTATATCACTTGGAATGAATACAAATGAATCAAGGAGAACTGATAGAATACTTTTTTTTTCGGAGAAAAAACACAACAACACATTTGAAATGCACAAAACGACGACGAGGAAACAAACAACGCTCAAAACTCCGAACGAAAATGGAAAACTTGTAAATAATTTTTTTTTCTCCTTTCTCTGTACACTCGTTGTTTACATTCATTTACGCTTTTTGATGGAATACACACGGAATGGAAGGAAAAAGCGACGAAGCACATATACAAAAACCAACCAACACACAATCCATACTACACAGTTGGAAATCAATGTTTCGAGTTTTTGGCCAGAGACTTTTTCAACCGTCTCTTGTCTCATTCACTTTTCTATACTATTTCGAATTTGCTGTTTTAATTTTAGCACGATTTTTTTCCTGCCATTTCCATTAAATCTCTTGATGTTTTTTTTTCATCTCGTTCTCTGTCGTTGGTTCGCTTTCTGTCGTTCGTACGGTTGTTGCTGGTGTGTTGGTATCAATCTTTTGCTTGTCTCATGTACTCTTCGTTTGCCATCTTTAGCATTGGGCTAATTACAGCTAGCGTTAATTAGTTTTTAATTTATACACCACCATACACACCCGAATTAGACATTTTGTTCCGTGTCGGAGAAGCTGAGCTCTCTTTCTCCGTTTAAGCAAGATGAAAAAAAGAGAAACTTTCCTATTTCGATACCGATTCGAAAAGGGGAGAACGTGCGATGGAAGCGGAATAAAAACCGGGAAAAAGTAGAATTTATGTGGTGAATCGTAGATTTATTATAGACGCGCTCTCTCACACTCAACGTGTGCAAGTCATTTCGAGACAAAGCCAATGTTATCGTGCACAAGTGTACGAAATAATCTTCGGTTTTGGTGAAATGTGTGGAAAAAGTTTTTCGTGTTTGGAACCGAAGTCTTTCGGAGTGGAAACTGGATCTTTCAATTAATGGCTGTAGTTGGCTTGATGAAATTTCGGACTTTTCAAAAAAATGAAAACCCATGCACACACCAATGCTGTCATAAAATTACGTATTTTTTCTCTCAGTTACTCGATGCCAAAATCGAGGGGACAATAACAATAAACTTTATTCGAACCGAAAATGTGCATTGTGCTGAGGGCTCTGGCTGACCATTGTAACAAAAGCACTTTTGGCTAAAGAGAAAATCCATTCGAATCAACTAAAACTATCATTTAAACTCATAAAAATTGTCGTTAAGCTGCTCAATTTTATTTTGCGATTATATGTTCTGTATATCGCATCTCCTCCGGCTACCTACACATTTGGGGAGTCTCGATTCGAGACACTATACACCCCACAATGGCGATGAGATGAGAGAGCAAAAAAAAAATATTATCAGCACTTTCTTGTTGTATCCATGGCCATTTTTCGTATTTGATCCTGAAATGCTGAATGACTCCACACCCCAGCAGCAGTAGCAGCAGCCAGCAGAGAGAAGCCGAAGGAGAGAGCGTATGCAATAAATTAACCGATATAAATATCCATTCGAGTTGGCCTTGCCGTTTATCTCGTTCGGAACTTTTTTTTTCATCGTTCACATTTTGCACTCTGGTCGAATATCCGATGCGACTTCATTGCTGTTCATTTAGCTACGATATCGCTTGAACTTGCGTTCATTTCTCTTGTTCGGTGTGTATGTGTATGTGCACTGTGCACAGCAGTCTCTCACTTTTTGACTCTGCACTTGAAACAATAGTTTGCCTGTGTCGATGCGATACGAAGAACAGTTGTCTTACTTAACTTATGATATTTAACTTTGTCCGCAAAAACTTCAACTTTCACCAAATGCTACTGCCTGCATACAGAAGCTTGGTGACTTGAACCGGCTTTTCTCGTTCTCTGTCTCTCGCTCACTCTCCCGAATCAATTCAATTCGATTGCACTTGAAATCGAAAACATAAAACCAGGAAATTATGTTTATATTGAACGTAAAACTGTGGATAATAAATGAACCGAATTGCCCGATAAATTTTTTCGCTCACTCATTCTTTCGTTCGGATGTTGCATTTTATTGTTGTGTTCTGTTGTCGTCGTCGTCATCGATGCGATACACAAAAAGGGTATAAAAAAGAATATCGAAATGACAAAATCGTATGAATTCCCAGTGGTATTGAGAGAGCATCAAAAAGGCAAGAAGAACGAACGAGAAAAAGAAATCAGAACAACAAAATCAATCAACTCGACAAACAACCGAGTTATCGCAGTTAGTAACCGAATGGGCGGCAATTGTACAACAGTGCAAACTAAACACTTTGATTGTCCGTTCATCCCTTTTCGCTTTGGCTGTGTGTAACCATAAAATTAAGGAAAAATGCACGAACACCAAGAGCGAAATAAAGGAATAAAAAGAAGAGAAAAATCGGTAAGAAACTCGACTGAGATGTGCATTTCGTTCAAGGGTGAAATGTGAGACGTGTACGTACAATCACAAGGGCCATTTATAAACGACATTCATTTATTTAATGTCATCAATGTCCCACGCCAACGTATTTATAATTTTATCATTTGTGCTGCAATTCGAATCGATCACATTGAATCGAGTGTAGCGCTTGATGTCTTCATTCGAGCTTGCCATGAAATCAAACACCATGCATTCTGTCGGACAATGTCACTTAAACTCACTTATCCAATGGATTTCGATTGTGAATCCATGGCAAAATGTGTCGATATTGATTTTATGGTTCAATCGATTTTTTTTCTCTATTATTATTGTTGTTGGTGGTGATAAATGGAAATCAGAATTTCTAACACTTAGAAGCCGGGCTTAATGAATTATTATTAAGTAATTTCCACAAATGAGCGGAACCCGCATTCAGAACAAGTACTTGCGTCAAACCGACATTACCATTAAACGAATAAAGTATCATTAATCATCGTCTCGTTTATAATTACTATGCTGCTGCTGCTGTTGCATAGTAATTCAATACCTCAAACACATACTGCCATTCATCGGGCGAGAATAAATTCTCTCTTGGAAAAACTTCCTTCAGAAATCGAAGAACAAATTGTTTTAGTCGGGCATTGTTTTGCCGCATGAAATTGTGCCATGAATTTTTCTTCTCGCTTGATTTGCATACAAATATATTAAATGCGATGAAAATAAATTCTCCCGAAAAAGTTTTGCTACTGCCACTGAACTGAACATGGAAGTTTTTTCTTATAAATTCACTTTAAATCGAGGTTCGGTTATTGTGTGTCGTTCCACTTTTAACCACTTAACCCCGTGCGCCGAAGGCAAACAAAGACACAATTACAACAATTAATCAGCATCATCTAATTTTAATTGGGCTCAATTAATCTCAAAACTCTTTTGTTTTCGGCATTCAATGGCAACTTTGGTATTTGGTTGTCGTGCAAAAGGGAGGCGTTGACTGTCGAAAAGCTACTTCCAGTATTGATCGGCTTGAAACCACCTCGAATACCGGTTCTCTTCTCTCATTTCCACTTTGCAATAGGTAGAACAAATGAATGGTGATTGTTAGAGAGGGAGAAAAAAAATCGTCGAGACTAATGCACAAAAATTAACTATGGCAACAATCTCGTCGATGGTGAACAGAGGCACAAACAGCGAGAATTGAAGGGATAATGAAAGAGGAGAAGAGTGTGAGTTTTGCTTTGTGTTTTTATATCAATTGTGTGTGTGTGTGTGTGTGGTGTTCGGGATTTTAATGTTTCGACATTAATTCCGGTGTGCGAGTGTAAAATTTTATTGTTCAGAGTGAATGGGTTGGAAAGACGATAAAACCAGAGAGTTCCGGCATTCAATTCCATTTGCATGATTCTAAAATACAAAGTTGATGTCGTTTTGGGATTATACACGTGACGACCAAATTACGGCAGAGTCATTTTGTGCTTTGATTTTGTCATTGGTTTCAAGTGCAAATCAAAATCGAACACTTTGGCCAAACAACGGAGCACAGTGTAAAACTCAGCGTCATTGTGATTGTTGTGAGAAAAATGCCACTTGAAAAATTCCCGACAAAAAGCTTACTTAACACAATAAAGCCTCGACAATACGGTACTCGGCATCTGCAAACAGTCATAAACACTTCAAACACACGATCCATAACAATATGCTACGTTTTTTTTCATTCTTTCTCGCCTGCGCCACACATACACACACATACGCCGTGTGGCATACGAGCAACTCTAGCTGTCAGCCTTAATTAGAAAGGCCATTATTTAACTTTTATGCTGGATTGCTGCTCCACAGCATCTCCATCTCGCATTTCAAATGGCATTAATGCTCAATGGAA
>NW_022595248.1:929910-946768 GCF_009176505.1 Sitodiplosis mosellana | reverse complement strand
TTCCTCTGTGCATATTTATTTTTACTCTTCAACGATGATTTAGAGTCCATGTTTCGAGTGCATAAAACTAGATGTTTTTTTTCTTCCTCTCGAACCGCTCATCATTTCTCAATGCAGTAGCAGCAGCAGCGTTGTTCACATCAGTTTTTAATGTTTTCACTTAAAAGTTTCGATTGCCTGCACACAAAAAACCAGTCTAGATAATTCTTTTACATTTATGTATGTTTTTTTTTCTTGTTGCTCATTCTTTTTTGTTCTGGCCCAAGCTCTGGCAAAAAAATTTGAATCACTCGAATGGTCGTTTTTCTCGATCTGGAAAAAATTTATTTATGTCTGAAGTACATGGAAAAAGTCTTAATTCCAGAAAAAAAACTGCATTCAAATTCTAATTAAGACAGAAATTATTTCTTTGAGTCCGGTGATCATTTGGTGGAATCAAATTTAATTTCACATCAACAATGGCCAACTGATTGCAAAGTCCCAAAGTTCATTACGGCAGATAGCAATTTTCTAAAGTCATTCGGCTGACGAAATGAGCTTTGTATGGAAATTAAGAAGACAGAATCTTGCGATGTAGCTTACATTCAACCAGATGACCACGTAAAATGATATGCACAAAGTATTGAAAGAGCAGCATTTGTTAGAAGAGGAAAAAATTTGTGCATAATGTGGATAGTCTTGGTTCGTGGTCGTTTTTCCTGCTTTTTTAATTTAGTTATTCAGTGTTCGTGTACGGTAATCTGCATTAAATCACAGGCGGTGGCACAAGCAAGGGGAAAAAAAAATCTGAAAAATATGTGTTCAGAGAAAAAGTTCAGGTGATCTATTCACTGTGCAGCTCTGTGCATAATAATAACATTTTTGCTTGTGCCGTTCTAAAAGCGAAACAGCCATAGTTTTTCATGTGAACGCGATTCACAAAGATTTTTTTCCCTGAAAGTTTCGATTTATTTTCCGAGCACTGTTTCTTTTATTTCGCCCGTTTTTTTCTCTCGTTCAATTTTACTTCAGGCTTTCAAGCCAAGTTGTTATCGTTACTTCAAAACAAAGAAGCGTTTTTCGATAAAAACTCACTTTGAGAGACTTTTGCGTTATTTAATCAGGATAATGTGGGAAAAGTATATCCATCATTGGCCCGTGTTATGTGGAAAAAAAACAGAAAGAACTATTGGCCAAAGTTTGTTCTCTTTCTCTCTCTTTTCAAAACATTTGATATTTTGCTCGTCGTTATGGTCATTAAAGTAAATAGAAACCGGGATCACCGCAGACAAAATGTCTTGCAAAACTCACATAATGATGCGCAAACTTGCCAAAGTGATGTGCTTTGTATAGCATAGTGGTCTTCTATAGTGCATCAATGTGTACAAATCAAACACGGTGATTGGGTTTTCAATATGGAAGGGAGGCAGTTTTGTGTTTGGCTATAGGAAATCACGGCAAAAACTTCGGTAAAACTTCCACCAAACATGATTTGGTCATCTTTTTTCGAAAACTTTATTCGCTCTCGGAGAAAAAATCCACCCTGAGATAGATGTAGACCCTGCAACGGTAATCCCTGAAGCTCAAGCGAGGATGAAAACGAAGACCAAAATTTCCACGCAATGAAATCAAGTGCATCGTTTTATTAATAGATTTTAATAATTGCCTATAAATTTGCCTCGTATTCTCACTCATACCAATGCGGTACAAAAGCAATTTCTTGGTGATTTTCTTCTATTTTTCGTTTCCATATTGATGTGTCGGATTAATCGGTCGATTCAGTGTGCCATCAATAAAGGCGACCCATTACGTGTTGATATGAAATGAGTGCAAAAGACGCAAAGACGAGAGAAGAAGGAAAAAAATTAAATGGAAAATTTATCCGGTAACATATTGTACGAGTAATTTTATTTCATTTTATTGTTGTACTTATAACACAAATACACATCTATTTCGACGGTGGCCGATGCTTTTTGCGAACACAGACACACACACACACACACGAGAAGACCAAGAGATGGAGCAATCGACTGTTTGGTCGTTCACTCAACACCGAAAATCCATTAAACAGCTTTTGTGTGCAGAAATAATCATAATAATATTTCATGAAACCACTTGATACCGTCGCTATACTGTTGTTGTTGTTGCTGCTCGGCTGCCATTGTTGCCGTCATCATCATCCACTGGCTCTTACCACACCACCTCACACATGTATGAAGAATCTCAATCCAACGAAGACGATTCGTTTATTCTAGCATTTAAGTCTCCTGCCACCGAAAGATACAACGTATTCGCTATTCCCTGATTTTCTGTGCGCCTGGAATGTTTTCGATTTTTGCACACACCATTAACATCTGTATATCTTACAGGAGGCAGCAGCTCATGAGTAGAGAAAAAAAAATTCGAATTCTTCGCTTTTCATAATAGCCAATATAAGGCAATAAATATTTTTTCCGTAGTATATTTTCTTTCTTTTCTCTCGACTCGATTTTGGTTGCCGCTTGCAATTCCCATTTTTGCCTCGTATCCCGGTCGTTTCGAGCGGTTAAAGGTATTTTTCGTATTATTTTCGATTCGAATGGTTTGGGTGTGCGAGTGTGTGTGTATGTGAGCGAACAGAGAGGAAATGTGTTTCTTTTTCCATGTGCTTCTTTTCTCTGGCAAAAGGTGGAGGAAGATATGAAATAGAGATTAAGATATGTTTTCATATTACCAGAGAACGTAGATATGGAAGCATAGACAAGTGGATCGCACACACACACATACACGGAGCGCAAACGTTGAGGACAAGTTCAGCGCTCTTTATACCAATTTATGGCATTATGTTGTATATGTCATAGATGGTCAATTGGATATGAACGATTCAGCATGTGTGCTATTACCGATACTGCTGCTGCTTCTTCCATTTTGCCAGGCCACTTCTCCAAACGTATCGTTAGTTATGATTTCGATAAGGACCTATTCGAGTGAAAATTTTATGTATGACATTTTGTGTGCTCTCGTTTAATCGCCATCTCATACTCAATCGATTGAAAACGGACATCGACAAATGGAATAGAGACCAACTGAGAGAGAGTGAGAGAGAGAGCAACATCAGAGATGTGTGTACCGTACAAATGATGTTTGGATAAGACATCCACTCGAATTTATTGCGATGCTTAAACAAATAAGTACCAGCAATCAACAGCAAATGAATATATCAAGATGAACTAGAAAACCATGCACAATCACCGAAATCATTTGAAATTCAATTGATGTCACAATTATTGTGACCAATGTGAACTCTTCGGTTATTGTGTAAACATGCATGCATTCGTCTTATTTTTGCCATTTCTATTTATTTCTCTCAATCAAATAGTTTGTCTTCGTTTGACCTAACAA
The DNA here is from genome assembly GCF_009176505.1 of Sitodiplosis mosellana. Taxonomy (NCBI): domain Eukaryota; kingdom Metazoa; phylum Arthropoda; class Insecta; order Diptera; family Cecidomyiidae; genus Sitodiplosis; species Sitodiplosis mosellana. The sequence goes on along the minus strand of NW_022595248.1, from coordinate 943,408 downwards.
CATTTGACAGTTTTGATGGTTCACAAATAGATAAAATTGAATAAAAGAACGAAAATCGGGAGATTTTATTGATAATTTTTTACAAATATATTGTTTTTATACAAAATCTTGATGGTTTCACCTGTAGTACACATGAAAAAAGTAGAATATCTTCTATTACACTCGAGCACCACAACTAACGCAATGAAGTCTTGGCTCACGGCACGATTTGGAACAGTAGACACATGGAGCGCATGGAATGCAGCTAATAAAAACGTCATTCCATTGCTTCCACATATGATGGAGCGGATTCCATTTCACAAAGAAAAATATTTATACTTTCAAGTGGAACACCAAAAGTTTGAGTTTATCGAAGAAAAAATATAAACAGGATTTCAAACACTTAAAAAAGGCAATAAAGTGTAAAAAACTCTCTATAGGCAGAAGAAATTTAAAAATCAATAAAACTGAACAACCAATTCGACTAAGACAAACTTTATTTGTTGATAGTTGAGACGTAAATACAATTATTTTTCAATTTTACTTTTGTTTAATTCTTCCGTCTTTGATGTGCCTAATCTTTAGGTCTTATCATTGCATTGAAATTCACAATTCGACATCACCGAAAAGTTCAACGTTGGCTTTAAATGCATTTTTGCAAAGCAGGAGAAAATGGGTATTATTATAAGTACCAGAAAAGGTCGTTTCCGAATTGGTAATATTTCAAATCATTATATCGCTCATTGAATTATTTGTTTGAATACACAAGAAGTTATCATTATTAGTTTATTGAATGTTGTGGGATGTTTTTCCGTGTATTTAGTTCTCATTTACTTCGCATTTTCTTTTCAGAGGAGAGCGTCTTAATTTCGGCTTCTGTGAGTTACGCGGACATTCGAAATAAGTACAGATAAGATTCTAAAAAAAGAAGAGACAAAGCGATCGAAATGGTCAATGCTATGAAAAAGTTCAATGCTACAAAAACACTATACTTACAACGTCCTTTTGGTTACCAGCTATTTTGATACAAACAGCTGAACGTGGTGCAAAGTCGAACTCTTGCCATCCTGATAGATATTCAGCTCGTTTATCAACCGCCATTTCCCAATCTCCTTCACTCATCGATGTCGCAATGTAAAACGAATACTTGTTCAAATGATCCATATTATTTCCGAGCAGCATTCGCAATGAACCAATATAGTGGGGTTGATTGAATCGTAATACAATGGAGGAGCCAATTTCATTACACGTGAAATCAAGTGGATTCTCATTCAACATTTTGTTACCACCAAATCCTTTATCAACATTCGCGCCACATTCAATTTTTGCAACGTTTTTTGTTGGTTTTATAACACCATCGAATAACTCCGGGAGGTTAGTTGTTTTATGTATTGCTTCCAGTCCAACAATGTCAAATGAATTATAACAAATACGACCATCGCCAGTGTAAGCTTCTCGCTTTTGCCCTATGCTAATTGCTTTTGTTCCAATTAATTTAATGAATCGTACAGGACGTGGTTTAAAATATAAAAATTGCCAAGATCTGCAGTATTGTTTGGTGTGATCGAACAAACGTTTATACTCTGTTCCATCGAGCGATACGTCAATGTAGTATGAATACAAACGGGAATCTTTGTCCATCAATAACATTTTGAGATAATTTATGAATCTGACTTCTCCCAGGTCGACAATTATATCTGTACTTAAAAGTCGGATCTCTTCGGGTTCAAGTGAAATCATCATCGGGTTCAAATTCGAGTGAAAAATTGGGAAATTCGAGTGAAAAATTGGGTCAAATGAGTGATATGTGCAACCTAAAATATGCATTCAGTAAATATATTAAACGTCAAAACAAGACATTGTGTGTTACCTGTTTCCGAATCATAATCCGTAAAATTACCGCTTAAAAGTGCCGATGGATTTTCACCAGAAATGGTTTTCGCACCGTATTCAGTTGTTGCGAAATTTACTCCAACATCGACATCTTTTTCGAAAGCTATATTTTTGAAACAAAAAGTTAATTCGAAATTTTATATCTTTTTTTTTTCCTGATTTCATAAAAGATGTTCACCTGGAATGCGACTCGTTTTGTTTTGCGAATTTTCTTTCATTAAATCAGAAAGTTGCACACGGTCCAAAATGCTACTTTGGAGAACGATATTCAGTAAGTCATTGGAACTCAGTTCTGAAGAACGCACTGTTGTGAGTGCTTCCTAATTTTGAAATATTAAAAGAAATTCACTGAATATAACAGTCAGAATACAGAAAAATGCTATTCATCTGAGCTTACCTTGATATTATATTCATCTGGGTTATAAGTTGACCAATTGCAGATCGCTTTAAAAATATCGATCTCCGGTGCGTAGAACGTATCTCGCTTCAGCAAAATACACAACGAAGTTGATGGTAATTCTTTGAAAGAATCATGTTCAAGTAGCTCGGTGGAATTGAAATCCATAAACTTCATGCACGCGGCTTGTAAATCATCCAGAGAATATAAATGAGCCGCATTTAGAATAGATACGCAATTCTCCAACGTCAAATTGATTGTTAAATACTTTAGAATGGTATTCTTCAACGTGTCAAATCCATACTGATTGACCAGATCATAAATTGCTATTATTTCTTCACATTCCAAATTGGCAAGCGATAAGCGTCCCGTATAAATATATTTCAAAATCACTTTAAATGCGCCCAACGGAACTTCCAATTTGATTTCAGCTTGTTTTTCTTCGGCAAAGCCACCAAAAATCAACGAATGAAAGTATGGACTTCGAAGAGACAAGATCGTCTTGTGCGCTGGTATTTTGATGTTTTCAACGACGAATGTGACATCTGCATGTTCGTCTGTCATGCAAATCTCGTTGAGAAGATGCAATATTTCACCTATTTAAAATAAATATTATTAATTTCAAAAAAAATATTCAAGAAGGAAATTCGGTTGGTTTGGCCCAGACACTGAAATTTTTCAGATCTCTCAAGAGAAAAAATACTCTTCATTTTTGCGGTATACGTATCGCTCACCCTATGCGTTCGCTCTTTTTCTATCTTATTCACACTTACACTATATTCGTCATACAAAACAACGGCAGAATGTAAGTGTAGAACGCATGCGGATACACTAAACGTTCGCGCTTCTCACACCAATACTAATGCATACGGTCTTGCGTCAATATCGCTACACACAACTGAAGCGCACCGCATGCGTTCTACACTTAGGTTCTGCCGTTGTTTTGTATGACGAATATAGTGTAAGTGTGAATAAGACAGAAAAAGAGCGAACGCATAGCGTGAGCGATACGTACACCACAGATCCGAAGGGTATTTTTTCTCTTGAGCTTCTTCTTCTTCTTCTTATTATTTTGAAATTCACTTTTATTTTAAAAACGCAATTTGATTTTTAAAAATTTGCATCCTGAAATAATTTCTAGATCCATTTTTAGTTATTTCAGGCTAAAAAAATTCAAAAGTTACATTGCGTTTTTGAAATAAAAGTGAATTTCACAAGAAGAAGAAGAAGAGAATTTCAGTCTCTGGTTTGACCGCAATATTTACCAGATTGATCGATTTCATCACTACTTTCAAATTCATTAAACATCATTGTTATTGAGTTAAGGCTTTAGATCAATTATATTATGCAATTTTTTTGGAATGGTGATAATAAAAAACGAAAAAATTCTGAATTCACTTCAAAGAACCGGCACTTCCTTTTCTTTTTCGTATAATCAAAGAACACAATGAACAGTCCAAATAAAATATAACCACACCCGACTGTCTGACTCACTTATACATGTGCCAATTTGACATTTGTTATCCGTCGCGCAATGAGCGAATTTGATTTGCGCATATGACTATTCCAATTCCATTATGCATGGTTGCATACAACAAACAGTGTAGGCAAGAAATACATTGAGTGCAGGGTTACACATTATTCCAGACTGGAATATTGGAATATCTTTCAATTGGATTTCGGTTTGTTTTGTTTCGAAGAAGCCATTAAAAAGAACAACAGTGAAGCAAACAAAAACAAAATCAAAATCAATTCTTGACGAAAATTCCATTTTCGCACCAAAAATCAGGTTAGGCGTAAGAAAATTCAATAAAAAAAACATTCATTTGAAATCTTGAATTGCATATGCTTTTTGAACAAATCTTAAGCGATTTATTTTGTTGGCGCGATATAAGTGTGATAGTTATGGCACCGTTGGGATGTGAAAAGTTAGTATTGCGACCTACTTTTATGACGCACTTCAACTTGCGTTTGCAAAGTAAGTAAAAACTCGTGAAACAATGTTTGATGTTATAGTTTTAATTAATTGTTTGCTGCAGCACCAGCAGCAGCAGTGGAAGTGGAAGTATTTTTTATGAGATTTTCAATGATATGTGTTGCTTGTGCATTCTATTCAAGGGCTTTGAAAATTGCTGACTACTTTTGTGGGCTACATGCAAATGAAATATGCAATCAAAATTAATTTGTTTGGCGCGGCTTATAGTGCGAGCGGCAAAAATGGAATCGTTAGGCCGTCGTAAGTGTGTGAATTCCCAGTGCTGTGATTAAAAATTAAGCATTTTATTACTGTTTAAATTTAATGCGAACGGAAGAGAAAAACCATGTAATACTTCCTTGAACATCGCCAGCCGCTCTCTTACTCTCGTTCTCTCCGCCGTCGCTCACTCACCCGCTCACTCGCTCAGTCTTTGTCGGAAATGCGTTGCTGTGCAAATGAATATTGGGCTGGTTAAGCACATTATTCTTTAAGACATATTCGCGCACGATGAAAAATGAAAACTTTCGCAATAAAATACACGTATTAACGGAATGGAGAGAGTGAAAAAACAACACATGGACGACGACGATGGAGGAGCAAGCAAAAAGAAGTGGAGCACAGCATATTAGCCGGAGAAACATTGTACAGAACATTTAATTTTTATCGCTTTTATTTATGTTTTCAGATAGGCCATTATTACACTGCTGAAGCGAATCAGGAGCGACGAAGACGATGACGACGATAGCAGCAGAAGCAGCAGTGAAAAAAATGGGCTTTTGCACATGTATAGACAAAAAGCAGAACAAAGTGGGAGCGAGTAAAATGTTCAAATCTTCAAACATGTTTATTTGAATATCGCAAAGCATGGTTGCCAAAGAAATCCCATTCGATCATCGGATCCCCTGGTGAATTTGCACCGGTTTTACAATGGCTGAAATTGCTGCACACACTATCATCGTCCTGCAAACTGTTGTTGAGAACAGCTAGGAAAGTAACACGCCAAACCGCACCAAATACACACAATTATTCTCACTGGAGTAACCGAGCAAACGATCCGTGGTCGTGAGGCACTTGTAACCAGCAGTGACTCTGGAACCGCAATCCACATGCTCTCTCTCTCTCTCTCACTCTTCGCAATACATTGTTTGAATAGTGAAATTAATGCAAACCAAAGAGTAAGAGAGACTGAAACGGAATGGATGGGAAAAAGGTATGTAATGTTTGCTGTTTGCAAAAACTTGAAAGAGGAATTGTTTTTAAGACAACTAAATCCCAAGCATAAATCCATTTGCCGCATAAGTTTTTGGGTTGGAAATGCGTGTTGATAAAGTGCTGGCTTTCAACAATATACGGCGTTCATTAAAACGTGGCGCTCGTTTAGTATGTGCAGCAGCAACAGCAACAGCAACAGCAGCAGCATCACAAGAGAGAGAAATGCCAAAAGCTAAGAGCTACAAACCAGCAACTAAAAACCAAAAACAAACATAAAATTAAAACTGACGGAGCAAAACGGCTCGAATAAATAACAGGATTATTTTCCAACTGTAAAATGATAACGAAATTCACCAGATGGCGTAGCAAAATGTAAACGTGCTCACCCGCTCTTCATCTTTCACCTACCCCATCGACATCCATCCAACACGCCAAATCATTGTCGAAAGTGTATAATCCTTAATTATCACAGTGAACTGAAATGCGCTAAATCATTAGACAAAAGCCAAATCTCTAAGCATTCCGATGTCAGTCGGGAGATAGGGAGAGAGAGAAAAAACAGCAAAATAATATGTGCAATGGCATTGATGTGAAACTCCCTCTTCACGAAAAATCGAAGCGCATTTTATGCACACTCACGTTCCGCAAAGTCGTTTCAGATTTCAAACAAACCAGATGAGAGCATGATGCAGTTCGAAGTGCTGTTCCATTTCGGTTTGTTTATTTCTTCGTTCCATTTCGTTTCCACTTCTCTTTCTCTCACCCGGCTTCGCTCTCCTTCACTCTCTGACTAAACACATAGCTTGGGCGAAAACTTTGTGTGTTTGCCGAGTATGTACTTAATCATCGAGAGCCGGAGAGCTAATATCTGCTTGAGCTCACCAGAAACCACCCCGTCCCCCTCGCCTCTCCACCATCACCATCGTCGACTAAACTGCTGCGAATGTATTACATCAGTTTTCGTGGATTGGCTTGTCAGACATTTCGCTCAGCCAATGCGTAAATTGCAAAGTGAAAAGGCAATTTACATTTTTAGCCACAATGTTGATGGAACGGAATTGAGTTGCATTTATGCTATCTTTCTCTCTCTCTGTGTGTGTACAGTACATAGTTTTCTTTTGTTTGCACCGTCGTCGATGCGGCGAACCGACCGTCATTTTCCCCAAAATGTTAAATATTTAATGCGAAGCCGACAGCTTGCACACAGAACATTTGTTTGGTCGTTGTCTTTGTTTGTATTGCGCCGAAAAATCGATACCAATTAGATAATTTTCAAGGGTACATATACTCAGCGCGCTGTTGCTTTGTTGTTGTTGTTGTTGTTGTTGTATTTTCTCTTTTTGCAATAAGCGAGTCTCTGGCATTTCGACCAATATCCTTTAATTTGACTAGCAATGGCTGTGGCGCAAAACGATGGTTCACACTGAATAAACAAAAAAGTGGTTCGCTTTCATTTATCTGATGGCAAAAGTCTGCTTCGATAATTCACAATATTTTCCGAGATTATTTTTTCCAAAAGGTCGGTCGTTCGGTGTCGGTCTTTCTTTTCTTACCTTCGAGGAAATAAAATGAAAGTGCTTATCGTAAGTACTCACTTTTTCTCTCTCTCTCTCTCTCTCTCTCTCTCTCTCTCTCTCTCTCTCTCTCTCTCGTTTTTTTTTCTCTGCTCCATGAATTTTGATACTTTTTCATCTTTGGCAACAACACCAACACTTTTGCTGTTTCTTTAACACTCTTCTACACACACACACCACCCAACTCATTTCAATGGCCCTCCTTCTGGCACTGGCTCGAATTACATTGAACGAGTGACGGAGAAAAACATGAAAAACAATCAAAAATCATATACTTACACAAATGAAATGTGGCTTATCTGTAAAAATTCAAATTTGCCCTTTCCAACAACGCATTTTTTTGTTTCCTCTTCGCAGATTGTGTATACCTTGTCTACGTTGTTTCTCATCTTCTTCTTCGTCATTCCCTCGCACTCATTCCGTGCATCATTATAAATTTACTGTTGGCGTTTTTTCCTCTCTCTACGAGATAACACAACATAAGTTTCCTTTTTTTCATGCACTCAAAACAGCTTTAAACTTCTTCTTCTTCATCTTGCTGGTTTAAAGACGAGGCGGAGAAAAAAAAAGTCGTGTTCGTTAAATTACGCACGCAATGTGCTCATTTTTTCACAATTCATTCATTTACAGTTGGAAAGGTAAATCCGGTGTAACAGATATAAAAACAGCTACGAACAACAACAAGCAGAGCGAAGAAAGAATAAAATCAAAATAATTTACACAACATTAAAAGTTAGCGCAGAGTGAGAGAGAGAGAGAGAGAAGAAAGAAAAAAAAATGCGGTGTTTTCAGTTAAGCGATAGAAAGTAAGGAAACGTTTTTGATGGGAACGCCGGAATGGAAAAAAAATAACCGTTGGAATCGAATTGAATTTTATGTGAGTGGGGCGCGCACACGCTTGCACCCACTCACTCACTTGAACGTGGCAAACGAAAATAAATACGCAAAGTAATTTGATTCAATTCACTGATAGCCTCAAGCATCAACGCAAAACAAAGTTAATTTTCTTCGGTGCCCGGTTTGGTTCAGCTCTGCTTTTCTGTCGTTTCACTTTCAGATTGTGTAAAAGCTGGCTCTGGATTTGGCCGGCTACTTCTGCTGCTGCTGCTAGAGAGTTTATCTGTGAGTTGCATAAATCCTTCGAAACTTGACAATTCAAACGTAATATCGTTGCGTAAGTCTATTAAGATCTTGGCCAGTGATTTGAAATCTTTGCTCGCTTCCTCTTCAGCGGCAGTCGTTTCGAGTGTCGTTTCAGAGAATTGGTTATCGATACCCTAGCTGCCTGGACAAAGCCGAATTATTAAGAAGTTTCACTCTCAACTTTTTGCGATTTGCACAAAGTATCGTTGGCTTTGAAGCGAGTCGAGGAGGGTAAAAATCTGATATTTTTTTCTTAATTACTTCTGCTGCATTGATTCGGCACAAATGAAACCCACTTTTATCAAACGAACAGAAAAAAGAATAATAATAAAAGTAAAATCATCTCGACGCAACGAGTGACTCAACTTGAACATTATCTCTCTCTTTCTCTGCAAAAGATGTTCTCTTGCTTCGATATATATTTTTTTTAAGCATGGTGAAAGAAGCCGAACGAAGAAACTTCTCGTTAAGTAGTGGAAAATGTTTTGCAAGTACTTGAATGGATTCTACTTATAGTTTTGTGCACTTCCTCCATTCACTCTGCCGTTCTTTTTCCCCCTCTCTCTCTCGGACAGATGCAGCAGAGGATCTGATTCAAAAACTAGCACTTTTCGTCTTTCGTTGTAAATTATTGATATAATTTTGTGCATCAGATACAATTTATCATTTTGTCGGAATGTCTTTGTGTGTGTGTGTGTCTGGGGTAGGAAAAGGGCAAAGGCGAACCGAAACCATAATCTTCTTACTGTTTATTCCATTGAAGAGAGACACAATGCTCACAGACTCAATAATCTTTTCTCGTCGTCATCGTGCTCGTTGTCGTTCATCAATTACCTGCATCCAGAGTAAATTTAATCCTTTCTTTTTGTGTGTATCGAACGAAACGAGACACACACACACAGAGAGAGAGAGAGAGAGAGAGAGAGAAAGAGAGTGCCTGGGAAATGTGATGGGAATGCAAAAGCGACTGTGACTGCAATACATCATCTCGATAGATTCGAACTAATTAGATTTTCCGAAAATCCCATCTTAATTAGCTGGATGTCAGTTAGGATTTTACTTGATCCGCTTTTCATTTCGCTAATCTATGCTTGATGCGCTTCTTCGGGTATGCGATGACGACGACGAGAAGAGAGTATAAGCTTGTTCGAATGCATTTCCCGAATGACGTTATCACTATCGCATAAAACAAAGAATGGCAGGAGAGACAAAAAAACCATGTCGTCATCGTTTTGCAGCACGGTAAATGAGTTGAGCGTAAAATACATGGAACTGTGCGATCGGGAGCATGAAAGTGGAGATGAAGAAAAAAAATGGAACGAACGAATGCAGAAAAAAAAACATCAACGAACAAGAAATGATGTGCGATTACATTAAGAATTGACGAGATTGATGCGCTCTGATTATGTAAGCTGATGTTCCACATTTGTTACTCCATTTCTTGGGATTTTGTACGGAAGTATGGCGAGAACCGGTGAAAAAATGGCACACACACACATACAGAACGACAACGACGACGACGCTAATCGCAAATTCTGTCAAACAGGATATTAACCCGAAAGCAAAAAGAGATGAAAAACGCGTTCGCGATTCCATAAAGACAATGGGGAATTGAGTAACGAAACGAACAACGACGCTTGCAACAACTATTTTCGATATGAGAAATTGAGTAAAGTTATTATTGGAGTTGAAGAAAATAAAAACTGCATGCGATAAAGAGAATAAAAAGCGAGCGAAAAAATTGGAAGATTCCGTGCATGTCGGGCACAGCAGTCGTTCAATGTTTCCAGATCGCATCTCCGTACAAATCGTATTATTACACTGTAAGCAATGCACAGATGAAAATGTTCGCTCTGCTTCGTGTTCGTACATTCCACTCCCCGAAAAATATTATTATCATTCAACATTTGCTAGCAAATGTTTGCTTCGGTTGTCGTGATATTTGATATGGATTTTCATAAATGCCCGCCGACTATATGTATCTCGGGTCTATGAGTAAATATATATGATTACAATTTTAACATCTCTCATATGTGTGACTGTGTGTGTGTGTGTGTGTGCTCTGATGCTCGCGATATTATGTGCAAAAATGTGCAATTGTTAAAATGCTCACGTAACCTTATTTGACGGTAGTTGTCAGATGAACTTAACCAAATAACGCATAATGCAATGGAAAGAGACAACTACTCACTTGTTACAGCTGGCGATGTAAAGAGAGAAAAAAACGCCAACGATGATGATGATCTGGAATAACGGCAATCGAAACAAAAACTCCAGCCAAAAGAGCGAACGAATGAACGAACGCAACGATTTTATATGAAAAGTTCAAATGGGAAAGAGTCAAAATGGCAAACGGCTGCTCTTTTTTTTGCCTTGATGAATCGTCTTGAGTTGTGTGCTTGCCCAGTCTTTTTGCCAATGTTTGTTACCCAGAAGGGAAATTTCATGGTACACTGACTACAAAAATTATCTCCGTATCTAGAGCTCCATGGTGCAATCATCTTCTTCTCTCTGGTGCGCGCGTGTGTTCGAAGGAAAAACTTAAGAATCGAAATGGTCGTTAGCATCTCCGTCTATGTGCTGTTCGCTTTGCTTCGTTAGCAAGTCGTCCGTGTGATATGCTAAGACACATGCGAATGATTTGACGCTCGCCCGGTTCTACTCAAGACAACCAGAGAAACAGAGAAAAATCAATAGGTAAAATAGCAGTTTTGTTCCTCTTCACATGTCTCTGCACATTTTGCCGTTGGATATTCTACGAAAGGGCATACATGATGTATTGGAAAAGAAAACAAAAGGTTTTTACATCAAATATTTATGCGGTGATGCGCGCAAAGTACACATACCTACCCATTCAATCCCAAACTATATTGTCTTAACACATTCTTCTAATATTCTTGCTCTCGCTCTCTCTCTTTTTGCTATCTTCATAATTCACAATTCTTGTGCAAACAACATCATTCTCAATTTACATATCTTTTACATGTTTCGAACAGAAGAAGCCCTTTTATCGGGCTACTTCATTTGAAGCTGCTCATTGTTTACACATTTCAAACTTCATTTTTCCTTCTTCTTTTTCATCTTCGAGCAATCAAAGAACGATACATCAACGATATACATATAGCCAAAGCAGTAATGTCAACTGTGTCTTTATAAAGCAACAATGTGGTGTGTTATCGTGATTTTCCTGTTGAATGCGACAGATTAAAATCTTTGCTATAAAAAGAGATGAGATTTCCCTTTTTGATAAGAAAACTTAGAAGTTTTCGATGGAAATTTTGTTTTGTTGTGATGAAAGCAGCGTTTTTTGTGTGCCAACAATATAAACAGAAATCTTTTTGACGGGAACAAAGCAAATTGACGAAGAGTAGGTCACTGTAATAGTCTTGAAAAAACTGACTCATACCTAGAATACAACTGGTGATTTCACTTTTCATTCAATTCTAAGTCAACTTATTTTGAATAGTCGATTACTTTTTGAAATGGTCTTCGATGTTGGTTCAGTCGGCGAAAAAACCTATTTCAAAGAAACAGTGGCATCGTACGTGTGGTGACATATTGGACGGCGCCGTTACCCCATTTTTTCATGTTTCACGGGAAAATACGTATTAATTTCTAATACTCAACAATATTCTTGAATTTATTATGTTTATGTTTCCTTGAAGCGTTCACCACATTTAAATCATTCATCATGAAACTCGATAGGCTAGGAGGAACCACACTTTGAATCTTTTATTCACTGTCGTTCCATTCACAATCAACAACCTATTCCAATATGTCTGTTCATTTGAATAACAACCGACGCCTCTTTATGTTTTCATTCACTTTACCATAGAAAATGGACATATTTGCCATCTTTCGCTGTGAATTTTCCAATTTTATTTTGTTCTGTTTTTAATTGAAGCAATTTGCATTTTTTTCAACACTTAAGCCGCTTTCTGTTTGCTTTCTTGTTCGAAGAAGCCCGAGTTAAATTATCGGCGATTGTCATTTTCCACTTTGCGAAGATGGTATTTATAAATACCAAAAATATAAATAAAAATTGGGTTTTTTCGACGGGTTCGTATTTTTAATTTGATTTCAGCCGAAAATATGGAGAAAAAAAACATGACCTGTTACGGAAACATGTACCGATCAATTTGCCAAATTCAATCCATCGTACTAATTAGTTATTAATGAAAAATAGCAGGAATTGTGGTACAAATGGTATTGGCATCACCATTACTAAGAACTGACTGTGTCCATTGTGACACGATTACTTTTTTTTCTCTTGTGATACATTTATTTTTATAACAATGAATTTCGTGGGAAGTTTCTATTTTTAACATGGCGAGTTTTTAACAATATTGAAGAAATGATGTTGAATGTGCCTTCCATTTTGTTGAACATAACAGCCGAAATTGGAACGTACGATTTCGGTTATGATTCATAAATGTTGATAATTTTACGAAGAGCTTGAAGCAGAAGTGTGAGGAAAAATTCTCGGGGAAAATAAAAAATAAAAACCGTCATCGAGTTGATAAGTGATTGACAGCCGTTAAATTATTAAGTAGGAGATTGAGTAGCTGCAGCTTAAGCATAAACATGTTTGAGAGGTATTCAACTAAGTTTTACTAGCGTTATTTGATGTGAAAAGGGCAACTTTTGACATTGTCACTCTTGGTTGCATTGCAAAAATTACTTAAGTGCGATGCAATTTTCGAGCGATCGATTGGTGTAACGGGGCTCTTGATATATTGTTATGTAAAAACTGGCCTTCACCATCGGATGTGCCAATTAAGTAATGCACCCTCTTTCGCTGGCGAATGCATGCATCAAATTCATATTCTTCGTCGTACCGTTCGATGTTATTCTCAAAAAACATCCTGGAAAGACCTTTTTTTTCATAGAATAGAATGCCTGGTGCGTAGTTTCTCTAATAAATGTCACTCTCCGACGAAAATTCATCGTTTCATATTTTCTCCGAATGACATACAGATGACGTATACGTTTTTGTGCTCGCTGCTCCGCGTGGGTTTTCATTTAACAGTAAATATTTAATGCGATTGTTTATATGATAGGATGTCGCAGTAGCATTTCGATTCGACTGGTTTTTGTGCGAAGGATTGTCATTCACTTTTCGAAATACTAAACCTATAATGTTCAGCATAAAAAGCATTAGATAATGCATTCGGATATCATACATAAAATATCTAATAAAAATCGTTAGCAAATACATATGAAAGATGTTATGACATTGTGTTCGTTTGCGATTTGTTCTCCAGGAATACGCATTTGGAAAGAAACCCACATAACAGAGGAGGTTATATTGTTGTTGACAAA
>NW_022595248.1:919209-919910 GCF_009176505.1 Sitodiplosis mosellana | reverse complement strand
ACAATCACAACAATGTTTGTGGTCGATACTGGCCATTTTTATGTCGATAAGACAAAAAAAGGCGAATTGACCGCGCACTTGTGTGCCAATGCCAATAAAAATAAATAACTTGTACTCTTTTCCGGCCAAACCATTACCAAAACCCACATTATATTCAGCCAAAGCTTGGCAGTGTTTAATAAAAAAAAATAAAAAAATAATAATATTCGAATGAAAAGCAATGTATTTTATTCATTGAATGAATGAATGAATGAATGAAAGTCAGTATATGAATGATCATAAAAATTGATTGAATGCTGAATGAATGCTGTAATGTGGCTGAAATTGTCGAAAATTTCAAACGAAAGTTGTTCGAAGTGTTCGATCAATTCAACGGTTGGCAGCCCGTATAAACACAGACCGCAGAGAAACCTATTCGCTCGAATATGTTTCACTTGAGCTTAGTTGTTCAATGGCAAATTAAAATCTAGTTCCAAGTAGGGTCTAGTTCCAAAGCAATTCAAATTCTGTTCTTTCTATCATGGTTTTATAATTGGTTCCCCAGCAAAATGAAGAAAATTCAAATTCCGAAACAGCAAAACGCCGAGAAAAAAAACACCGAAAAAAAATTCCGAATCCAAAATACCGCAGAAAAAATCCCGAAAAAAAATCTCGAAAAAAAAATTCCGAATCCAATATACCGCAAAAAAAAAACCGAAAAA
>NW_022595248.1:903748-919199 GCF_009176505.1 Sitodiplosis mosellana | reverse complement strand
ATTTTTTTGGCATTTTGGATTCGGAATTTTTTTTCGGGTTTTTTTTTTGGCATTTTGGATTCGGGTTTTTTTTTGGCATTTTGGATTCGGAATTTTTTTTTTCGAGATTTTTTTTCGGGATTTTTTTTGCGGTATTTTGGATTCGGCGTTTTTTTCGGTGTTTTTTTTTCCGGCGTTTTGCTGTTTCGGAATTTGAATTTTCTTCATTTTGTGTGGTTACCTTATAATTATAATTACAACAATTATTATTCATACCCTCATTATTCCTACCCATACTCCACCTTTCATAACCAGAACCAGAATTTTTTATTTTTTTTTGCTGCCTCTTCACACTGCAATGAGAAAAGAAATAAAAACATTGTATGAATGATTCAAGTTAAAGAATAAAGCTAGAATAATAGTCAATAGACGAAGGAAAGTCAAGGTAATGTATAACGAAAAATTGATATGCGCGATCGAGTTAACGGAGCAACAACAACAACGAAATGAATAAAATTTAAAAAAAACCATAAGCTTGGATTGGGCAATTCACCGACGAATCACATTTGTGTATAAATCTGCGGTTTGCACTACGCATTGTTGAATTTTGAATGTATGCGTTTCTGCGTAGCGATTTAGGGAATGACAGTCACTTGGAAAACTGTCGTACACACGTGCCATCGAAAAACACACTCATAGATTGCTTTGTGAATTTTTGTGTTAGTAGCGAAGCATTCATTCACACAGGCGAAAATTCCCACTTGAAATGTGATATTTTCACCATTTATGACAGCGTAAGAAGAACTTTTCCCGAATCTTTCGCCAATAACAATGGCAGTGTTTTGTCACATGTGGAAAAAGAATATGAATTATTATTATTGCCGAGAATAAATTCTCCAGCGTCATATTCGCACATTCATATTTAATTTCATCATATAAATACACATTCAATCCCATTTTACCTCGCCATTTTCGGGATGGATGAATGAGTTGAGTGTTCTGTATACCGCACTGTGCTGTCGACGAATTTGATGTGGTTCGTGATTGGATCGAAACGAAAAATTACTTTCTTATGCTCTCTCGCCAACAAATTATCAGCTATAATTATTTCGTATCCAACGAAACAATACCAACGGAAAATTATTGATTGCCGATGTAATTATTCGTTGCATGTGAAAACTTGTTTGTTTATTTGGAATTTTCGCTCGTTCTTCTTTCTTTCTTCCGGCAATTCTATCTATTTCTCTATCTCTGCTTCGGCATTCGCCGTTCAGTCTGTGTCCTTTTTGCCAATTCAGTGTGTTGTCTCTAATCGAATGTATAAACTGTCTCCAATCGAAGCGATTGCGCTTGACGAAGCAATTATAAATACTTCGATTTGACGTTATTAGTTTCACGAGACTTCATCGACATTTTTCCATCATTTTTACGTCGAATTTTTGCTTGTCTTTTTCTTCGAACGTATATCTTTTTGGCCAGGTATTTTCCCTCTCTCATTCTTCCCAATATTTTTTTCCACCGCACAAAACAATAATATTTGTCTGCACCTGACATTTGTAAGCTTCTCAACGACAAACAAAACATTCACGCAATTCAAACTTTCTCTCCATGTTGCTGCCATTCGTGTTCCGTTCTTTTTTTCATTCGTTGGTCTTGCGCCAATTTGCTGCTGAGAAAAGTTGTTTAAGCCAAATAACGAATTCTTGCTGCTGTCGCTGTCGCTGTCGCTGTCGTTTTTTTCGTTCAATTCGTTGCTGTCCATTTACAAATATTTAATAAAGGTAAACAACGAAGGTGTATGTACAAGTGAAACTGGCATTTATATGTCGGTGAGTTGAATACCAGGCGAGAAACGAAAGGGCGAGAGAGAGGGTGAATGCACACAATTTTCAACGCGACAAAGCTTCTATACACCAATAATAAGCTACACTTGATAAACTTGATTGTTCAGGATTTGAACAACCGAAATGAGAGAACGAGAAAGAAACAAAACGAAAAAAACGAGTCAAAACACATACACACGAAGAATCGCTGTCGTAATCACACAGACCACAATAAAAACGAAACGAAAGTGTCGAGTAAAATGCGAACAGAAAGTTTTGCACACCAAAAAAGTATTGTTTCTGTCATTGTAACGATGGCATTATATTACCGATCTGACAATGCGTACACAATGCCTTCAATGCTACTATTTCGGTGCTGCATTCACTACTTTGTCTATTTTCTTCATTTTCTCTGGTGTTCTTTCATGCTGATTCTCTCCCTCTCTTGCTCTTTTTCTCTTCATCCTTTCCTTATCATCGTTATGAATCAGCAAATGGTGCGAAAGAGCTGGCAAAATGGAACATGTGCATCGGACATCTAAAAAGCGGTCTAAAACGAAAATCAACCACCACACTGACAAAGACAACGAGAAACAGAGACATTCTTTGCGGCAAGAGCGAAAGAAAAAATCAAATGCGCTTGATAAGTGTGAAATCAAGGAAAGGAAAATGTTCTTCCATGCAAAAGACTGTTCAACAAGAGGGGAAAAAACGCTTTCAGAAAAAAAATATATCAGAAAACTTTGTTTCACTCGTTTCGATTATGCCATGTGTGTGCAATGTACTTGAATGTAGCGATTTCGAAATGGTTTTTACGAGTTCATAATGCATTGCCAAAAACGGCCAGCGCAAAAAAAGGAAAAAAGTAACGGCAAGAAGAAGGAAGAGACGAAAACGCACACAGACGATAAAAGAACACGCGATGTGATTTACACATGAATTTTAGTGGTAAAATGGCGATTCAAGCGTACACATGAAAATTTGGCGCACTCTCTCGCACAGTCGGAGGGATGAACGGAAGAAAGAGATCGAGAAGAGAGAGAAAGAGCAAAGAGAAACGAGAAACAAGTCGCAATAAAATGGGCAAATGCGCACCGAACATGGCTAAGTACGTGTTAAAAGTGACGGAGACTTGAAGAAAATGAAATATCAAACTGGATCAAAATTGTAAAAGAGCGAATTGGAAAAGAGATTTGAGAAAAATAAAAAGCAGCTAAAAGAATAAAAATCGATTTGAAGATGAAATATTTTGGTCGATTTTTCGAATTGTATGTTGCATGCTGGTTAGTTTCGATTGCAGACCGAAATAAGATCATGACAGTGTCCAAATGAAGCGAGAGCAGCTTGAATTCGAGTGTTAAGTCACCGTGAAGACAATGCTCGCATAGACAAACACCCTAGCGTAAACATTGGATGCGATTCAAGGAAGAAAAGACGTGGTGGCTCATAGCAGCGGCAACAAACGACAACCCTGTCTCTGTCGGCATGAATGGTTTGAGTGTTTGTAAAACCCGGTCGTGACCAGAAAACTAAAGACAAAGAGATTAGATTACGTTTATTTGGTGTGCATGTCGCTCTCACTCTCACTCTCTCTCTCTCGCATTCACTCAGTGCTCTATACAGTCTACATTTATTGATGTGTAACTGTACTTTTATTATTACATTGCGTACTTGCTGCGGACTTTATTGCCAATGAATGGTGTCACTAGCGTCTTGCCATCATTTCTCTCTCTCGCCACCACTCGCCCATCAACCGTAATTTGGTGATAAGGAAAAAAACAACAACGATGAATTACGTTGTGTATACAAACACAATGGCCGATGCGACACTTTGTTTGTGCCCTCTCTCCCTCTCTCTCTCTCTATGTATGTATCAAGCCAAGAACATGGAAAAAAAAGTGTTGTTCATCCCCTCATCTCTCATCCGTTCGCTGCAATCAAAAATCGCATGTAAGAGAAAAACAATTTTCGTAATGATCTTGTTTTGCGTTGCGTTGTCATTGTCTATGGTCGTTCGCATTGGAATTTCGCTCTAGTGCCTAGGCGAACGAATGACATTTGCCTCACATTCCACTCATTAAATCCGACAAAATGATGGATTAATTTTAATTGTTTGCTATAAATATCCGTCTCTAATGCTTGTGTACAAAGTTTCCTTTTCTCTCTCTCTCTCTCTCCCTCTCTCTCTTTCTCTCTCTCTCTCTGTTTGTGTTCGCTCATGCGATACTTATTCGTCATTTAATGGCCGTAATTAGCTAAACGTGATGATTTTTCCAGGATTACGCAGTGATGCGTGAACGGCCATAGAGTGGCGAGCGAACGAGATACAAGGATAAGTTTTTATATGAAATCGAACTCAAATAATAGCCATAAATGTCCCTGCCATTAATATTTATTTTGACATTCGCCAAAAGCTTAGCATGTTGTAACATTGTGTCTTATCACCTCCGGATATAGATACGAAACGATTAATGTAACGCGACCAGACAGACGAAAAACCAATAGTCGTAAAAAATCGGCTCAATAAATCCAAACCGGATGCACCGGGTCAAAGGTATTTTTGTTCAGTGTTAGTTTTTACGTTTTGCGTTATCGTTATGGCAAATGACAATCGATTAAATTTGATGAATTCCGTTGATATGATTGCTACGCAATGATTTAGCTGAAATGGTTGGCCGATGCCCGAGGGAGATTTTAATTCATTGCCGTTTTTCATGGGCCATTTTCGGCAAAGGACTATCTCTCCATGACCTGCGGTCAAATGACATTCAAACAAAACAGATACTGGATGGAACTCATTGAATCGAATGGATTCAGGTAAATAAGAAACTAACAAAAACCGAATTTTAATGGAGCCAAATAAATTAAAAGACCATCATTCACCATTTGCTATTAATTTTAATTCAACGTATCGCTTTTTATGGACAACCTTTTACTTTTGTTTTTGATGTTTTACACACAATTACACATTTATCCCACCTCTTTGGACATTTGAACGTCACTTTACGTATTCAGTCATGACGCTGACGACGTGCAATGGGTACGGGGTGATGACCAATGAGTCCATTAACGCCGCTTTTTGGAATGGTCACGCCTGACAATAGATCTGGAAGCGTTTCGTCTCCTTGAATAGCCATCGAAATTGCTCGCTCTGAAATTCGACGCGATTTTCCCTTTCGCATTTGTAATTCAACTGCTATTATCAAATGCGTCACTAAATATTGAACGGCTCCGATTAGAGCTGCTACAGTTTTGCGCGTTATACGATCCGGATAAGTGGTTTTCAAATATCTGCGCACTTTAGCCATTCCAATGAATGGCTTGCCCTTTAAATATTCACCGAGATCAGGATCAGGATCCCTTCGTCTTGGCGATGGTTCATCGTCTTCAGACATTGGTTCATCGTGTTGTTCATCTTCGGACATTGCCTCTTCATTCCCACTTTCATCTTCTGAATCATTAGCGGTCATCTCTTTCTCGTTGGTTGGATCATAATCTTGGTCTTCGGAATCGGATTCACTTAGGTTAAGCATATTCATCGACAATTTTTCTTACAGATTTTGTACAATACTCTGATTTCGAACAATCTATTCTGGACTATTTAAACTATATGCTCGATTTCTTTTAATTCCAAGATTTTTCTTTAAATTTTCTTTTCAATTTTTCTGATTTGATTCTAGATTTTCAATGTTCAATTTTTTTCTGTTCGAAAATTTCGGGTTTAGTTGATTTAAAATCAAAATACTAAATGAAAATGCCAAACAATGGCTACTGAGACTTTTTCTTTCGTACTGCATAAAAATGAAAGGAAAATCGTTCGAATTCAACGTTCGTTGAATATGCAAAATTCAAATAAAGTAAACTTATTTTATGAAAGAATCAATTTTATTTTATTTATTTTTCGATTGTTTTATTTACTGAACAAAAATTTTCTCATCAGCTTCGCTTGGTTTAAAATTTATTTCCTCGAAATTCATCAGAAATGCAGGTGTTATGGGATCTGTGGCATGCCACCGCTACCGTGAGCGATAGTTGTGCGAGAAAGTAGTGCACTGAATTCCTCGTCCAAATGAATCGCCAGAAATAAGTGTCGCGGTTGAATGCGTTTGTTACCCAGTTTCATTGCAATTTCCCTAGATAATCCAAGCAATTCAATAGTCAAGTACTGTGTTACGGCTGCCAGAGTGATCGATGTGTCGCGTCTTACTCGGTTTGTATATTTGCCATCTTTTAAAAATTTACGTGCACGATGAGCTGGGAATAAAAGATGTGACGTTCTACGTGTGGTTCTCCGTTTGATTTTCTCCACCGAATCATCATGAGCCGACATCATTTTTCGTTGTCCCAATTAAATGACAGAAACAATACTACACTTGCACGACATTCAAAGTGACTCAATTTAATATTCGACCAAGTCTACTATGTCAAGAAACATTTTCATGACTTGACGACCTAAAAGTAGCAGCAACTTGTATTCCTTAAAACAAAATTACGAATTATACCAACACTTGAATGTTTGTGCAAATTCACAGTCTTAACTTGCAAAATACGTTTCAAACTGGAGAATAACAGTCTCACAGCGCTGAAGAGAAGGGAGAAAAACAAATTGAAATTGGTAAATGTTCCGCAGAAAATAGTTTTGAATTTGGTCGGGTTTTATCTGTGTGACTGTCAAAATAATTTTCATCAAAAGTTTGTAAAATGTCAGCATTTTTGCTGGTTCTTATCATTTATCCGTCGGAATATTCCAATTTCTCTCCGAATTTGTATTTTCTTGCAAATGCAAATGAACACACAACCCGGCAGAAAAAAAATGAACCGTTGACAATTTGTCGTTTTTCATTGTGTAATTTTTAATTTCCATTCAACTGCAGAATTGCATCGCATACCAAATTCAGTAACAAACAGCAAACAACAAACAATTATGCAACAATAGCATTTTCTTTTTAGCATGCACCGCTCCAGACGTACGGCAAAAGAAACATGGGAATGTTTGGCAAACGAATTTAAAATTCAATTCATGGCAAAAACTCATGGTAATTTCTTATTCCTGTAGTTTTGTTTAGTGCAACGCGATTGTACTGCAAGAATATGCATTTCGAATTATTTGGGTTAATCTTTGGAGCTCAACTCTTATCTCAAAATGGCTAATGTTATGTTTCTAGGAAGTTTCAATTGTGTATGAACGTTTTAAATTATACCAACGATTGTGACTTTTTGCATTTTGTGAAGCCAGAAAAAAACCCAATGGAAACGAGATAGAGTCGTTCATTGTTCTTGAGCACTTGATTGCGAAATATGAATGCACGATGAATTTTAACAAATGTGTCACATTCGAAGTAAATGTGTATTCCATGTCAAATGTTTCATAGAGATGACAATCGTGTTGTTCTCTTGCTACGAATCGATTGACACTTTTGGCGTGTTGCCTTTGTGCCGTATCACCATCTCGCTTCCAGCACTTGACATGAGTATGCGAATGTGCCCATTTGTAAATGGTGCGAATTGAATGCGACAACCAATGTTCTTTATAATATGACAATGACAGACAAACACTTAGCGACGCGGCATCAAAAACCATACGTGAAAATGGTGAAGCATGAAGTGTTGTAAATAAATGGCGAGACACGCTCTAGCTCGTCCGATGCAGCAACCGAAACAAAACAAAACAATAGCCGTTGCAGCTTAAGAATTTGACAGTTCCCCATGTATAAAAACCGACGAAGAAGTGGAGAAAGAAAAAATATTTGTATAAATGTTCGTCCATGTTCTTGCATTAAGCGATTTGTCGTTGTTTATGCATCGAGTGGTATGTGTGAGTGGGTGTGGCATGGGGTTGAATCAAATTGTGTCCCTTGATTTCATACAACTAGAGACGATGTTTGAGTAATAAATAATTCGGCATTTGAACGATATCTGGCTAAGGTTCTTGACACATGATGCCAAACGTCTCTCACTCGCACACCACCACCATCACCACCACCACATTGGGAATATGGCACAGCGCGCCGCAAATGTGTGCAGCGCACATGTCAATGCATGAAAACTTATGCTGCCCGCTTCATGGAAATTCAAGTGAAAAATTTCATCACACGTACTTTTTGCCTCACGGCCCATTGCTACTTCAAATGGTGTCTAAACCACTAAACAGTAACAATCGTAATGTTTCCCTCCCAACACATCGAATCGAGTGAAGAAAAGGAAGAAAAATGGCAATCAAATTCAACGATCATCGAAAAATTGCAAAGAATCGCAAAAAATACGTATTATATGTGACCGTTCGAATGCAGTCAAACGTATGCTTAAAAGAATGACGAACAAGAAAAACAGGGTGAAATATAAATATGCGTTCGACGGAATCCTCCCCTCGTTCAATTCATAATAACACTACTTAAGTTGGTCTAAACGTTCGGCAAGACGCACAACGCTATGAATAATACACGAAAAATACATAAAATATGTATTCACCAGCCTTGGATGTAAAGTAATCTGACCGAAATAAGCAATATATCTAAACGCAATTTTAGTTTTCCGTTTACAATTTCTTCACCCCCTTTTTTTCTTCGGCTGCTGCTATTTCGATAAATTTGCCCTTACTCTGTCTGTCCTTTGGTGCGCAAACGATTGTTTTGTTGTTTTTTCTGCATTGTTTTCTACATTTTCTCCCACATAATGTTATTAAGACGCTGATTTGATTTTCCTTCAATGCAGCCGGAGATGTGTTGGTGCTGTTGTGCGTGTGTGTGTGTGTGTTGTAGTCGTTATTGTTTGTCATTCTGGTCCGATGTTGGCCATGTCGAAAACAGATAAACTCATAACATTATTGTACAATATACATTTCTAATGAAAATTTATACGCCACTTCAGAAGATGTACGGCATATAGGCTCATTTTGTGGGGTTGAATCATGGCCTCTCTCTTTCTCTCTTTCTTTCTTTCTCTCCCACTCTCGCATCTTTCCAATTTCAACAACTTATATCTTGCCAAAAATGCAATTGTTATACAGACTCTGTCGTCTTCCACCCGAAAAAGACTTTGGAATTATAAGCAGCTACCGTTGGCCTTTTGCAAATCGCATACAAAAAACTTCCAACGGAATTTCATTTGCAATTCTCAAGAATCTCTCTGTCGACTTGTGATTCTTCGTGTGTGTGTTTTTTTTTGGTTCTGCGTAGGGCCAACGATTGTTATCACAGCCTTGTATATATATATAGTTTATGTATAATGTATGTTTGAAAAACGGTTTGCGAGTTCAAACGAAAAGTGACAAGGGGTCAAGTGTAGCGGCTTGTTCTTTGTTTGACTTCAACGAGATGACATGAACATGATATCGATGATATAGAGACCGGGAAATAAAAGGGATGGCCAACAACAACACAACCAAACTGAACATGAAAACAAAAAAAAGTTTGTTTATCGATGGGGAAGTGGTTTTGCACAGAGTACAGTCTACATAAGTTTTGGTCGTGCGCTCGTTCGTGTTGAAAATATTTTCTCTTTGAATCCAATTATCTGTGTTGTTGTTTGCTAAAAGTTGGCATTTTATTTTCAATTTTGGAACGAGGCCAACAAGTTAAAAGGAATTATTTAATATTGTAATTCAAACGGCCGCATTGTTCTTACTCCATTTGATGCGGCCGCCTGTTTCGTGATCGAATTTATTCAAAGCCCATTCAAAATGAGATGAATAATTATTAGAGCGGGCAGAGAGAGAGAGAAAAAAAAGGGACTCGGACACGTGCACATAAAACCCAAATGAAATCATCACAAAATGCGGCCTCGCGCATACGCGTTTGCCAAGTGACCAGTGAAATCGGACAAATCCGTTGGCATTTTGTCTCATTTAATTAAAACCATACGAATCACACAAACAAAATTTGTTGCCACGGTTTCTCTGTACCCACACAAACACATTTTGAATTAATAAGTAGATTCCGAAGGCTGTTTTTAATCTCGCTGTATAAATCGGTAAGCATGCAAATTATCTGGCACATGATCCAGCGCCATATCACTGTGTCTCATTTTGCAAAGCGAAATGATACACCAAATTAGATTTGAATTCTTTTGGAATGGCAGCCATTTCAGCTAGCATTTCAGCTCACGATGAATTTTCTTCCTCTCACCATTTTTTTGTATATATAATATTTCTATCGTTTTTTTTTCATAGCGCTCGTGAGTTTTTTTATACCGAGATTACGGCACAATTTCAAGCGGAACGATAGATTGCATTCGCCAATTCATTTTTTTCTCCGATTTCTTCTTTTCTTGTTGTGCCCTCATCTACTTCAGTAATTTCCATTTTCCTTAATATTTTTTCATGTGTTGTACTCTGTTTTTGTTTTTCTTTCGTCTTAAGCCATTTTTTTCCGTTCGTTCGTTCGTATGTGCGCTGTTATTGTCACTGTTTTCTTTTTATTTCGTTCTATGCAATTTTTTTCTCGTTTTGCTCTCTGTTCTACACCCAGTGAATAATATTTATGAAGGTGTCTTTTATATTTTATACTTTGCGTTTGTCTATACGATGTGCGTATATTTTTTATGAAGGGTACCATCTATATATATAAGAATTGCGCACGTTTAAGCATACACCATTTAACAAAATAGATGAAAATCTCTCGCAACGACAGAGACAACAACAACGATGTCGACGACGACGACGATGACGACGACAACGACGACGACGACGACGACGAAACAAGGCACAGAGACAAGGCGAATGCAAACAGAAAACGCCGATAGACACACTCGCAACGGTAATGGCATTTCCACTCTTCAAAGCTGCCAGCCATCATTGAAGTGCCTTGTTATTATAACCGAGGAAAAATTTATATCGCATATTACGGCTATGTGTTGATTTGATAGACGAACGAATGAGCGAAAAACAACAACACATTTTTAATATGAAACAACAACAGCCAGTAAGAGCAGTGGTTGGGGTGGCACAGTGACGGCGGCGGCAATCAACACATTCTCCTGGATACGCGATCACAAACGCAGCCAACAAAACAAACAACAACAAAAATATACACACACACCCATACATCGACATAGGGAAAATTCAACAACAACAACGAAAACACACGAAAGAAAAAACGACGGTGAAAAGTGAGAGTCGAAATGGCATTCACTGTGAAGTCACTTTCTTTTTTTCCAAACAGTCTTTTTTCGTTCACCAACAATTCCTTTGAAACGTATTCTTCTACCTCAGGAACACCGTTGGCAGCCAAATGTTTTTTTTTCATTTTCGATTTTTCTCTCCATTCATTTTTCGAGTTTTTTTTTCCTTTCGATTTTGTTTTCTTCTTCGTTTTTGAAGTTCAATTTTCGTTGAACGAAATTCATTCCTCCATGCAGTCTTGACTTCGTTTTACTTGTGGATGCACAAAATTTACGCATACACCAAAGCCGATCAAGTATGCGACAAGGTAATGCTATTTTTTCTCTTCCATTTTGCCTCGTTTTTCCTTGAGATAAATTCACTGGCAAATTCACAAACATCCATTAATGTTATTATACGTTGATGAAATTGGGGAGAAAACGAACGCACATACAGTGGGGTGTAATGGTGAAAAATGTAAATGTTGCAATAGTGCCGATAGAGAGATAGAAAAAGAAAGCAGCAGAGGCTCAGGTGGAGGGAGAGGGAGAGAGAGAGAGAGAGAGAGAGAGAGAGAGAGAGAGTGATGGTGAACGCATTTGCTTGTCATTGTAACCGGTCTGGGTGTTTGTCATACAATATATGAAAAATGAAAGTTGAAAACGGATGTTTAGTCACCTGCTAACGAGGGTAAATAAGGAGACTTTGCTAAGTAATTGAACTTCAAACATACATAAACGATTATACGGTACGGTGGTCGATGCAGCGGAGTGAGCGATTGGATTCAAGCCCACCAGGCAAATTTCCTCTTTATCTCGGTGTGTGTGTTTTGCGTAGAAACGGCTTCGGGATGATGTTGATTGAATGACACATGTGAATACAGACGCTTTTAATACCGACTTTTTTTTTACGAAGTCCTCTTCTTTCCTGCAGCCATAACAAAGATGCCTTTTGCTTTGGCACACGAAAGATTACATCTCCATAGAGAAGGCACAGCGAAGCCAACACAAAAAAAGGTTTATTTATATTGCATAGGAAATCGGAGGAAGAATAAATCCAACAACACGAACACGTTCCCATTAAAAAGTGCTCATCGAGGTGCAGCATATGCTGAAACTTCGTACACATATATAAATTTTGTAGTTGCTGCGACGCTAAATTGCTCATCCCGTCAAACGAATTTTTAATTTATATAAAATCATGTGGGTGGAAAATTCGAAAGATTTAAAAAAAAAACTCCAACGAAATGTGGTAATGAAGCGCAAGCACTTGCTTGAAATGACGACGATATCAAATGAAATTGTCAACATTTGCGCTTGGAATTACGAATTCGCTCGTTGTGCTTGATTTTTCAATTAGCCCAACAGCAGCAACAACAGTAGCAGTGACGGCATTCATTTGCCGAGCAAAATTTTGCTTTCATTAGTCTAATTAACCGGGTCAATGGAATCATTTCGGATGAAACTTACACGACGACCACCAGCATCCAAATATCCACTGCAGACTGATTTTTGCTTCACTCTTTGCTCCACTGTCACTATTGAATGGTGGTGGTGGTGGTGGTTTATGAGACACATAATGTCTTCAGTGTACAAAACTCTGTGAAAAATTTGATAAATTTAGCGATTTAAATTTAAAACCGTCATTTATATTGTGCCGAGGATGAATTTGTAGACTATCGTGAGCATATTTGTTATGTAGATTGGAAATAAATCTGATTTTCACCATTAATCCATACAGAGTTTCGTTAAATTGAGCTCCAAATCTCTCGCTAGCTCTCTCTCTCTCTCTCTCTCTCTCTCTCTCTCTCTCTCTCTCTCTCTTCTCACGCAGCGTTCATGCTTTACATCACATCCAGCTCACACAAATTTTCTTGATGTACTACAGCGAAGAGAGTGAGCCATAATTTTCAACAACCAAATTTACTTTTCTTCTCTTGGTTGGAGATTTCTTAACCCAAACCAAACTGTCGTTTTGAAGCAAAGCAGCGCGGTTTTCATCTTTGGCAAATTTTAACGTCAAGTATTAATGGGTCGACACTTAAGAAAATCCAACACGATTTGAACAACTGTGTATGTGTGTGTATATCACTATGAATATGAAGCAAAGGCAACGAACGAACGAACGAACGCACTCAAACTCATCGACGTCACTTCAATCTTGAAATATTAGATAAATACGCATTTCCTTTAAACACATAAACATTAACATCCTAAATGTAACCGGCTATGGATCAATGTGCTCGATGCTCAGAATCAGCCCCTATTCCACTCTTATGCACACACACACACACCCACAGTCACATTAATATCGTCGAAAATATTTTCTTATCTGCAATGTTCCATAATAATGGGTACGGAACTCTCGCTTTCTCTCTTTTTTCGCCTCCACTTTGTAAGCGTTTCAGTGACGTTGACGCTTAACCCGAATTTGCTAACCTTCATCATTCAAAATTTGTATGGATTATGAACGTAACGAAGCGCAAGTCGGGAGTATATTCTCGTCTGTTCTATGTGCTGATAATAATGGTCGGTTGGGAATGGAACATGAGCTTTTCCATTTCGGTCTTTGCTACGGTCAATTTTTTAGTGTAAAACAATGAGCACATCAAACACATTCGGGAGAAATCGGCTTTTTCCAAATATCGTATCGAATGTCGATTTTCTAAGCGACACAATCATTAAGAAATAATGAGTTCTTTTATGGCACAAAGTTGCATTTCCAACAATGATTGCAATTAATCCGGCGCGAATTTTTTTTTTTTTGGGATGGTGAATAAAATGGCCACAGCACCGCCGCTAACAATAGAACAAAAACATTGTTCAGTCTGTTTCTAAAAGCAAGATAATTGCCTTTATAAATCGCATTCCAACAGAAAATGAAGAAAAATAAAATGCCAACAAACGAAAATAACAAAGCCGAAAAAATGCTTTTGAGTCAAAGATAAAAATAAATAAAATCCGTCAAGTAATCGATAGAGAGAAGATGCAAACCCGAAAATACGTTAACAATGCGAAATGCCGACAAAGAATCAAATGAAGTGGAAAATGCACAGAAAAAAAAGCGGCAAGAATATCTTCTCAATTTCAGCGCCTTTTTTCGCATACGCAACGAGATAAAAGAAATGCCAGTATCCATTACGATGCCAAAGAATAAGGGAAACAAAACTGCGAGCAAATTACAATGTTCACGCTGAAATGAAGGCATGTCATAAAAAACGAATCGACACGATTGTCACACCATGCTGCTGCCAGTTTGGAATTAAAATTAATTCCCTTTTTTTCGTCATTCTTTTTGCCATTTTGCATGGAAAAGGCGGGAACTTCTGAAGCAAGGGTAAAAAAGAAGAATGTTTCAACTTTGGAAAACTGGCGATGATTCACAACGAAATTGAATCGGATTTGAATCGATATGGACGAAGAATTTTGAAGATTTTGCAACATTTTTAATTAATTTATTCACGCCAACATTCACAATGGGCTAAATTGATTCCGAAACAATGAAATCAAACCATATCTATTGAAATAATGAAACAGACCAGCAGAAGTTTCGAAATTAATTAAATTTTTTGGAGAATATACGAAAGTCTACGAAAATCCCGCGCTTAAAACATGGCCAACACTAAAATCACCTGTCATTTTTATTGATTGATGTTATCGAACTGAAATACAACGATATTGTTATCAAATTCTGATTAACGGTGGCTTGAAGAGTTTTGACAAAAAAGCAACTGCTTTTAGAATGTCGTTTGTGTTTCGTATGTGACTCAGGTATCAAATTAATAAAACCTCAATAACGGGCATGCGTTCAAAATTGATAACGCAATGAGATATATAAGTTAATTTTTTTATGATCGTTTGACAAAAGGCAACTTCAATCGGTATAATAGGTTCGAGTCAAAGAGTAAGTTCATTTCATTTAAGATCTCATCGCAAGTAGAAGGCGCGTGTTCAATTCAATATGTTCAAATCAAATTGGGTGCAGTGCATGAAAGTAAAGCTGACGAAAATCAGTTTGGTGTTTATTTATCTAAGTCAATTCTCGCACGGTCAAAACGTTAGTTGGGATGTGTCTTTCGGCGATTGGTATCCATATATGGCAAAATATCATCCGTACACAAGAATGAACTATGGACAAAGGTACGAGATGCAGTTTGTTCACTTGAACAAATCCGAATTAGTTGAATCGAATGCAACGATTCAAGTAGAGAGTGATTCGCCAGTCCTAGGCATATGGAGTGATATTTCAATTGATAACATTGATGAAAATGGCCGATTGAATGCCAGCTTTGTGACTAGTGCGATTTTTTTTGGACAAGCAAATGTATTCGTTAAAATTACGTATGGAAACAATGAGAGTTTCTACTCAGAACGATCGTCAAATAAAATGGCTATGACCGTTGTTCGCGCCAAGATTTTCGAATCACATTTTGAAGAATTTTATGAGATATATGAGACGAGCTTTCATGCAACGTTGCATGTACTTTGCGGAATGGCAATCAATTGGTACAGATTTAAGGATACTAAAATATTATATGTTATGTTATTAACAT
>NW_022595248.1:649483-898748 GCF_009176505.1 Sitodiplosis mosellana | reverse complement strand
TGTGTATATTTTTTTAGTGGCACTCACCGAATATTACAATGTATGATTCTAATCGATTTTTGCAAAATAATTTTACCATCCATAGTCCAGCTATTTAATCGCTTTGGTCAGATTTCCGGAATCTCCGGCACTACATTTTATTGTATTCATGATCGGAGTGTGTATGATCGGTGGCTTATCAGATCTCTGGACAGTGCTTCTTGGTGGCAATCTGGAATTGACAATTGTAATGAGTGTTGTGAATACGGGGTTGGCTTGTGGTGAGTTGCAATATATGTCAAATAAATTACTCATTGTTCATTAGTGCCTTTTGATGTTAGAGTGTAATTTTGTTCATCAAAAATTATTCACAAGAAATCGTTTGTTTCGCTATGAACATTTCGCTAATTCTTTAAACTCATGATTCAGCACATGGAGTCGCGACTCTTAATAATGATCATTTTACTTTTCCGCAAACTTTGTTTGTTAGGTAAAGTATTGGTTTTACTAGCCAAAATTTCATGACATCTCCTCTTTCGGACCACTATAACGTCACGCCAAACTTGAAAAAGCACATATCTGTACACTAGGCAATGTAGATGGGATCAAATCCTATCGATCAAGACCTATCTACCCCCAAAAACATGTTGTTTACTATGAAATATGTCAATATGTGCAAAATAGCGATGTGCGTATGGCGTCGTTCGCGTCCGCGTCCGCGTCCGAGCTTTTTGTTCGCCGGATATCTCAAAAAGTTGACAAGATAATTGAGATCTGTAAAAGCTAAAAGTTTTGGCATGTCAAGACAAAGCTTCGGATTGATTTTGAGCCTATTCTGACCTACCAATTTCGTATCATAAGCCTCCGACTGAGGACCTGAAAAACCTTGAAAAATGACACTTTTGTACGGGAAGTACCCGAAAAAAGCATTTTTCGGGGTTTTGATCAAGGCAAACTGCCATTTTTTTGCAAAAATAATGGGAGTCTGTTAACAACCGAACACCTACTTGCCCATAAATTTGGTCCAAAATCGACATTTCTTGAAATTTTCCTCGAAAAATAGACTTTTGTATAAAAAATCACTCAGAAAGTCATTTTTTAGGGTTTTGGTCAAAGCAAACTGATATTTTTTTGCAAAAATAATGGGAGCCTTCAAACAACCGAACACCTACTTGCTCATAAATTTGGTCCGAAATCAACATTTCTTGAAATTTTTGAAATTTTGTTCGAAAATGACACTTTTGTATGGAAAATGATCAAAATAGTTATATTTTAAGGTCAAAAATGCTATGAAAAAAGGGTCCATTGAAATGTTGGTTAAAAATTAAGCGGGAGGTAAACTAAATTGCTGCGGAGCGGAAAAGTTTGGATTACGTATGTAATTCGTTTTATTGATAGTTGTTTCCAGAACGGAATTCGCTTTTTTCTGTTAGGTAGGCACGTTGCACATTCACAGTCGGGTGATAAAATTTTTGGCAAATTAGCTGGCAATTCTGGGATATATCGCTTCGGCCCTTTTTCTTTCGCTGAATTTGCCGCTTCAATAATTTTCTGCATCTCGTCGTCGAATTTTTTGTCCAGAGTTTCTCCTAGTTCTGGAAGCGTCCCATAATATTCGCAAATATTACGCAATCGCTGATCTTGTTCTGCAACAATGTCGTTCAGAAATGAACGAAGGTTTTGACCGTTTTGTGATAAATTATTCGCGTACCGCTTCAGCAACCACATATATTGTTCTTTGAGAAACTTCAATTGTTTGTCCGAACAACTGTTCAAGAGCCTCTTTGGATTGGACAGATCTCTCCACTCCTTCAATGTCAATGATTTGACCTTGAAGGCTTCGAAATCTTCGAGATTTTTTGAGCTTGATGGTTGCAACGCAACGGTCGGTTGGGGAGTTTCGGCCAATTCATTATTTTGTTGATTTGGACCATCGTCAAAATAATCATTTTCGTCGTCGTCGTCCATCACGAAATTAAAATGTGGATCTTGTGGTTCTGGTGCATCTTGTGGATCTTGTGGTTCTTGTGTCTCTTGATCCAATGCTGCTTCACGATTTTCCAAACATTGAACACGTTTTGCTCTCTTCTGAAGCATTAAGGCAGATGGTTGCAAAATTTTATCGAGTTGATCGGCGAAAGCTTTATCCACTCTTTTGAAATGTTCAACCATGTTTTTTATGGCTGTGGTGTTACGACCATCATATGCCGTCCGTAGAAATCTGCAAATTCTTTCTGCGGGATTCATTGGAAAAAGAGCGGTTGGATATCGTTGATACAGTGGTATGGTGGCATTTGAACCAATTGCATCCAATTCAGCACGGATTCGTCGAAGTACAATTAGGACTAATGCCAACTGTTCTTCGCTGTTGTATCTAATTGTATTGCCCGTTCTCCCAAAACCTCTCGTACTATTCCGTTGTATTCCACGGCCTCTTTGTCGTTGAATTCGTGGTAATTCATCTGGTGCGGCTCTGGCTGGTTCATTAGCATTGCGAGTGCGAGCTCCACGCCCACGTCTGGATCTATTTCCACCGCGTCTGGTACCTCTTTTGGTTTCAGTGGTTTTTCCACGGCGTGTTGTAACCATTTTTTCGTTTGATTATGGTGCCGTTTTGTCTGAAAAGAAAGATAGAAAATAATTATATAAAATGTCAAATATTCAAACGGAATTTCACGAAAACAATGTCAGAATTGCATTCAGCGACGTCAAAAATCCCCAAAATGATGTTTTGATGAGAATTTACGAAAAAAAAAATTCCTCAAAAATCCAAAAAAATCGATTTAAATCGATAAATTTCTCATATTTACATTAAAAATACGCGCGCAGCTATTAGTTTTGCTTGAAATTATGTGATCTATTCATATATTTAGAAAAAAAACTAACCTTCCCTTGCAAAATCCACCTTCCGAAAATATGCCTATATCAAAACGGAGAAATACTTGATGTATTCTGTTGACGATTGAAGCAAAGTATATCAATAGCGCCACCTAACATGATGCGACATTGGATGCGACGTTCGAACGAATCAACACCTCTGTGTACAACGCACACATAGACTCTTTGCATTCACACGAACGTACACACAAAGACTTTACTTTCACACGTACGTATAGTTACAGAGATTTGTGGTTGGTGGCGCTCCCAACAAAGTTTCCACAGCAGTTCTAAACGTCAAACATTGCTATAGCATATGAGCTAGACAGTGTTGGCCTATATGAAGTGTATAGCTTCGACTATAGAAACTCGCTTTTTGAAAAATGTGTTTTATCGGTGGATTTGATGGTTTCATGTGAAAATATGGATGAAAATAAGAAAAAAAGTCCACTACATCAAACAATTTGAATGGTGTATTACCCGACTTATTGCTGGATTTAAGTTTCTATGGAGAGTACTGAGAAAACATGGAAATGCCGATTTTAGCGCTTAGAAGTGGCTTTAGCACCCATAAAGGGGTGGTTTTTTAGGGTATTTTGACGTGATATTTCGATTGAGACTACTCCCAATGCTCCCCAAGCCTCCCTTCACCCACTTTTTTGAAATTTTCCCCGAAAATTACACTTTTGTATGAAAAATCACTCAGAAAGCCATTTTTTTGGGTTTCGGTCAAGGCAAACTGAGTTTTCTAACAACTGATCATTTACTTGTCCATAAAATCGGTCCAAAATCGATATTTCTTGAAATTTTTGAAATTCTGTTCGGAAATGACACTTTTGTATGGAAAATGGTCGAAATAGTTATTTTTTAAGGTCAAAAGTGCTATGAAAAAAGGGTCCATTGAAATTTTGGTTAAACATTAAGCGGGAGGTAAACTAAATTGCTGCGGAGCGGAAAAGTTTGGATTACGTATGTAATTCGTTTTATTTACTAAAATTAATTAATCCTCTTTCGTTTTAGTTATGATACCATTTTGGACGCTTACACTGGGCCAAGCGCTGTCTGTAATTCAAAAGCCTCTAGAGATTGATTACACCTATTTTATTGGCCATATATTTTATTTGGTCTGTCCGATATTTGTTGGTTCCATAATCAGTCTTCCGATTCGATGTTGCTTTCCACGTTTTTCGAGGCTTGTAGTGATAATTCTGCGATTGATTTCACCGATTTATATTTGTTGCGTTCTCGCAAATGCTTTTTTGGAAAATGTTGACATGTTTATACCACATAATATTCCTTCACAATTCTCATGGACGGTAACACATATCTCAAGGCATTTGTCAAATTAAAGGCTAAATGCAAGCTTTATATTTCAGTACATTGTGGCCGGAACACTTTTGACGTGTGTCCATTACATGATTGGATGTCTAGCCGCATTGAAGCTTAAACAAAGGTACAAAGAGAAATTAGCAATTGCAGCGCAAACAATCAACAAAAATGCAACAATTTCTATGTCAATAATGTATCCAAACTTATTTTATGCCGAACGGGAAGAGGCAATGTTTCTCTCCGCTGTTGTAATTATGGCTACACCACTGCCACTGCTAGCTCATGTAATCCTGCACAAAATTGGGTTAGTTCAACTTTGATTATTTTCTAAGATTTTTTAATAAACTTTCCGTTAATTTATTGACTTTGTTCCATTTTAGACAAACCAGAGGCACAGTATCAATCACA
Source organism: Sitodiplosis mosellana (assembly GCF_009176505.1). NCBI lineage: Eukaryota > Metazoa > Arthropoda > Insecta > Diptera > Cecidomyiidae > Sitodiplosis > Sitodiplosis mosellana. The sequence continues at coordinate 894,155 of NW_022595248.1, read as the reverse complement.
AAAAGCGATTTGAAATAGTATTGGAATAAGTTCATTTATTTATGAGTTTAAAATTTATCAATAAAAGTAAAATGTACAAGTGTTGCTACATCAATGCGATAGAAATGGTGTATTCTAAGTGGGAATTTCTCAATCAAAAGATCGAACTTTTGACAAACCGATAATTTGGATTCGATTCCATTCTTCATGCAATCTTATCACACTTCCTTGTTTCTGCTAGACAAAATAATTTCATAAACAAAACCATATACTTTGAATTCGCCAATCGTAATTCAGATGTGATAGCTGTTTGGCTTGACGTATTTATCGTTATTATTATATATATATATACACTTGATACTGATAAAATGCGCTGATAAGATTCGTTTTCAATCAATCGAATTTATCGATTTTTCAAAGCTGTGCCGTATCGATTGTTTTCATTTAGCTGTAGACCTTCAAACCGTTCATACCTCATAGAATTCCATCAAAAAAAAAATGGTGACAAAGTTGGTGTTACTGCATTTTCTCGGAATTTTTCTGCTGATAACGAAATCGAATGCGATTACAGTGAGTGAAGCAAATGTTTTGCAAATATTTGGAGAAGATCATTTGAATGATACTAGAGAAATTGAACAGAATGAAACTTACGTAGGAGAAATGTTTTTAAAAAGTGATGAAAATGTATTTGTGCCAAGTGATTTGAAGCCCAAGCAGAATGCAAGTGACGCCAATTGTAATCAAATATTCCGTTGTGATTCTGGTTACAATATTCATGTCATGTATCATTATTACAATAGAGCTTTTCAAATAGTTCTGTTTATATTGTTCGGTATTGAACTGAAATTGACAAAAGTTAAAGCGGTTGTAAGATACCCAGTCAGTCCGGTTATCGCATCTTTTTGTTGCTGGATATTTGCACCATTGGTGAGTGAAATTAGAAAACAATTCAATCTCATTCAATGAAAATGGTGAATTTTCACAGATTTACGTCATCGATTTGAATTTTTTTGTTGTTTAAAGTCATGTTACGTGATTGGGTTGTTACTCTTCACAAACGATGTGGATGAACGGATGAACTTATTCGGAGTGTCAATTGATTTAATGGGCGTGCTACCAAATGCATGGACACTCATCGCTGAAGGAAATGTTGATTTGTCGATTACAATTACCGTTGTAAACACTATATTGGCGTGTGGTGAGTTAATTAACAGGATACAGTGTTTAAGAAAGGGAGAGAGAGAGACAGAGTGAGAAAGAGAGGAATAGAGAGATAGTGAATTCATTCAAAAAGACAAAATGACGTGAACAAGTTTTAAGATTTAAATGACTTCTTTCAAAATATTACAGCGATGCAACCATTTTGGGTGCTGACACTGGGCAAAGGAATCATGAAAAGCGACGAAGTTGCGGCACGTTTTGAAATTGACTACTTTCAATTCATTTGGAATATAGGCTGCGTCATCCTTCCTCTAACGATTGGATATTTGATTCAAAACTATTATCCACGACACAAAAAACTGACGGGGCCGCTTCTGTGGTGGCTCTCACTGATTTATATCGCCTTCAATATTTTGTTTACTTTAGTGATTTATTTTCTAGGATTAGTTGGAGACTATGCGACTAACGCAATGGTGAGAATGAAACCACAAAATTCAATTAACTAAGTGCAACTTTAGTTGTGCGACGAATCAATGAAATTGTTAATCATTTCTTGCCTTCAGCTCTTTTTGATTGCATTTATTCTCACATCACTTGGATATTTGACGGGATGGTTTTTAGGCTTTTTATATAAACAAGAATATGAAGATTGCTTGGCCATCGCAAATGAATCTGTTATTCAAAGCACAGGTATAACATGATTCAAATATTTTTCTTTGTTCCCTTTTTTGGATGATATTGATTGTTTATTTCACAGTTCTTGTATTGACGTCACTACCGATGATATCACAATACGCTTGGAATAAAATCAGGTAAGTTCTAATTCATGATGACATTTTAAAATCAGAATCTAATCTTTTTTTCATTGAATTCTTGCAGCAATCGACTGAAAAGACCCTGAGTGAATTAAACAATTGATATTCACAAATGTTTTTATCAGTCTGCGTTTAAAAGATAAGAGCTTAGATTTCTATTGTTTTTAGATGAAATATAAAATTATACGAAAGAATATGTACTTGTGCTCATTTCGTTGAACTTTGTTTTGAAATTGTTTCTTTTTGCACAGCTGAGAGACACTTTGAATAAACTGTTATGAACTTTATAGAAATTCTTGGTGATTTCTGTGAACTTAAAAAAAATGGTAATCCATATCGGATTGTTTTGCTTATTTGTCTAGAATGGAATCTCGGAAGAAATTCTTGATTTTCAGAGTAAATCCCATGTTCATATAGTTGTAAGCTAAAATATTGTTTTCTCTTATAACACATTCAACAGAGTATTTCAATTAATTGTGCTCTTGTTCATGGGCCTTGCTTTGGACTTTGATAAGTTGAAATCTTCTTTGCATCTAAAAGGAATTGCGATCACTTTATTCTGTAGTTGGACACTTGCACCACTTGTAAGCATTTATTTTTGTTTTTGATAAATTTCAAAAACTCATTACTAATTCAATTTTTTTTACAAAATAAAGCTATGTGGTATTAAATACCTTCAATTTAGTTCAATTCATGAATTTAGTTTAATTCATGAATCATTAATGTTAACTGGTGTCATTGCAAACACTTGGACCGTAGTTTTGGGTGGAAATATTCACCTATTGGTTATATTAAGCTTAGTGAATTCTATAGTAGCCCGTGGTGAGTATTTTTCAGAGCTAAAATTAAATTGACACCCAAAATAATCGATTCGTAGATTTAGTTTGGCGAGATTGGTATAAGGAAGCAAATTCCAAAAAAATGTTTGTTTTTCGTATAAAAATTATCGCTAGGGGCTCGGATCTATATAAAATCATATTTTATACGCACTTTATATGCAATATATGCATTTTATATGAAATATACGCAATATCCACAAAATTTCTAAAACAATAAATAAATGTGAATATCGCGAATATTTTGCGGATATTGCGTATATTTCATATAAAATGCATATAGTGCATATAAAGTGTATATATTACGGTTATTTTGGATATCGAAGCATGTGAAACGTCATTTTCTTATTAATATACGTGAAATATCCGCGATATCCACAGTTATACGCATTTATACGCAAAAAGTAAAAATATATGACGTTATATGTAAAATAACCGCAATATATGCAACTTATACGCGATATATAATTCCATACTCTGAAGTTCCGAGCCCCTAGAATTATCGTTATGGGCAACTAACTCAAGATTAGATGAAATTGTTTTTAAAAACTATTTCAGGATTGCAACCTCTGTGGCTGTTAATTCGTGGCAAACGGATATCGAATAGTGACACTGCCATTGATTATTTTGGTTTGATATTTTGGAATCTATTTTGTGTAATTGCATCTTGTGTTGGTTTTTTCTGTCAACAACTCATGCGGTCAACAAACAAGAAATATTCGGCACGCTTGCTTACGCTTTTGTCAGGGATCTATATTAATGGCCATTCTGCGTTGTCAATATCACTGGATGTGTACAGTTTTCGATCTCTTGAACATCTGAACACCTCAGGTGGCCGATAAAATGATGTTTTGACGTAAATAAGAAATTGAAAAAAAATCTAATCCCAATTTTCAGTTGATTTTGGTTGGGCTATTTGTCTCATTCGCCGGATATTTAGTGGGCTGGTTTATGGCTTTATTACTCCGAGAAGAATATGAAGATCGGATAGCGATTGCGACTGAATCAACAACATGTAGCTTAGGTGATGCCGTTTCATATTACTATATTATTTCTCTTGCTGAATATGATTCACTCGTTTGCAAATACAAAACTAGCGAATAGTTATTCAATTTGAGAATGATGTAAAATTTGGTGTCAAAAATGTTTCTTGGAATTAATATCTTTCATTTTGTGTTTTTAGTCACGAGAGTATACATAAAATGCTGAGAGCGGCAAAATTGCTGGCGGAATGAAAAGTAAAGACTTTTTTTTGCTCTTCAGAAAATTTTGATTTTGGGGCTGCATCTTTGCTTCGGACGACATTTTAACTTCATACATCAATTGCTAAATTTCAAAGAATGACAATTTTATTCAAACAATAACATGATATTATTTCGTATATAAAATAAACACCGAGAATAATCAAATTATCAAAATAAAGACAAATATTCGACAGTATTTATTTATCAGGAACAGAGCATATTTTCATTTCAATTATCGATTTTGGCTGATAAATCATTCTTGCGATAACGTTCACATTGCCAGAGCCGCCAAACGTTTGATAACGCGTAAACCTTATCTGCTGAAAGTTTATTCCACCTGCTCTAGCACTACAGTGCTTTTTCTGGGCACGCAATATAAATGCGTAGTCAATGTTGAACCAACTCATTTCTGTGTTGAGTGACGAACTATTGAAACCGAAAATTGAAGTCATTCATAGCGAAATGAACAGAGGTTTTCAGTCCAAAATGGTTTCTTCGAGAATTTTGAAGAACATAATATTCTATTGTTTGGGTGTTTTGTTGTTGATAAGCAAATCAAATACGATCAGTGCGATAGATGAAGTTGGTGGTTTGAAAGTGAATGAATTTGTTGTGGCACCTGAAATTGAAGCAAAATTGGGTGAATTATCAAAACATGTGAATGTTCCGCGATCATGGAGAATCGATCTCAACTTGGAATTTATCAACAATCACAAATTACATGAAAATATAACATCAATGTTTGAATATTATAATAAAGTCTTCCATGTGATGCTACTGATGTTTTTCGGCATTTCATGTGATTGGAAGAAAATTCAAACGATATTACGATTTCCTGTCGGCCCGGTCATTGCCGCATTCTGTCGCTGGATCTATGTGCCTTTAGTGAGTTCAAATGTCATCGACTCTTTTTACATTCAATCATTTAACATCATAATTAACAATAATTTTCTTTCAAGTGAAGGCTTGCTATAGCCTTGGTTTATTATTATTCAAAGATAAAATACCATTGCGAATGGGGCTGTTTTTGACTGCACTCAAACCCACTGGCGCTTTCTCCACCGCGTGGACAATTATTTTAAACGGAAACATTGACTTATCCGTCACAATATGCGTTGTTAACACCGTGTTATCGTATGGTGAGTTGGATACAACTTTTGTTTGTTTGAATAATTCCAATTTTAAGGAGAATCATTTTTTTTTCTTATGATTCTTTTTCTTTAAACATTTTCGCTTCCGGAACCAATTGAAATATTATTGTGAAACCCAGGAATGACCACTTTTTGGCTGTCGACGCTAGTTAAGCAGATCAGCGATAACGTTGATATCGAGATTATAACGCCTTTTCTCAGTTTCAATCGAACCATAAGTTACACAATCGTTCCGCTTGCCGTGGGTATACTGCTTCAGTACATTTTTCGGCGACAGTACACAAGATATTCACGGAATATTTTGATGTGGACAGCAACCACATATGTTTTTTCGAATATTTTGTACACAATTGTGCTGGATACAATAATCTTTTTTTCATTTCCATTTCCCATGTTTTGGCTGGTGAGTGATAAGAATAGATAAGAAAAATAGAACTAAAATGTTTAAAGGAAGTTATGAATTGCAGTTCCTTTTGATTGGATTCGTTGTGGCATCATCATCATACTTATTAGGATGGGTTTTGGCTTTAGCGTTCAAACAGGAGTATGAAGACTGTTTGGCAATCGCAGTTGAATCAACCGCGCAAACTGGAGGTATTTTTTTGCTTCTGAACTTCAACTTTAGTTTAGAGCACGCTTTATATCTCTATTTTTATTTTATCAATGTAAAATATTCCTCCCTTCCGAAAAAAATTCATTTTTTCAACAAAAATTCAATAATCCGCATTGCAGTTTATTCGATGAAATCATTGGTGATTAATTCATTCTTTTTGCAAAACGATCAGGTGAGTCATTTCCAAACGTGGGCACATTCAAGTGTAATGTTGTAATTGTTTCTTCCAAACAATTTCAGCAAGTGGCGTTGCGAAAGGAGGAAAATGATCATATCGTGAGTGAACTCATTCCCAAACGATGAAATCAGCGTGTTATCTAGTCAATTTACCTGTGCTCGATACAATATCAATGAACGGAACCACGAAACATTTTATTTTCAATTCAAATATTCACTTTCGATCATTTCTTTATCAATAAGTGCTGCAACAAATAAATCCATTGTATGGCTTTCGTACTGGAAAAAAGTGCAAGCGTTGGATTATAAAAAGAATATTAATCATCATCCACTTATTATCAATCCAATGGATTAGCTTTCGAGAAAAAACAAAACACATTATCTGTTTACGTCATATCTGGTGCTCAATGTGTGTGTATGACACCATCGGCGTGTTACCAGTCATTTAGTTTCGAATAAGCAAAAATTGGCGACTACTCTCATTCAATTTACACCAATTGATGGAGATTGAGCAATCGATTGTGCAATTGCAGAGAAGAAAGTGTATTTTAGTTGATTTTAAAATTGGTTGAGTAAAAATTTCATCCAAAATTTATAAAATTGTGAACAAAAATGTCAAACGAAATCATGTCACTGATTACAACAATGAACACCTTCAAGGAAAAGTTTGTATTGCTGCGGTAATTCCCAGCAAAATCAAAGTTAATTAATGGCACTATTCATTATTTCACAGAGTACAGCTTTACTATGGTTTGGCAAAACTCATGGCATTTTATATTTTTAAATTATTTATTTTCTCTCTTTGGATTGGAGTGCCCCATTCCGATAGAGGCATTTATCTACGGCAACGTTTGTTCCCAATTTTGGGAAGCTATAATCAAGCGAATTTGACAGATACATTTGTTTAAAAGTCAGAAAAATGGTGAAAAATGAGGATAATGGTTGAAAAATCAACGCTTTTCATCTTTGCAGAGGTTATCTTGCAGTTAATATTATAATATTTTATTCCATTTTGATAAATATTTCTAGCTTTAACCCTAAAATAAATCGTAATTGCTTACAAACCGTATTTTCACTTTTATTTTGCTAAATTTTGTAAACAAGACAACAATAGATTGACATCTGCTGTCAAATTCACTTTGTCGTGCGTCATTCACACATGATGCTTTGACTGTTTGTGGTCACATAGAATCACAGGGGAATCTTATTCCTAGAAATCGGTATTAAATCCAATCGAAATGAATTATTGTTTCGGAAAGCCAAAAAATCAGAATTAAAATATTTCATAAAATCAAATATATCGTCTTGTAACTCAGTTCTTTGGTCAAGCGAAAACAATCGTTTGTCAACGGTCATTATGAATTACGACAGACCACGTCAACAATACTTATCCGCTTGTTTCGGATGAGTGAATGCTGCAACACATGCGCAAATACTGTATGTTATTTGTCTTACGACTGCGCTGTATACACTAGTGCACTACTGTATTACTCATACTTTGCAACGATCTTGTTTTGAATGATATCAAAAGTTGTTTGCGATAATTTGTCAAACACTATTTAAACTGATTTTTATTCGTTTTTTCAATTTTTTTTTATCAATCATGTTTCGTTAGTTGTGCAAAGTGTTTCATATTTGAATTTAGAGCATTTTGTGTTGTTTTTTAAATGTGTTAATTAAATGGCGTTCCATCAAATCCCAACAGTTTATTTCCTAGTCATTTGGTTTTTATTTCCAAACACCTTCTCATATGCAGAAGTTAAATGGGAGGCAAAATTTGAGAATGATACATGTTCAATGTCCATGGGTGATTCAAAAAACATCAGTGTTGTCATCATGCGTTTGAATCTAACCGATTTGATCGCATCAAATGCAACAATCCGAATAATTAGTGATCACAAAATTCTACATGTTTCAAAAATTATACTTACAAATGAAATCGAAGGAGGTGAATGGATTGGACTAATTGAAGTTGACGCTATTTTCATCGGATCCGCTAGTGTATTTGTGGAAATTATGCGAGAGAACACAATCGAAAGATCACCACAACAAATGCGAATCAAAATCGTACTCAAGCACGTCGTTGGCGGAGTCTTTGTGAAAATTTACAATGTGTGCGTTATGGTTTTTTACTTCATCATGCAAGTTAACTTTGGAGTGGTTTTGGATTTTAGTAAAGTGAAATCAATCATACGGAAACCTTTGAGACCATGCGCCGCTTTTGTTTGTAATTACACATTTATACCTCTGGTGAGTTAGTAAAATTATGAATGATGGGAAACAAAAAAAAAACATTCAACATTTGAATAATTTCCAACTAAAATGACCGGAAAAATATAAATTAAAACTAAATATTGTCAAAAGGTGAGCTATGTACTTGGCTTATATCTGTTTCCAGACAGTAACAGGCTGCGATTCGGCTTGTTTATTTGTGGATTGAGCTGTTTAGGTAGCGGATTATTGGTTTGGGATGCACTTTTGGGAGGACATGCTGGTCAATCCTTAACGATGACCGCTTTAAATATTTTACTAACCCAGGGTCAGTTAAACTCACTGTACACCTGTACATTGTACAGTGTATAATATAAAAAGATCACAATACATTTCTTATCATCGTTTTTGATTTAATTGATTTTAGGAATAGTGATCCCATTATGGGTATTTGTATTTGGTGGAATCGTGTTTGGTTCTAAAAATTTGGGCGCTTCTTATAGTGGTTTTGCAATGACCATTTTATTTTTGCTCGTATCTTTCACCATCGGTGCACTCATTCAACATTTTTATCCGCGATCGGTGGGATTCGCTATGCAAAGCATTTCTTGGCTTTTTTTTGTTTACATTTTTGGCTATGACGTTTACTTGATTGTGTATTACTGGAACTTGTTTACGTTTGAGCTGTTTGTATTCACATTGGACGTAAGTTGAAAAACATAATTCGAATAAGTTATTGACTTAAAGCCAATACTATCCAGTCAATTTGTTGTCAAATCCATTCGGTCAAGTCAATTCGAAGAAACCACGGAAGAAAAATACTATTCAAACAATATTTGTTTTTGTTTCGTTCAATTCCAGCTCTATTTTGTTGGATTTATAATACCAATATTCGCCTACATTTTCGGATGGATCGTTGCAATGGTGTTTGAAGAAGAGTATGAAAGTCGATGGACTGTGGCAAATAAAGCTCTCGGCGAAAATATGTTCAGCGTCAACTTGATAATGTCTATCACAACGTATTTTCCACAAACGGAATCGTTGAAATTTCTCTTCAGCTTAGTGGCAATTATGATACCAATACCGTTGTTTGCACATCTAATTTTCAATAGAGTCAAAGAATGGTTGGTTTTGATTCTATTTTTATCGCTCGCATTTGTCTTCATCAATTCATCATTCGACTCATTACTAATTTATTTATGATTTTACTATTTAAAATCATTTTTAGGCTGAAAACCAAGTGTTCACCTGAGGTTCATTCCGAAAACGAATCAAGAAAAAGTATAGAGATCACTCGCTTTTGAACGATCAACCTTATTATTTCGGAAATAATCTCAAAAATACAAAATAATGCAAATAATCACTAGAAAAATTCAAAGCAAGAATTTTCAATAAAAAAATATAATGAAGTCAGAAATATTCATTTTTTATTCTTTTGCGATGAACCATAACGAATGATAAGGTATACGAAAGGACAGCACTGCCAAAATTCATGGTTTGAACTAATCCTACGTTTATCATTATTTGTCATTGGCAACAATTCAAACGATGTCAATTTTTGTTTGATAAGTCTGATTCGAAACCAATATTGAATAGAAAAAATACCATTTTTGGAAATCAGCCAACAAACTGAACTCGAATTTTGCCAGCAGTGAAGCGTGTTCACAAACCTTATCACCTTATCGAATCCGGCTTATTAAATTCAAAGCCAAAAACTTTTTTCCGGTATTTATTCTAACCAAAGTATGAACACACATAAATTGTATAGTCGATCATAAACACGTTATATAGGCCCTCAACTCTGCGCTTGAATAATAGTCATGGTGAAACATCACATTTGATACCGGCCATGATTGTGTGTGCACAAAGCATGACACACAAACAATCTGCTCAACACACAGAAGTATTAGACTGGTGCACGTGTGTGGTTACTTGGATACTTTGAACTTTAGTGGTCAGTAATTGTGAGTTGGTTTCAACGAAGAGTTCTGTTTACTTAGATGATCTCAGTTAGATCGTCATGTAATCTACTTTTATCAATATTCGTTTCTGGAAAAAGGCTTGTTCAAATTTCGAAATGGCTAAAATATCGGCAATTTATTTTCTTTCTATTTTATCATCGATTTTGTGTCATTTGTCCTATGCTCAAGATGATTTCACATGGGAGGCACATTTTGAGAATACAACGTGTTCGATCTACATGGGCGATTTAAAAAATATCAGTTTAACCATAGCAAATTTGAATAAAGCCGATTTGATCGAATCAAATGCAACAATTCGGGTAGTTAGTGATTCCAATATTTTGCGAGTGACACAAATAATTCCACTGAATGAAATCGATGGAGATAAATGGAATGGATTTTTTCGGATTAATGCCATTTTCATTGGACATGCCAATGTATTGGTGAAAGTTGTACGGGAGAATAAACAAGTTCAAAGATCAACACAACAAATTCGTATTGACATCCGGCACAAAAGCATACTTGGAACAGTTTTCATGAAATATTTCAATATTTGCGTTTTGGTGTTTTATTTTGTAATGTACATCAACTTTGGTGTGGTTCTGGAACTAAGCAAAGTAAAAACTGTCGTTCGAAAACCGTTAAGACCATGTGTAGCTTTTATATGTAATTTCATATTTTCACCGTTGGTAAGATCATTTCCTACTGTACCTTTTTTTTGTTCATACTCGTGCATCGTTTGAATCGCAAACATTTACTCAAAGTGGAATTTTCATTTCATAGGCAGGCTACTTACTCGGTATGCTTTTATTCCCAGACAGTGATGATTTAAGATACGGCATATTCGTTTGTGCATTAAGTTTACTGGGTGGCGGACTGATCATTTGGAATGCGATTCTGGGTGTTAACATTGATGTTTCGCTTACGCAAAGCATTTTAAATACGCTGTTCGCTTGTGGTGAGTTACAAAGTTAATATATTTAAATGCATATGATGAAAAGTTATGAACACAAAAGTGTGCGTAGATTTGTTGGATGCATGCTCGTTATTATTTTTGCGCATAAGAAAATAATTTATTACAAACGATCAAAAATGACAAAAAAATGTTCAATTTTTCCAAATAAAGGTGTCGTGATTCCACTGTGGGTGTTTACATTCGGTGAAATAGTATTCGATCGAGAATACTTGGCTGCATCTTACAGTTCTTTCGTATGGAACATTATCTATTTAATCATTCCGCTCTGCATTGGTGTGCTAATTCAGTATTTCTGTCCACGTTCCACCAAATTCGCGATGCGAAGCATGACATTGATCATCGATTTTTATGTGATTTCCTACATCGTTTTGATGATTGTGGAATATTGGAATATGTTCACCTCAGAAATATTTATGTTTACGTGGAAAGTAAGTTGCAAATGAATGAAAATTGAAATATTGAGTGAAAACTCGATTAATTTGATTTCAATTACAGTATTTCTTGGGTGGTTTCTTTCTGCCTGTTATCGCATACTCATTCGGTTGGATAGTGGCGCTGATTATCCGCGATGAATATAAAGATCAATTAGAGCTTGCAACTGCGGCTCTTACAAAAAATATCACCATCGTCAATTCAATAATGCATATTACAGTTTACTTCCCGCATACGGAGTCGCATTTATTTCTGTCCAGTTTAGTCATCATAATGATACCTATTCCGATTATTGTACAACAGCTCATTCATCTTGTTGTCAGGCGGTCAGTATTTTTAATCTCTTTCATTCAAACATTTCGGGAAGATTTAATTTTCAATTCTTTTTTTTAGGTTGACGAACAAGCATTCACCTCAGCCAATTCCACAGAATGAACCAGAATCTATACCTCCAAAGTAGTTTGATCAATAATCGACGATTTTGGAGTCATTTTTGTGGCGTCTCCCACTCGCATTTAATTTCCATTGTAGAAACTTGCTTGTCAAAGTTCAAACATCATTGCAAACATATGGAAGTGGAGGAAATGACGCCAAGCTGCACGAGGTTATTTAAGCATATAATAAATATAATTTGGGATTGTGCCAATCAGTTGCCGTGGTCCGTAGTACTTGATTATCTGTTCATTAGATTGAAATTTCATGTGTGATATCTGTGTGAATGTTTGTTTGAAGAATCTCTTCTTTTTCAGCACACAAAATAAACGGCGTTTATCAAACGCAAACACTAAACATAGCCAGTAGTTATCTTATCCAAAAGTGTGTTTCAAACCAGCAGTCTAATGAAAATAATCACAAAGAAGAAATTAATCAATTGTTTTCAAGAATTGGTTATCGCTATACAATTGCATTAATGGAATAGCAATTACTGAAAACAATTGATCATTGTGTATGTGTGTTTATCAATTTATACTCACAATTTCAATCTGAATACACGAAAATGCCATATCTGATTATTTTTCATCCTCACAAGTGTGTGAGTTTTTATTTAATATGATTTTTGTACGACATATTACTTCAAATATAATATTTCAATAAATTGTGCCGAACCATCCTGGTCACTGCGTTGTTAGTTTGTGAAAACTTCTTGAAAAAGGCATTTTTGAAAATGTCGACGACTTTACTTTGTGTTGTGGGATTTGTTTTATTATTTTCATCTCCATTAATAAAAGCAAATAGATCTCTCGATTGGCAAGTTGAGTTCGAAGTAAATCAATATGATTTGCGTGTAAATGAACCGAAAGAAGTCAATTTGATCATTAGGAATCTCCGCCTAATCAATTATCATGACTCAGTGCACGTGGTTAGTAGTGATGCGAAAATTGTTCGAGTGTCGAATGCAGGTTTTGTGTATGATTACAATGGAGGCATATGGAGAGGCTCTTTCATCGCCATTCCAATTGGTGTTGGTAGTGTAAATATATCGGTTAAAGTCGATTGGGACGCACAAACGGAAATATCGATTGAATGCATGACGATCAATGTTCACCGCAATCGAATTATGCCATTTAGCTCCAGGATTTTCCAATACACCGATTGCATCATTAGTATCATATTTTACATTACCATCGGAATGGTTTTGGACTGGAGAAATTTGTACACTATTGCCCAAAAACCAGCGGGATTATTCGATGCGTTCTTCATTAATGTGGTTATTATGCTTTTGGTGAGTGAATGTGGAATATTTCGAGGAAAACCTTTGAAAATAATATTCTTTCAAAGCCAAGTCTTGTGTTTGCTCTAGTCCAATCGATGGAAGCTGAAAATGACAAGGGAATCAAATTGTCGGCCGTTGCATTCAACATGATTGGCGCAGTAATGGCTTCGAATCCATGGGCTGTAATTCTGGGCGGAAATATTGATCTATCTATAGCGATAACCTCAGTAGCCAATATTTTTGGCTATGGTAATCATTTTGCACGCTTGTCAAAGACTAAATTTTTCAAATTTTAAGATTTTTATTGTTTTTTTTTTCCAGCTTTGACATCTTTATGGTTGTACATTGTCGCCACATTGCTCCATAAAAACGTTTACCATCCATTTGTTGAGTACGAACGGAATTTGTACTTCTTCTGCATTCCAATTTGCATCGGCATTACTATAAAATTAGTCATTTATAAAATCTTTCCACGTGCGATCGATTTTTCCATGGAATTTCTTAAATGGTTGGCACCGGTTGCTGTTTTTATGGCTCTCATTAAATGGTTAGAGCTTGATTTGGATTTGTTTGTTTATGGATTGTTCACATGGAAGGTGGGCTATTTGAAAAGTCTTAAGCTTAGAATTGTAACAATGTAACAATTCCAAGTTTGAAAATGATTGAATTATGCATTTCGTGGTCATTGCCATTATTTCAAATTATATTTAATTGATTTCCAGTCAATGTTGATTGCATTCATTTTATCGGTCGCAATATACTCGATCACATGGATTCTTTTACTATCGTTGAATCAAAGTCACGAAAACTGTATATCGATTGCTGTTGAAGCGGCCAATAAGAATGCGTGCTTGGCCGTTTTTGTTATTCGTTTACTCAGCCAAGAACAATGCGATTTTGCATGTCTTTTTCCAAGTGCAACTGTTCTCATGACATTTCTAATGTTGATGACTAATTTTCTGTGGAACAAGTGCAGGTTTGTGAATTCAATACCAACCAAAAACAAATTAGAACCGATAACTTTTTTAAACTCCTGAATGAATCGAAATCCTTCTACATTTTCAGGGCAAGAATCGATACAGCGGTACCTTTCCAAAGGCTAGAAGAAACATATTCAGCTTAGGATATGATTAATTAAGAAAAATAAATGCTTAAAATCTTATCATGTTTTTTTTTCTGATAATTTTTCCCTCAATGTACATAGATGAAACAAAACAGAATAATAATTAATGCATTCCGCCGTTATAGATTACATAATCTAACAAGAAGGAAAATGGAAGTCTTTGAAGAGTTAGATTTGAATTATGCGATAACAGTTTTTGGTTTCAGAGCATTCGATTGGCTATCTATGTAGCGGCTACTGTTTGTTTGTTTGAATTATCACCAGAATCATCTTTTAACAATGGAACGCGTCCAAATGAAACACTTATCTTTGGAAAAAAAAAATGAAACAATCATAATTTCCTGAAATCAACTCATTTTGCTACCGTGACGCACAATTTTTCAGATTATTATCAATTTTGTTCCAATTTGGGTGTTCCTCAAGGTTTATTCGTTGAAATCAATAATGTCGAAATGAAATTGTTGCTGTTTCACGCTATCGTTCGTTCTACTGATGCCAATCCATCACACATATCGCAATGTTCATGCGATAAGTTGTCTTAAGTTGCAAAAAAATCGGCCCCGCTGTTTAGCAAACGTGATGAAATCAGTTTCAGTACAGTGATTCTGGTGAAACAATATGTATTGATATCAGTTTTCTTTTTAAAAGTAAATAATTTCATTAAAGAATAAGACAATGTCAGCCATTAATATTGACTTTACGCTCTTAACTTCCAAGGGAGTCACAGCATTTTATGTTGCTCTCTATGTGAATTTCGGTGCCATTCTGGATTGGCAGAAAATTAAAATGGTTCTAAAAAATCCGATCGGACCAAGCCTTGGATTCTTTTGCAACTTTGTATTTTTACCGCTGGTAAGAAAATGAAAATGAATGCGGACGTCGAAAAATTTAATGTGTATCGGTGAGATTTAATTACAAGTTGACTGATTAATTCATTTATTTCTCGTCAATTCAAAGTTAAGCTGTGTCCTCGGTTTGTTATTATTTCCGGATAATGTTGAAATACGATTTGGTCTCTTTGCAACTGGGTGAGCGGGGTGATTCATTTTCCTGTAGTTCCATGCAGTGCGCATTACATCATTTCCCTTTAATAAAGTAAAAAAATACCATTTTAATATGAAAAAAATAGGATCAGTTCGATGGGTGTATCGTCCAGCCTTTGGTCAGTGATTTTAACCGGAAACGTTGAATTATCAATTATAGTGAATGTATTGAACACTATTTTGGCTTATGGTGAGTCGAAAATTTGCTTTTATTTTCTATATTTACCTTCTACTTTCTGTTATTGAAAACACAGGTACAACACCGTTTTGGCTATTTAAGCTTGGTACATCAATAGTTGATAGCGAAAATTTCGGAGTTCCGTATAACTTGATTACACAATACATCTGTTTCTCCTTCATTCCGCTTCTCGTTGGTATATTCATCCAATACATTTTTCCACGTGCTTCGGAGATATCGAAGCCAATTCTGCTGGGAATCACGTTCCCATTTATGATCTTCATCATCATTGTGTCGATCATGAGAGGTGCCCATGTTTTTTCGATGCCATTTTCCGATTCATGGAAGGTAAAAACAGAAAATCCAACCCAATTTAACCGAAATCAAATACAAAATTGTGTTTTAGTTTGTTTTAGCTGGACTTTGTCTGCCGAGTTTGGGATATTTGGTGGGTTGGTTCCTTTCACGCGCATTCAAGCTTCAAGAAGAGGACAGTCTAATGGTTGCTCTTAGCGCAATTAATATACATTCCGTCATCGCCATTACTCTCTTCAATTTCATTGCCCAGCCGCAAAGAGAACTGGCTGTACTATTTCCAATCTCAGCTATCATACTGTCACCAATTCCAGTATTGATTCATTTTGTTTACAATAAACTTGCTGTGAAGAAGTTATGATTTTTAGAAGGAATTTATAAATTCTTAATACGTAAATGTACAATTTGATATTCTAATACATTTGCTTGTAGCAAACAAACGGTTTTTCATGATTTGATTTGCTTAATGTCTTGTATCAACCGCAGCTATACGCAATTAGTACTTCAACTTAAAAGAATTTTGCGACAACGTTTACGCAAACGTATCGCCAACCTTCCGCAATAGTTGTCAAAAAATGCATGAACTGCGATCAACTTCATTCGAATTCAGCATGTTGTATTTTTAAGGGCTGCAATGGCTAATTATTCTACTTGATAATTATTTTGAATAAGTTATTAGCAACGATGAGCAACATGAAAAGTTTAAATAAAACCATTTGAAATTATGTTTTCAATGTAATGAAGTTGGATACAATTCGAATTTACAGGTTTACGCAATGCGATATGTCGCAGATATGTCGGCGTTATGATTTTGCATAAAACTGTACATTGAAAAACCTATCGCAATGCGGAATGCCGCGGGAAGGTTTTGCTTTACGGCGACATGTCGACGTAAACCTCAATGTATCGCAAAATTCTTGTAGGGTTCAGCACACAAATGTGTGCTTCATTAGTGCTTCAGCTGAACACAATGCGGTCCATACTATATAATGCTGCATGGAAATCAATTCTTTATATATTGATGTGTGCTGAACTATGCGGCAGTCAGCGGTACACTAACAATAAATGATTTATTGATAAGTGTTTTTCGTTCAATTCGCTTTAGTTTCTTTTGCAGGTAGTGAACGCACTCTAAAAGGAAAATCCACAGCGTGTGAGTGTAAATTTGAATGTATTGTTGATCCATACACGTTATAACCAATGGCGCTGGCAATTTAAGAATCCTAACTCAACACTATAACTATGGCTATTAATCAATCGGACGATCGAAAATATTCAACGAGCACCCAAATCACAATTTTGATTTCAATTATAATCGATCCAATGATATGATTGAATTTTATTGTACTTTGATTCAGTGATTGCGATGTCGCTCACAGTATCTCATAGGATAACTGAACGAGATAATTCAGCTGGGTGAGATGACGCAGCGACGCATCGCCCGAGTCTTTGTGATATACACACAATTCGATGCTGCGCATCACTTGATAGGACTGAGTGTATAAGGATGCCGCTGGGCACATTGTGTCGCTGCGTCATCTCAGGTTCTGAATCATCTCGTGGTGTCATTTTTATACTTGGAAATTAAATAAAACATCGGACTTTCCAACACAAATGCGCAGTTCAATTGATTAGCGGCATTGCCTATCTTGATAATATTTATTTGTTTTCGTCTGATAACATAATTCCAAGTAATTAAAGATAGCCACTGGAGTGTGCACATTTATGGCTATATTTTCACATGTCTCGAAAATTATTTCAGTAGAAATGAGTGCGTCAATTGAGCAACTGAACAGAAATCCGCTTCGAAGCATTTTGAGTAGTTGAAATCTAAATTTGTTATTTCGTTAATATTTAGTGTAAATTGTGAAGAAAAGCAGAGCCAAAAATGGCTTCAAAAAATCTAATTTATTCTGTGGTGATTTTCCTGGTGATATCAAGTCAATTCACAAGTGCTGAAAATGAAGTCGAATGGCAAGCGAAATTTGATCGAGAATTCATGATTGTGATGTTGGGCGAACCAGATGAATTTGTGTTGCTTCTTAAATTTTTGAAAACGGGACCATCAAATGCGACGCTACGTTTGGTGAGCAGCAATCCCGATGTAGTGCAAGTGTATAAGACGATTCCGTTGGGTGAAGCCGGAGAAGTGTGGAAAGAATTTCAGGTTGATATTCACCCACTCGGTCTTGGAAATGCCAATATTACGGTAGAAATCACTAGGAAAGGCAAAAAAGATATACTAGACAACCATATGGCAGTTTCAGTTACACGCAATCACATGATCAAGAAGTTTAAAGCCCAAAATGTCTTATTTTACCTCAAATTAATGCAATATTTCTACATTTTGATGAATATCTGCTTCGGGGCGGCTTTGAATGTGAAAAAACTCACGGCGATTTTAAGGAATCCAATTGGACCGAGCTTAGCACTTATTTCGAACTTTGTAATTTTACCTTTGGTGAGCATTTCTAAACAAACACGATTTTTCCATTTGAAAATCCTTGAGCAAATCTCAATTTAAATGTTTCTAATTGAACTGTTCATTTCAAAACAAAGACAAGTTTCATACTCGGCTTGATCTATCTACCAAATGTCGAGAATCAACTATTTTTGTTCGGCATTGGACTAGCAGCAATGAGTGTGACTCATGCATCGAATCACTGGACGGTCGTTTTAGGCGGAAACATCGATCTATCGATAATGATAAGCTTCATATCGCTTTGTTTGAGTTTTGGTAAAAACACAATGTTTTTAGCACAAACAGAAATGATAGTTTTCAATTGAAAGGAATTAAATTCTGATCAAAATTGATGTTCTGCTTTATTGTTTCAGGCTTAACAACACTGTATATCTACTTAATTAAAGTAATGTACGATATTGACCATCCCGAGAACATGTTGCCCTATAATTTGTTCAAAGATAATTTATACCATTTTGCCATACCGCTCGCTGTCGGAATGATGATTCAAAACTTGTATCCACGATCGTCAATGTTTTCCATGGCTATTCTCAAGCGATTATCACCACTGGCAATTCTCAATATCCATTTCTTCTACCTGCAATTCGACCTTGATTTGTATATGTATGGACTCTTCAAATGGGTGGTAAAGCTTTCTAAATTAAATTTTGTTTTGGAATCAGACGTGAAAAGTTTGCTTTTCGTAAATCAGCGAAAAAAATCAAATGAAAACGTATTTAAAAAAAATTCTATTTTAGGAACTTTTACCCGGTTTAATTTTGGTACTTGTGGTGTATGGCACCGGTTGGCTTTGGACGCTTGCATTAAGACTAAAGAATGAAGACTGCGCGGCTATCGTTCTTGAGGCGCTCAATAAAAATATCTGTTTGGCCATGTTTATAGTGAAAACAATACAGGAAACAAATAATACCGATGCTGATATTTTCCCAACTTCCGTCGTTATTATGACTGCTGTTGTGTTGGTGGCTCATATGCTGTGGGAGAAGATTGGGTTAGATTTTGCAAAATAATTATTTATCAATAGAAAATAATCCAAAATGAATTAGTTTTGGATCCATGACATCATCATTTTGGTACTGAAATAGATTCTATTTTTACTTTCAGTGAAAAGGCCGAACAAAGACAAAGGCGTCTAATGGAGAAGGAGCTGCAACTAATCAAATATGAAGAGTTTTCGTCGCAATATACAATTGTGGAAA
Organism: Sitodiplosis mosellana; assembly: GCF_009176505.1. Classification (NCBI taxonomy): domain Eukaryota; kingdom Metazoa; phylum Arthropoda; class Insecta; order Diptera; family Cecidomyiidae; genus Sitodiplosis; species Sitodiplosis mosellana. Next base: position 874,545 of record NW_022595248.1, on the reverse strand, counting down.
AGATTTGAAGTGGTAGCAACTCTTTCATTTTCGTTATCTGCTGGCAAAATTACGAACATTCCATGAATCGTCTGGTCACAAGTCGACTACCATAACGATAGCTGTTAGTAAATCAACAACGTTCACGACATGTGAACATGCACGCTAATATATTGAACTTTGTTACAAGAAAAAAATTGCACATTCACCTACTTTTCTTCTCAAGTACTATTATTGTAGTCGCATCGCAAAATGATCCACAGCTAAATTTAGAAATACATTTTCATTAGCCACAATATTATCTATTATCGCTCAATTCGAATCAATAAAAATTATTAATTTATCTGTTTGAAAAATGAAAAAAATCAAAGATAGCGAATAAATTGAACAAATAAATAGAGGCTGACGGCTGAACGGCTGTTCTGAGACGGAATGTAAATTTATCAATCGCAATTACGGTGATAGAAGCTTTTCTAGGTTGCGGTAAGTTTGCTTTCGATTGGTAAATAAACTCAATCGATTCTTGAGTCTGATATCGAGTCTATCAATCGAGATTAGAAGGAAAAAATGATTTAAAAATGAAAACACCAAACATGTTTCTATCAATAACCACATGCTATTTATTGAATTCTAGCTTTAACAACCGTCTGCTTATTCATTGACAAGAAAATGTTCGATTTTGAATAATTTTGGTAGTTCTTTTGAGGAATTCATATCAACTTTGTATCACTTTGTCATTCCCACTTAGCATCGGTATTTCACTTCAGTATTTCTGTCCGACACCAAAGAAATTTCCGTCATTCCTCGTAAAATGGATTTAAGCACCGATTGCAATTGTTCGCTTCATTGCTCCGCATATACTAGCTGATTTGGATTTTTTTCGGTAAAGATTGTTTACATGGGAGGTGAGTGACAATGAAAGAAGTTAAAATTTTTCTCTTCATATGATTTCTAATTGAAAAATTCCTTTTTTAATGAAACATTTTGATCAACCAAAACGTTCTGTCGATACTCGCTAGTACTAGTACTAACATCGTTTGTGAATATATCAGTTTGGATGGTGACAATGCTATTCAAACTGAAATTAACCGATTGCTCTGTAATCGCAATTGAAGCTGTAAACAAAACTATAGCGTTTGCTTTGATATTAAAAGTAGAACTCTCCGATGATGACGGTGACTTTTTCGATTTGCTTCACATCCCTGTCGATTTGCATCACCACCTGTATTACTCACTCATTTATTCTTGACAAAAATCCCATTAGATTACCGTTTATCAAGTAAAAGCCAAATTTCTAAATGAAATTCTTGATCTTTTTTCATCGTTGTAAATTCACAACAATTGACTAAATCTTTGCAGAAAACAATTTGCTAATTCCATTACTGACTAATACTCTATCGATGTGATAATTCTTATCGTGCAAACTTCTAGATAAGATATTGATGTTCAATTAAATTTCTTCCATTTATCAACATTTATAGCTCGAATGTCGAAATAAAGCCTTGATTGTTATCACAACTTTAGATCTGGTGTGTGTTTGTTGTCGGTGTACATTAAATTCAATCCCAGTTGTTTCCCTTAATTTCAGCGCGTTCATGTGTTGTTCAACGAAAATTTGTGTATATTATTTTTATTCAGTCAGTTTTTGTTGATGTCAATCAATTTCACATGGTTTAATTATCGCCAAAAACAATACGTTCGGTTGAAGAGTCAAACTGGAACTCCACGGCTTGAGAAAAAAAAACAATCATTGCCTGCATCAGTTTTGCGATAGCTTTGCAATGCTGAGCACTTTTATTTGCTTGCAAAACGTGATACAGTTCAAAGCCTGATTAAAATTTTCAGACAAAATGCCTGCAGAAATGGATTTTTTACTCTACGGCGGAGTTGGGTATTTCATATTTTCCGTATTTTTTTTTGTTACTTTGGGAATTTTATTGAATTTTACCAATGTAAAAACCATTTTGACCAAACCAATTGGACTTGGCATCGGAATATTTTGTAATTTTCTGCTGTTGCCTTTGGTGAGTTGGATTTGAAAAATAAAATTTAATTAAAATGTTACCAAAAAAATGTTGAACAATATTTTCAGTTGGGCTATGCACTTGGTTGGGCATTATTTATCGATGATTCTGAAACAAAATTCGGGCTGTTATTGGTTGCAATTAGCACAACGGGTGTTGCTTCGATCTGTTGGACGGTTCTTTTAAATGGAAACATTGATTTAGCCATTACAATAAATGTGATAAACACCGGTCTAGCTTATGGTGAATTGAAAAAATCTTCAGAGAACGCGTCGGTTTTTAGTTACAAATAACATTTTTTTTTTCAATTAATTTCATTTGCAGTTTCGATACCACTTTGGATACTTACACAAGGCAGAAACATATTCAATAATAATCAAGCTGAAATTCCTCTCGGCTATCTAACATTCGAAGTGATTTTGTTAGTTTTTTCCTATGGACTTGGCATTTTAATCGGAAAAAATTTCTGTTCAGATGTCCAATGTATAAAGCACTTAGTAGAAAGTTTTGCAGTGACCTATTTAATCGCCACGCTTAGCATGGGTATCTACAATTCTCATGAACTCTTTTGGCAACTATCACTTACACTTAAACTTGAGGTTATTTGAATAAGATCAATCTCAATATTTCGTAAATTTGTTTGTAATTTGAGCTTTTCGTAGATTCTTCTCGCTGGATTTGTTCTTCCCACTTTCGGCTACCTTATAACGTGGTTAATAGCAACAGTTTTCAAACTGGATCATAAAGATCGTATAACTATTGCCCTTGGAGCATTCAATGTTGCTGGAATTATGAGTTCGGCGCTTTACTATGCCATGATTCATCCATACGTGTATGTGGTATGGGTTTTTTACACAGCCATATGCGTAATGACACCATTTCCATTGGCAGTAAATTATTTGGTGTACAAAATCAAAGAACGGTTAGTTGAAGAAAATCGCCTATTTCATGCGAAATTCATGTATTAATCCATGTGGTCTCTTTTTTCTCCAGTTTTAGCAAGTAACAACCCGTCGAAGTTAATAGAAAGTTCGAATAGAAATAATGCCATCATTTTTATTATCAAGAAGTCGAAACAAATCAATAAATGTGGAAGTTCGAAATGGTTTGATCAAACATTTACGTCATTCTGATAAAAACAAATCAATTATTGTTGTTCAGACTATGCTTTTGTGTGAAATGTTCGATTGTTACTCATTTTATCTTTGCCAATGCCAATCAATTGTAAAAGGCTCGCGTTTTAGTTTTTACCGCCAAAAGATACGTTCGTTCAAAGGATAAAAATCATTCATTACATAAAAACACTACTTTGCGTTAGGAATTTTAGGAGAAGATGATGACATAAGGGAATATGCGAATCTATTGTTAACATCTCGAAAATTATTAATAATCCTTAGAATCTCAGCTTGAATGGCAATCACTGCCATTATCTGTGAAATAAAACGTCTCGTGTGAAAAATGTGTCATGATGATGACAGTCACACCACACGCTCTATATTGACAATGTATTTTTTTAAACCTTCATTTTGATACGCCACCAACATAATTTACACTCAAGTATCTACTTTGTGTATAAAAACGCCATTTAAGGTGCTGCCATCTTGCGTATCACTCACGGAAACTTAGTACTCACAGATTGGACAAAACGACGAGCATGTGGAGTGACTGGATGATGATTCACAACATTTTTAATTGAAGTTGTGTGGCTCCAATGAAATATTTTTAATTAAACATTAGTCTTCCATTTCAAATGCGGAAGAGGATTATTTCAGATAATTGTAGCAAAGATGAACCAATTCCCAATTTCGAATTTCATCCGAAAGATAGAAGGAAAATATTTGATTCCACTTTTTCTGGAAACCGATTTTCCATTTATAGCAAATTCATTCATCTCATGATTCATCTATTTCCGGCGCAAATGCACTTCACTTGTAAAGTTATGATTGATGAAATGATATTTACAGTTTCTATATGGTTTTTCTGTCGGTGAGTTTTCCTTCATTTTATGTTTTGTGGCCAAGTGCAATTGGATTACTTGCAAAGTGAGGTGGGACGGTGATAGAAAAACAAAAATTGAGATGAAGGAAATAAAGATGAGATCAAATCAAAGTTGCATCATTATCTGTTGGCCCAAATATGGTATGGAAAAGTTTATATTTGATTCCGTCGCTTGCTTGCGTGCGCGTGTGTTCCGATGATAAATCGATTTCGATGTCGATTGGATCGAGTGGAAGTGGAAGAAGAAACAGAGTGAGTGAGAGAGAGAGTATCGTTAGCGTACAATTCATCAGGAAAAGTTGGCTAAGTGTTAAAAGCAAACATATGTCAAAATAAAAATGTGAAAAGCGATCGAATTGGCCGATATATTGAATCGTTTGTGAGGTTGTCTCAAAGTTTTCATTTCGAAACTTTTCCATATATATTTTGATGAATGCCAATGTGGAAAAGCAACGTAGAATATTGGAAAATTGTCACTTTTTCCATCTCCACTCGCTGCTCTCTGCTCATCGGAAATGAGAGGGAAAAGCTAAAGCAATTTTTTTGATTTCAGTGCAATGATTTACACTTCTATTCCTTCGAGGCGAATGCACAGGCACTCACACTCACCGAGTGTGGCTCACCGAGCTCAACATCGACCGAATCCACAAGGAAACGAGACACTGACAATTTGAAGACGCAAAAGAAGAAGTCGAGAGAGAAAAAAACCAATAAAAATACGGTTACTTGATCCATTTTCGATGAAAATAACATTTTCTCAACTTTATGGTGCAGCTGGCTCTTCGTTTGCACCATCGATGGAAAATTGTCGTGTGATTTTTTTTGCCGCATGCAATTTCTCTCTCTCACTCTCTCACTCACTATTTCGTCTTGTTACACATTTTTCTTCGAGGCGAAGAGAAAGAAAATGTGTCGAGAAAAACTATTTCCTCTTCTCATTTGCCATCTACTGTAAGACGAATAAAAAACCGTCGAAACGGAATGTTCATGAGCAAATGTTGCCCAGCGTGTTCGTATGCGATACGTGTACACAAGGATGTGCACTGAACACATCTCACATAAGGTTGAACATTTTTATCACAGGAGGCACGCACCGTGTCGGCAACAAAACAACCGATTGCCGATCGAATCGTTCGAATGAACGAACGAAAGAAATAGTCGACACGAACAACACATTTTATGGCGAAAACTTGAAAAATAAATTGCAACTTCTGTTCTCGATTGAACGGTTTACGGTGCTGTCACATTGGAAAATGTCATCTCATTGGTGCATGACAAAAGCAGCAACATTCGATAATCGAGAGCCAGAGAGCAACATGAACTTCAAACGATCGACAAAACAGCTACAGTAACTGTAATAGTAACAGCAACAACGATGACGAGAAGAAAAAAAAAACGTTACCCAGCAGCAAATGAAGAATGAAATTGTCGATGTTCCGAGTTCGGAATACATATAAACTTTTTGCATTTCGTACAAAGAGCAAAACTTTTCGTCATTTCAGATTCGAATGTGTGTTACTTTTTTTCTCGCCAGGACGATTCGCTTTGATATAAAATTCAATGTAATTGTGATTGTAATGCGAATTCATTTTTACGATTGCAATGTTTCCAACTGCATTTTTTTCGTTTTGCAACTTTTTTTTTCTCATTTCAATTGTTGCGAAAACTCGTTTGCATGCAGCTTTGATACAAAATTAATTCGGTTTATGAATATTAAAAAAAAAAAAGCGGACCAGAGTGTTGTGCTGCATTTTTCCGCTGATAATAATAGCGCAAAGTTGAAAAGTCGTTATCATGGCCTTTCGTGCGAACTGTCAATTTCACAGTCCGGAAAATAATAACAAAAGCTGTCGCTGCCGATGTCGTCATCATCGTTAAAACTAAAAAATACACGGACAAAAACGGGTCATGAACACAATTTGAGAGAATCGAGCTAAAAGAGAGAACGGAGAACAATCGAAAAATTTGTACGATGCAAATGAAAAGTATTATCTTGTCAAAAAGTGAATGAAGTAATCCTCCACCAATGCCGTCACCGCTTCTTCTTCCTCCTTCACTGACTCACCTATATAAATGAAAGATGGAAAATGTTATTTTATCGCCAGTCGTCTTCATTCATCATGCGTTCGTTTGGAGTGGCGTTAAATTAAAAATGAAAACCTTTTATGCTGCCTGAAAAGGCATCCGCATGCGATATGCAATCATCGACCGATCTGGCTCAACGCCGTCGACGTCCAATGCATAGGCAAAAAGCGGCTGAAATGTTGAAAGAGAGAAAGGGAGAGGAAGAGTGAACGATTTTAAGCCGGCGAATGAAAGAATCAAGGAAAATGAACGTAAACAAGTTTATCGCAGGAGGAAAAATGTTTATCGCAAGAACGCAGCAGCAGCATCAGACATCGAAAACAAATGCGAATGAAAAGCTACAGGAAAAATCATTTCAAAATACCAATAATCCCTTTTTACATTAAAAATAAATCTTTAAATAGATCAAAATACTGGAAAATTACAGTCATGAACTTTCTCCAGATTAAAACCGGTAACTCTCCCATTCGTTCACTTTGTCGAAAGGAAGACGAGTAAGAAAAAGTCATTTTCATGGTGTACGCGCGCACCACACACAACCGAATACGATGAAAAAAGTGTCAGAACACTTGAAATGGGTATGATTCGTAGGATAGAATGAAATACATTTGTGCATGATGTATGAACTGCCGAGTGTGGCGCTGCATCAACTATACAAGACTTCCACATGACACACAATTTGACAACAACGACGAAGGACGTTCAGCTTTTCTTCGTTCATTCATTCATATTTTTTTTTTTTTCTCGTCGCTATTTCATGCCGTACGCAAAATACATCTTCGCTCTTCTGTGTCACTTATTCTCATTTTATATTATTTGTTTGCAATGTTCCAGTTTATTCCTCTCTCGCTCATGCTTCGTTGTCTTTGTGCCTGAGTGAAGTGAGCGGCCCTGCCATTTTCTATGCTCTGCTTTTGATTGCGATTACGAACCCAGTTCCATTTGTACTTGTCGCATTTCTTGCTCCGTCTTTGCTGCTACTTTTTTGATGGGATAACGTCACCATTCGCACTCAAGCGAATCATTTTAAATGCGAAAATAAGGATTTGAGCCAACGACTTGAGAAATTATTTAAGAAAGGATGAAATAAAAAAAAAACAATTGCCATTGTCTGTAAAATGAACAAGTGAATACAAGAGGGATACAGAGATGATGTCCAGTTTGATTGTCAATAGCAAACCAAGCAAACAGAAGTACCATTTTTTGTGCTGTTGCTGCTGCTTTCATGATTAAAATTGTATACATTTTTTATGTGAAACGAAATTTGTGTACAATGATGGAACAATTTGGTGTTGAGAAACAAAGTTCTGGCGATTTGAAAACCTGAAGCGACCCCAATTAGCTTCAACTTTTTCAAGAGCAATACCCTTTTCTCTTCTTTTTTTTTTTTAATCGATTGAAATCCTCCCAAGTCGCACACACTTTCCATTAATAAATAAAAGACATCACTCAAAAACCATGTATACGAAATGTGTGTCATATCTTGGCGTGGGCTTCGAGCGATTTATGTGTTTTCCCATTTTCCCATTGTCATTAATCAACTCAAGATGTTTCATTATTATCAGTGTTTGCAATATGTGTGCCGTGTGTCATTTTTCTTTAATCGTTGAAAGTTTTCGAAATCGTTGTTCTTCGTTTTATATTTAATCATTTAAATCAATTTTTCATTAATCCCTCCCTGCTCCCGTCGAGCGAGCGAATGAACGCAGCCAAATGCTGTTGGATCCAAATGCAATAACGGCATCATCATTATCATCATCTCGAGCATACGGAGCGCATATTTTCAGCGATAATGGCGTAAAAACAGGAATGAACGAATCTTGTGAACAAGACAAACCCCACACCGCTACTCCAGCCTGTGTGACGTATCATTGCGTCGTCGGTTCATTGTCTTGAGTCGTTATATTTTTGGCAGAGGGTGGCAAGAGATATCAAGAAACAGATGCTTTCAATTTTACTTTAATTCCAATGCACGCACCCTCCGCATGCAACAACAGTACCCCAGCCGAAATGAGATGCTCTCTCGCTTCTGTTTTTATATCTGATGATTTAGTTTTTCCATAAAACTGATCGCTTTTTTTCTCTGTTGTTGGACGCATTCCATTGTCGTCGACCCACCGATAAAAGCGTTTTGTTCGTCATTTTATTTCTCATTTTAAATGTGAAGATATGGATGCATGAATATTGCATCCCATTTCAATAATCATAATAAGAATTAGGATTTTTTTTTATTACGATGTTTCATCTTTTGGGCTCTTTCTTTTGTCGCTTTGCACAAAAACTAAATAATACGACGGCTTAGCAAATGGAATTCGATATAAACAACAAATGATGCCATTTTATGCGATTGATGAAAATCCGAGGATAGATTTTGCGTCATTTAAAACACGTACGACGGAGTTCACTTGAGATTGGGTTTGCATAGATGCAGTTTGTTGCTTAAACACACGCGACCGGGGTGAATGTAAACCATCACACAATTCTTCGTCTTTTTTTGCCATGACACAATGTGCTTGGAACATTGGAATTCAGCGAGTGCTGTGACCACATGCTACGATGATAATCATATATAGAGAAAGAACGTAACAGCAAGCAGGTCAACCAGAACAAGAGAGCGGGAGATAGAGAGACGAGTGAGCGTTTAAAATTCATTCGTTCGTGCGGTATGTTGAATCGAATTTGGAATACGTATTGGATTCGATGTGTTCGTCTTTCATTTCTCTACGAAACGATTACCACCAAAAAAAAAAGAGGGGATTCATAATATATTTTGCGTTGGAATTTGTGTTTGGTATTTTTCGGTTGTTTTGCCTGTGCGTGCCTCTCAACTACTGCCCAAACAAAGAGAGCGAAAAGAGAAAGAAGGAAAGAAAAAACAAAGCCAAATCAATAAGATGAATTTTGTTAACAAGAATATAACCAGCAAAAACAGTCGAATCCGAACGCTCACACATTCACGAAAACAGACGAAATATTTGCGTGCATGTCAAGTGTATGTTGGCATTCACTGATTGAGCCATGTCTAAAAGTCTAAACGAGTCGATATTTTCAATTTGGAAGTTGAAAAGCCATAGACTTTCGTAGGAAAAACACTGCATTTTGTTGGTTGGAAAAACAAAACAAAGAAGAATTTAAAAAAAAAACGCTGATGGCCCCCTTTGGTCGAAAATCAGGAATTTAATATTGCAACATTTTTCAGCACAAATTTTTCGACGGTCAAACGAAAATAACAGTCGACGTTTGGGAAGAAAAAACAAGCAGGAATGTTTTGGGAAAGATGCTGTCTGCATTGAATGGCAAAAGAGAAAAGCAATCTTGAGGATATGTTGCCGCAGACACACACACACACACAAAACCATCGTAATATGGTAAGTCGATGTATTTAGCGTATTTTTTTCGGGGATTATTTTCGTGTCGTTGCAGACAAATGAACATACTTTTCTTTACCGAATGAAACCAACACAGAAAGAGAGATGATGGCTTTTTCGCTCTTTTGCACCCACACACACACACACACACACACACACACACACACAAATGCCGACTTAATTCGTTGTTTGCCTGCCAGGCCAAAACTCAATAATAACGACGAATCAACTCACACAGACACGCACACATACGAGCGCATTTAAGCATATTTTCCGCTCGCTCCGCACCGTCTCCCATTTCAAACGCACATAGACACGTATTTGATGTGATGGGGACTTATACATTAAATCGATGGTAATGCTCCGCTGTTGTTGCCATTGCCATTGTGTTTCGGCACCGCTATAATGATCTATACCGTTCATAAAATAAGGGAATAAAAATTTACAGTTTTCAGATATAAATCGAACGACTTGATGTTGTGTACGTGAATCTTTCACCGATTTTTGGAGGGAGTTTATCTCGACGATAGAGCGAAGCGAGCGAACGAACAAGAGTATCGCTTCTGTTCGTGTAAATGCACGGTTCGTTCGATGTGCCACCCAAAACTTGAGATACAATCGACAGAGAGCGAGAGAGAGAGCATTAAAAATCATTGTTGCTGCATGACCTGCATTGTTATTTGTGCGAACATGGTTCATTTACGTGCCGACGAAACGCACACGAACACATTCTCTCTTTTCATCGATTCAAGACGGTTTCGGAGTATCGACGGCTTGTGTAGAATATATTGAAGGTGTTTCATTCATTCTCTTTGCTTCGGCTCATTTTACCGACACAAGCAAATAAACACATAAAAACGTCGATTTAAGACGAAATTTCGAGCGGAGGAGCTCAGGCGGATAGCCAAAATCAAGTATCGTATCGTCATGTCATTCATTCGTTTAAAATGTGCAAATTCTATTCATGAATGTCACGAGCGTTCCTTTTTTTCAATTTTTGTCTGCTGCTGCTGTCGCCGTTTTTTTTTCAATCACAAAAGAATCACTGATGGGCGGATCACCTGCTCCATCGTTTGCAACACAATACTGCCATACTGACGCTTATTTCCCATTGAATGAAGTTGGCATTATCGGTTCATTTTCCTCCATCTGTGTTCTCTCGGCAAATTACATACACACAGAGCGTTAGAATACAATGAAAAGCCATATTGCCATTAATTTAATTAGATCAGATTTATCGTTTTGATATCCAACAATTATTACGAGATCGTGAAATCGAGTGTACAGTAACCAAAGATATGCGCATATTTCAAATTGGTTTCTGGTGTGTCGGTTTGTTGTTCTTTGGCCATTCGCATCGTCTTTCAAGCTGAAATGTGCACTGACATTGTTCAATATAGACACACATACACACACACACTCACACGTATTAATGGTTTAATTTTTAATGGGGAGGCAAACGCAACACCAGCATGCCGAAGCTCTTTTCCTGCTGGTATTCTTAATTATGTCGATTCCTCCGAACATATAATCTCTGAATATTTGATTACACTGGGCACAAATGAACATGAGGATATGCGAAGCGCATTTACTACTCGGGCAAAAACTTTCCTCTCGACGAAATCAGTGCATCAATGCATTTATTTGTTTCAATCTGGTGTGTTATTCTGGGGCTGGCACAAGTCAAATGTGTTTATATTCCGTATGTATACTTGTATATGTGTGTGCTGAGTTTGGTTTCGATTCAACTTTGGATTTTCGACGGACTCGATGGGAAAATTTGCAACGCCACAAAATTTATGGTTATTTTATGGCATTTTCGCAAAATTGTATAATTTTCAACAAGCTCAAACTAAATGAAAATCAACAACGACCAGCACGCCTGACTCACCATTGCAATTCGACTAAGCAGCACCAAATGTTGCCAGAGAAGGGTGCTCAAGAATTTCGTAAATTTTGAATTATACAGAGCTGGCATTTGAGTTGGCGATTCTTGAAATTGTATTATGGATTTTTCTTTCTCTCTTTCTCTCTTGTGCCCTTTTGTTCTTGTTCCATTGGCGGATTTGTTGCCAAAGTAATTTTCATCATGGTTCTTATCAGTGCATAACAATCGTAAACGGAAAATTTGATCTGCAGCACAAGATCTATGTACATGACTCTATGGATTGCTCAACAACACTATATTGCAAAATACACTAATTCAAACCAACTACTTCCCTACTATCAAATTGATTATCTTGATGCTTCTGTGTGTGTGTGTGTTTTGATTCATGTTATTGCATGAACGAGAAGAAAAAAAATTATACTGAAAATTACCCTCAAACGAAAAAGTATTCCCGAATTTCGTTCGCCTCGTTTCCGGCATTTTAATCTCGCTAATGGAAAACCAATCGAAAATGCGGGCGTCTCTTGAATAACCAATGCCATACAGTCACACTCACACACACGCACGCCGTTTCGAATCGATGATGAAAACACATGAAAATATGCATCAAAATGCCAATGGCACTGTTTAATGAAAAACAAAACTAATTTATTCGATCAATTCGACAACTCGAATGACCCGAAAAATTAATGACACGTTTTATGTGAAGGAATTTTTCGTTCATTTTGTTAAGTGAGAAATCGATTGTTTGTTACGCCATTACCATCGACGCCACTCACACTCATAATTTCGGCCATGAATTCATCATACCAATGGGTGACATTACGATAACTCATTACGCACCAAGCATAAATCATCTCATTTAATATTCGAAATCGATAACACCACCATTTTTTGTCTTTTTGGGAAAAAAAAAACCCAGCATTATCTTGATTGCTCCAGAAAAAAAAAACAGAGCTATAAATGCCATTACTTTAAGCGTGTGCTTGAGTCATTAATTCGATAAACAAAATCTCTCTCTGGAAATAAATATGAAAAATGTTGGGGTGATTTGTGTATCTTTTGCGATGATTTTCGATTGAAAATTCCGGGTGGTAAAAAATCCTTTGCAAAATGAAAAGGGTTTTCGATGGTGAAGAGGATAATATTTCATGCCATCAAAGCTATTTGAATAAACAATTTCGAATGCAACCAAACATGGAAAACTATTTTGAAATCATGGAAATCAACATAAAACTGCGTCGTTTACAAAAGCTTCCCCTAAACTGCACGTAAACTGAGAGAGAGCAAGCAAGCAAGCAAAGAGAACGTTATCAAGATTATACGAGCCATGAAAATGGCTCACATTTTAAACTGAGTGTTGCCAAGTACGTGCGTCGTCGTGGCGCACGATTCCAAAATCCCCTCGATACCAACTATGTTGAAAATGTTAATAAAATTTACCAGTTTCAAGCTTGAACTATGTCATCATTCCAGGCATCGTTGCAGTTGTGCATGCAGCAAACGGAAGAGATATGGCTACGGTTCGAAAGTTCTTGTAAAAATTTCAAAATAAATTTTTCGCTTCAATTAGCATAATAAATGAAGAGAAATTCAAAGTAATTAAATTGAATAAATCGAAAGAGAGAGAGAGAGAGAGAGAGAGAGAGAGAGAGAGTGTGTGTTGTTTTTTCTCTTGTTATACGAATATGATTGGTGTTGCTGTTGTTGGTGTTTTCCGGTCGCGACGCTCAAGAAAGGAATCGGCTGGTTCAGAGTCAATAAACAAACATATTCTTTATTTATTTATTTATTGGTAGAGATAAATACATTCAACAGCATTCATTAAATAGATCACATAGAATGTGACACTCCCATGATATTACTATGTTATGATGCTACACAATACGAAAGAAATAAAGAAATGCTTCGGCGCTGATATAAATTAGTTTTATTTTGTTTTTACATCGATAAAAAATGTGTCTCACACCGACTACCGGTTCGCCCGAATTACAACTATTCGTTCTTTGTTCTTTTTTTTTTTGCAAACGCAAACGCAGTGACTATTTTCGTCATAAATTTCGTATCTGTGTGTCGAATGTTTTGATTTCGTCATAGTGAATCGGTTTCGTTTTGCGAGTAGATCTCTTTGCACATTCTTAAAAATAGCCACACATGTGTAGACCAGCTACTTGCCTAGTAGCTACATGCCTAGCGGATGATTAAACACAGACAGATCCGAAAATAGTTCATTTTCAATGTAGATTCTCTTTTAACAAGTTGTATGTGGAATATTCGTAGTTTGACTAAGCTTTAAAATATATGATAAAATGCCCAGTGTCTAGTGCAAATGAGATTTGATATATTATTTTAGCAATTTTTTTTTCATTTGAATGGTGCAATTTTTTTTCTATTAAAAATGTTAATTTGGTTTAATCATCATACATCGAAATCAACTGAAGACATTTAACCAGCTTTAAAAGAAATCAATACAGTGACAGGTTTGCTAGTGTCGTAAAAAAATTTTCAGCGAAAAAAAAAATCCGAAGAGCAGTGTAGAAAGTAGTGAGTAGTGGCTCTATGTAAATTGTTCAGTGACTTCTTTGGAAATTGTGGAAATTATGTAAATAATTCTATACGACCTAACTCATAAACACGGAACTGAATATCAATAAAGTGTTTTCTGTTCAATTGAACACGGCAATTGATCATATGCATTTATAAGAACGACAAAAATGAAGCTGCTCATCGTTTTGTATGTGTTATTTCACATAACCTCATTCAATAGTGTATTTACGGGTATGTGGAATCGATTTTATGCACAGAAATCTAGATGAAATGAATAAATTCTAATTGTGTTTTTGCCTCTCTCAGCTCCAGATGAAAATGATCAGTGAGTAATGTTGCCACAATTTTCTTTGTTTTTTTCTAAACAACACAATTTTTCATTCCACATAATGCATTCTACATTGTATTGATTAATCGATTATTGGTTTACTTCGTTCACAGATCGGAAAAGAACTCTCCATTACACGAAGCGGTGATTGACGGTAAACATTTGTGTCACATTTAACTTGAACAACATTCAATCATACACATATTCAATAACTTTTTTTTTAGATAATTTTGTGAATGTAAAAAAGTTGCTAAACAAAGGTGCGGATAAGAATGCAAAGAACTACTTTGGAAGGACACCGTTACATTTGGCGTGCAAGAGAGGTCAATTCTTACACATTCAATTTCAGTTTGAAACGAGAAAATAAATGCCGATTTTGTGTTTGTCCAGGTTTTGAGAACATCATCAAATTGCTCATCGAGAATCATGCAGAAATCGATGTCAGGGATAATTATTGGTTACTTCCAATTCACTTTGCCGCACAAAATGGTAAAAATTCGAACTAAAGCTGTAAAATAGTTGTAACAAACTAAAGCTGATTAATTACCTCTTCATGACACACCACATATACCATTCATCTACAAACACGTAATTAACTTAAATTATCTTGTTTTTGAATCAGGACATTTCGACATTTTCAAACTACTGATTCAAGAGTACGAGAACAAGAATATTGATTTCACAAATGCCACAGACATAATGGGAATGAGTTTGCTCCACTACGCGGCGATGAATCGAAAGCCAAAGAATACCGAAATGATCGAAATGTTGTTACAAAAAGGTGCCAACGTCAATGCGATAGCAAGTGATAACACAACACCACTTGATTATGCTGCTAGCACAGGTTGGGACATTCATGAATTTTCGATTTAAACGTAATTTTATTCGACCAAAAGTTTTTTTTGATTCTTAGGTAATATGGAGATGGTTCGATTGTTGCTTGATGCTGGAGCTGCTGCTAATGTGAATTTCAAAGATTCGGCTGGAGATACTCCAATCATATATGCTGCATATGGGCCAGGCGGAGGTAATCAAGAATTTGGATAACTTGGTTTCAAATACGGAAACAAATCAAGGACAATATCACATACAGCATGAAAATAGAGACTGAATAAATCATTTCTTTCTTCTTTTATTTTCATTAGATCGCCAAAGAGTTTTTCAAATTTTAATAAAGAACAATGCCGATGTCAATACCGTAAATAACCTTGGTGAAACACCTCTATTTTTCGTTGCTCGTTTTGGCGGTAAATATAGACACCATATTTTATTGGGTGACAATTATATTTGTCACTATAACATGCTCATTTTCGTTTTGAGAACGAACATTCATCGTCTTTTCTTATTCGTATGAATAGTTTGGTCGGATGTGCGTATCTGGCCAGACTCAGTTTGTTATTACACAGTCACAAATTTTTTTCTCTTTTGTTTATTTTCATTTCACTCATAATGCGGCTCATTCCAAAAATGTTGAAAATCACTTCAATATCCAAATTTCTCAATTAATTCAACAGGTGATGATGATAAGCTGGCTGATTTCCTAATTAAAAAAGGTGCTCGCGTTAACCATAGCAATAATAAGGGTGAAACACCACTCCATTATGCCGCTAAGTTAGGTAAATGTCGAAGTAGTTCCTAATCAATATTCTATCCATAGAGAAAATTTCGAAAATCTTCTTTAATCTTCTTTCGTAGGCCATAAAAAGCTCGGCGAGTGTTTTATTAAAAATATTGCCAATAAAGATGCAACCAATAATGAAAATCAAACGCCGCTCCATTACGCAGTCAAATATGGTAATTTTGGGAACTGAACACATTGAAATCTATTTATTCAACATATTTATCGATGATCATTCTATGCATACATTTAGGTCAGATTGAATTTGCGGAAATGCTCATCAATAATGGTGCTAAAGTCGATGTAGCGGATGAAAATCGAAACACACCTCTACACCTCGCAGTTGGAGAAGGTAATTTTAAGTTCTTATTTTTTCTGTATTTCTCTCCATCGCAAAACACGTTTCATTATACATATCAATTCTCTTATAACCGCAGCTCTAGGGCATGAGAAAATCCTCGAATTGTTGAGCAAAGGTGATTTTAACATGAATAATTTCAAAAGAGATGGAAAGTCGCTGCTTCACATATGCATCGAAAGAGGTAACCACATTGTGCATATTTTCTCCATTTTCTTCTGTTGCTCACTACAAAAATGTTTTTTTTTTCTATACCAAATTTTAGGAGGCGACATGAAAACGTTCAAGTGGTTGCTAAACAAAGGTGCTGATATACATGTGACAGACAGGGACGGTTGGTCACTTCTGCACTCAGCTGCTCGATATGGTAACTGTATCCCCCAATAAATCAATTGCTTTAATAAAAAAAAAACAATTAACTGATTTAAAATTCTAATATAAAGGTCGCGTCGACATTGTGGAATGGATAATCGCGCACCATTCGATTGATGAAATCATTAATAAACAAGACAACTATGGGAATTCGCCACTTCACTTTTCAATTGAAGGAGGTAAAAAAGACTAAACATGTTATTTTTGAATGAAAAAATGGAATACGTTTCTCTTATATTTAGGTTACTACGATCTCACCAAGATTCTACTCAATAATGGGGCCGATGTCAATGCTATGAACCGTGAATTCGAATTTCCTATTCATGTTGCCGCACATAAAGGTAATTTGGTACAGCGAAAGAAAAATGAATCAATTTTATATATTCTCTCACATGATTGTGGTGACTTATATCTCATACAGGACATGAGGACATTGTAAAACTCCTAATTGATTACGATTCAACGGTAAACGTGAGAAATCGAATTGATTGGACGCCGCTCTTTTTTGCGGTTTTAAATGGTAATGAAAGAGTTGTCAAAATCTTCATCAATCATAAAGATGAAGATTTTAGTCTCAATGACATGGATGCAGAAGGCAAAACCGTTTTTCATATATGCGCCGAAAAAGGTATTTTCCCACAATTTTATTGTATTCAGTTTGCGGTAACAGATCTATCCTGTTCGTAGGTTCGGTGAATGTTGCAAAAATACTGTATTCTCATGGCGCAAATATTAGTGCCGTTGATCAACTTGGTCATACACCTTTGCATAGAGCTGCCGCATTCGGTACTACTCATTTAGTCTTTGATTGAATTTAACAGAGAAATTTAAACAATTGTGTGTAACCTTTAAGGTAATTCTGAATTTGCTGAATGGTTAATTAATACGCAATCAAATGGTGATAATCTAGCTGACGATGTTGTAAATGTGGTCGGTAAAGATGGAAAATCACCCCTTCATTTGGCTGCTGAGAGAGGTTTACTATACATCAAGAAGTTATCAAGTGTAAGGAATTTTCTTTAATATTCTGGGCTCTTTATTTTAGGATACGATTCGGTTGTCAGAACTTTGTTAACCAAAAATGCCGACATAAATTTACAAGATCAGTCCCTTGACACACCACTCTCGCTGGCTATTCAGAATGGTTCGTATATTTTTTTTGTCAAATTGATTTTATGCTCATGCGAATTTTGAATTTGGAAAAGATAACATTAAATCACTTGATCGAAAATTAATTTTTTTTTGTTCTAATTGAAGGTCATCGAAATACTGCAAAAATCCTGCTCAAGCACTCAAACAATCCAAATGTTAAATATGACGGCAACAGAGAATTACTTCTGTTGGCTGCCGAAAGAGGTTGGTTTACCTTTTCGAATTTCGTTCAAACCAGAGTCTTCATTTTCATTGTTATGCAGGTTACGATGATATTGTTGAAATGCTGATAAGTAAAAATGCAAGAGTCAAAACTGAGGATGAAAACAGATGGACGCCGTTACATTTTGCAGCCAAGAATGGTACACGCATGGTTTGACTATTTACCGAAATTTCAGTATAATTTTCAACAACAAACAAAATCGCTTAACATTCTGTTTTTTTTTTTTTTTTTAAATTAGGTCACGCAAATATTGCAAAAGAGCTACTGAGTCATGGTGCTGAAATCAATGCCAAAGCCAACAACAATCAAACAGCTCTCTCATTAGCTATTCAAAATGGTATAAGAATCTTTGAATTCAGTTTTATTAGGTAAAGCCATTTTTTTTAGAACCACATCCAATTTTGCACTCCAGGCAATTATGACGTTGTTGAGGAACTTCTTAAAAGCAATGCTGACGTGAGTATTCAAGATGAAAACGAAAAAACGCTACTGGACCTAGCAATGCAACAAAGTAATTACACTTGAAGCATAAAAAAACCATTAAAGTCTCAATAATATTACACAAAATGATTCATTTCTTTAGATGACTACAAGACTGTTGATCTTTTGACCAAATCCGACAAACAGAGTAAATAAATTTTTACATTTCAAACAAATGAGCTAAGCAAATCTAACAGCATTTTCCATTTTCAAATCTAGGAAAAGAACAAGCGCGAATTTTCCACATTTTCATATTGGTGATTTTCTTGTTGATAATTCCATTGGTATGTTTTATCGCGTTGTTCTTCCATAAACTATTCCAAAAAGAAGCCAAAGATAACGAAGCTGGTTTGAAATTGAGCGATTTGCTGGAAAGGTACATGTTCCCACAAAGTAAAGTGATGTTAAGCTCGCGGATTGGCAAAAGTGTGTATGGAACTGTTTACAAAGGCTACGCACATAAAATTCTAACGCATGAAAATGAAACGCTAGTCGCCATTAAAGTGGTCAAAGGAACCGGTGAAGATGCTAATAGTCTTTATGAGACACAAAAGGTTGGTTTTGCAACACAAATTCATCGGTGGGCAAATTTTACGATGAATTAATTTTTTTATCCATTCTCCGTTAGTTGTTACAATCGTTGGGATCCGAAATGAAGGTGTTGATGCAATGCGGTGGACATTTGAATCTGGTCAACTTGCTCGGAATTGTCACCGAAAATATTGCCAACCGTAATTCAAAGAAAACACAACAGAATAGACAGAATATATCGATTGAAGATATTTTATTTTTGTAACAGATGAACTAATGGTGATTGTTGAATATTGTCGATTCGGCAATTTAAAAGACGTCCTGGAGAAGCACCACAAAAATGTAAAAAATCAAACAACTGACAACAGTAATTGTCAAGTGACAATGACAAAGAGTAGGAATACCGCATTTGCTTCAGCCCGTGCGGTGTCGCGAAACGATTTAGCTTCTTGGTCATATCAAATTGCTCAGGGAATGCAATTCTTAGCCAGACACGGTATTGTGCATGGAAACTTAGCCGCACGTTCTATTTTACTCACGGATGGAAATATTGTGAAAATCAGTGATTTTGGTTTAGCACGAGCCATGTATAAAACGGAAGCGTACATTTTTGAAAAGGAGGTAAATGATTGAACGGGAAAAATCGCTGCATTTGATTTTGACAAATTGATTTGCATGCGATTTCATTTGCAAATCAAACGGAATGTACTAATTTTTGGAATTTTGTCTTTCTTCTGGATCCGAACTTTGTCAGGGCAAACTTGAATACAAATGGCTAGCCGTCGAATCCATGCAGAATCGGGTATTAACTTCGAAATCAGACGTCTGGATGTTTGGAATTCTATTGTACGAACTGTTCTCATTCGGTGAAACACCCTATCGAGACACCGAAATTTTCCAGGTAAAACGACACGTCCTCAGTGGACGTACTATGGAAAGACCACCGTATGCTAACGAAAATGTGTATGTATCAATCAAAAATTAACAACTTTAATATTTGAATTCGCTTCAGAATGATTTTTGATCGATTTTGCTATGCAAAATATTTCTAGGTATGAAATAATGCAACATTGTTGGCGCCCTAATCCTGAAGCTCGTCCCACATTTGATTCTTTGGAGAAATGGTTGTATCAATTACTTTAAAATTGTAAATTTTTTCATACTCCATTCTTAACGGAAAAGACATGAATGTCGTATTTTGACGGTATTACCAAGACAGAAGATCCAAAATACCTCGGTCAATGAACTGTATATGAAACTAAACGATAAACGAACGTATCAAAAATCAATGGATTTTCATTTTTTTTTAAATACTGATGAACAAGGCGAGATCCACGCAAAATGGTTTGTACCAGAAAAACTCATCAAAATTCCAGTCGCTGACATTTAGATAATAAACTTCATTTTGAATATATATCACCGATCAGAATTTTGAACTATTTTTCTGACACAAACCATCTTACGAGAATCTCATTCTGTTTATCAGTCTTCATATTTATTTAATATAAATCATAACAATGTAATCTAATAATTTGAATAAAGCTTAAAATTTGACTTCGTAAAACCCACTCAATAAAAACGTGCAAAAGTATCAAATGAATAAGTTGTTTTCAATTTTCGAATTTCACCATAACATCCAATTTCTTGGTTAGTGTAGTAATAACCGTTTCGAGTTTTTCAATTCGATGTATGCAAGTGTCTATATCGGACTTTTCTTTTTGATCATCTTTTCTGCGGTCGATGACATTGCGAGCATTTTCCACAATTTGCGGATTCATGCGATCCGTTTTATTAAAGAAAATGCCAATGAATTTCTTCCAAAGTTGTGAACAACACCGTTGCGATTCGTCAGTGTCTTCATTCTCTTCTGAATCTTTACTCTTTCTATCCACTTGAGATCCCTTCTTTGGGCTGAACAAAGCCTTCGATACAATTCCAACGTCACCGCTTTTCGAGCTTTGATTCTGTGACTGGATACGATAGATGATTTCATTTCCTGGTCCAATGTATACTTTTCGATGGTTATCCGGCCGGATGCTTTCCAATACATCAAATTGAGCGAAAAAGTCAAACAATCTCATAACCGGAGTTTTCTTAAATGTTTGCCTGTGACAAGGTAAAAAAAAAAACGAATTAATCGTCAGAGGATTTTGTTTGGAAATGTGTTTTATTCTGAACCTACCAAAACCAATGTTTTTGATTAGTCAGCGATTCTTCGTATTGGATCAATAGATGAACTCGTTGTGTCAAACAGGTCAGTTCGGATTTCGATTGAATGGCCTGGGTACCAGTGACGGCAAGACTGTTCACCAAATTCATGTTGATGATTGAAACCAACGAAATCATGACAATGAGCAATCCCAAAAAGGTCCATTCCACGCTGGCAATTTTGTCATCCACATCTCGATGCCATCCGATGATGGCTTTCATCAGTGACAACACCACAGTTGAAGTGTTTTCATGATCGCTGTCATCCTCTTCTTCAATGAACTTGCGTATCAACGAGAAAAACTTCTTCTTGAAATTCTCCAATTGGCTGTCGCCGATGGGATCTGCCGAATTGGGAACAAGTGCTTGTTGCATATAATCGAAGAATTGATTTTTGTACGTGTTCTCTTGAATATTCGGTTCTTTATTGGTGATCATCAACCAGTAGGAGATGATAAACGATGGCAACAGTACAATGTAAACCATTAAACTCTTCATTGAACTCCAGGCAATGCTCAAAAACATGATGTAGTACAGTGAAAATGTCCAAAAGATCGATCCAGCCAATACGAATAGTTCACATGTAATTAGTAGAACGCACATGGCCGGAATTACCGGATTGATGTCTTCCAGATAATGGACCAAACTCACTGAAACAATTACCTGAAACGTTTGATAGCAATGGAAATAGTTGATCAACGTTCGACGATACTCATTGCTGCAAAACAGTAAATGTACGATCCGTCGAATTGCCACGTAAAATGTCATATTTCCGGTTAAGATGAAAAATACATTCGTTATTTCATTGGGAGCGTCACCGTATAAGGCTAAAACGTAACACAAATTGGACAGAGCAAATACAACATAGAGAGCACAATCAATACTACGAATCAATGCCAATTGACGCCATTTCAACGATATAAAGCTCCAAATCAACGGATGGACGAGTAAATGCTTGTAATCAACCGATTGTGATATAAATTGAATGGCCGTCATTTCGTTTGGGAACACAAATTGATTGTTATCATGGCCGGCTCTCGGTGCAATCAAATTTTTGAAGTCGAATTCCAGGTATGTCACCTTCTTATTATCTTCACTTTGAACGAAATTTACGCAATTATTGAAATGAGCTTCGAGTGCGGCTGGTGCAATGAACGATACGTTTGGCGTTGTTGATCCATTTTGCATGCCAACATACGTGCCCATTTCAAGGAACTGGTCAATTTTCTTCGGTAAATTTGACACATAATACATGGCCGAACGACCATGCGAATCCATGGAATTTACATCGAAATTGCTCTCGTTCAGCAGCAAATCATAACATTTTTCGTAATGTTCACGACGCGATTCATCGGCAATGCGAGCCGAATTGTATAGTTCCCGAAGCAATGGCATTTTATTCTCTTCCAAATCCAAATGCTGCAGCAATATCTCCAACGATTGCCACGATCCCGACTTACAAGCCGATAAAAATGCTGGATATTCCACTTTTCCACCGTACGCAACCAACGTTTCAATTGTTAATGTCAAATGATTTGAAGCGGCTATGTTGAGTAGATCGCTACTATTTGCTATGATCTCCCTCAGTTTATCCGGATTCTTTCGGGCGATTAATTTTAAGCCCTTCATAAACAGCGGCTCATTTCCATAGAGGAGACACATTCGAAGACGACTAAAATCCCAAAATTTATCATCGTCACGCTGAATTGACGGCAACATATCTCCTTTATGCATCAACTTTTTCACCATCAATTTTGACTCATTGCTGAGCTGCAAATTTTAAATGACATTTCAATAGATTTAGTGACAATTTTCGGAACAAAAATGAAAATATTTTTCAACTATACCGAGTTCGTATCACAACCAGCAATCAAACATTCTTCAATGAATAGTTCGGAGATTTGTTTTGAACAGGCCTCTTCAAATAAATTCCTTCTCTCGATGGCACTTTCATCTTTTGCAATGTATAGTCTCCAGCGAAACACTTCGAGTTCTTCTAGAAACGAATCCATCGCAAAATCTTGACATTTTTCCATCTTTTTATTTTTCACCGATTTTAAACGAAACCCATGCACAAACTAAAATAAAACGTCAGATTTTCAAGACGCTCTCGTCTCGAATGCTCAATTTTTATTTATAAAATACACGCGGCAAGCGAAAGAAATTTTAAAAATATCGAGAGCATAAAACATCCGAGAGCAGAACGAGCTAGGAAGAGAGAGAGAGAGAGAGAGAGACATGCACGCATGAAAATTTAAAGTGAACAGAAAAAAAAGCATACACAAAACCACTGGTGAGACGATGAGATAGCTATGACGATCGATTTATAAATAGACCCCCTCCCATTTGTCGAACAATAGTATTACAAAATAAAAAGAATGTATGAACAGCAATGCGAATAGAAAATCAAGTGGCCGGCCACGTAGTTAGACGGATCAAACGCTATGCGATTCACACATAAGGAGCTAGTCAGTCATACGTGCCTTGACATCGATATTTTTAATACTACCGTCTACTGGCACATACACACACTTTCGCTATACAACATTCATCAAAATTTAACAACCAAAACACACAGCGAATAAGCGATTTGAATCATCGCAATTGATTTCTTAGACAGAATGCGCGCCTCCGCTTCAATGAACACATAATTTGAGTGCTCTTTCTGACATAAACAACATAACTTTAATGAGGAAGAAAAGAAAAGTTAATGTACATCAAATGTGTATTTCATGCACATCGAAAAAATACGT
Source organism: Sitodiplosis mosellana (assembly GCF_009176505.1). Classification (NCBI taxonomy): domain Eukaryota; kingdom Metazoa; phylum Arthropoda; class Insecta; order Diptera; family Cecidomyiidae; genus Sitodiplosis; species Sitodiplosis mosellana. Next base: position 850,633 of record NW_022595248.1, on the reverse strand, counting down.
TGCGATTTTCAGTAGAAGCAATTGTTATTTTTCATTTTTATTTTTGTGAATTTTTATTTTGAAATCTCAACAGATTTTTTCAGCCTAATTTTTAGTTATGAAAGAGTTTTTTTTCATTCAAAATAAAAACATACATTGATACGAATAACCCGAATGACAATAAAAGAAAAACTGTCACTTATCTACTCACGGGAATCTTTTCATTCGGTATTGGCACTCACACAGCGAGCAGACGGACAAGCCTACTCTGTGTTAGTAAGCCAGTGTCGAGTTACCATGCATACACATGCGTCAGTATAAGTGACCGAAATCATCCGAAAATAACCGGCAAGCGATCGACGAACAGCAGAAGAAAAAAGAATGATCGTTTCGTGTTCAAGTCACTATTACACGATTCACTTTGTTTTAAGAAGCGAAAATAAACAGATGTATTTGACCGGAGAGTCGGTGCCTTTTTATTGCTCGTTGTATGAATGATGCTAGCTTTGAAGCGAGTAACGGAAGTTATTCCAAATGACGGGAAACAAACATGTGCAGTTCGAATAGAACAAATTAACTGTACATTCGAATTCATGTAATTAGCACACATTTTTTGGTTCTTATAATTACATGCAGCTCAAATTTCGACTCAGATGTTCATAGATCACAAGTTGAAACTTTGAACTGATTTAGAAAGCTCAATGAAAACTACAGCATTGTTGGTTTGCGATTATCATAAGCACAAATAAAAACGAATATGAAAAATGCCGAAATGATTTTTGCATCGTTCGACATGATTTCCGATTGAAAATTCCGGGTGCTGGGCAATTCTGCACAAATGAAAGATGTTTTCGATGGTGAAGAGGGTAATATTTCAAGCCACCAAATGAACTATTTGAATAAACCAATTTCGAATGCAACCAAACATGGAAAACTATCTTCAAATCATGGGAAATCAACATGAAACTGCATCGTTTACAAAAGCTTCCCCTAAACTGCACATAGACTGAAAGAGAGCAAGCAAGCAAGCAAAGAAAACTTCATCGAGATTATACGAGCCATCAAAATGGCTCACATATTAAACTGAGTGTTACCAAGTACGTGCGTCGTCGTGGCGCACGATTCTCAAATCTTCTCGTTGCCAAATATGTTGAAAATGTTAATAAAATTTACCAGTTTCAAGCTTGAACTATGTCATCATTCCGGGCATCGTTGCAGTTGTGCATGGCAGCAAACGGAAGAGATATGGCTACGGTTCGAAAGATCTTGTAAAAATTTCAAAATAAATTTTTCGCTTCAATTAGCATAATAAATGAAGAGAAATTCAAAGTAATTAAATTGAATAAATCGAAAGAGAGAGAGAGAGAGAGAGAGAGAGAGTGAGTGAATGTGTGTGTTGTGTTTTTCTCTTAGTATACGAATATGATTGGTGTTGCTATTGTTGGTGTTTTTCGGTCGTGACGCGAGTCTACAACTAATTATTCGAAATGTAGTTCAAATAGAGTGTTGTGCATGCTTCGTTGAGTAAATAAAAAGTTGTCTCTCTCTCTCTCTTTCTCCCTATGTTTGTGCCGAATGTCAGTGCAGAAAATTGTGAGTTGATGTCAAATTTATGAGCTGCATAAATGCATGAATAACAGGCTAATAATTGACTGTAGAGAGCTAATAGAATCACAAACATGCATATGCAGATGCAAATTAAACCTGACTTTTACCGGCTAATATTTCGACGATGGTCGTATAGGTTTTTCACTTGGTTTTCTCTTTTAACGACGCAGAGAATGTGCGAGAGTGAGTGTGAGAGAGACCCGAGAGTTTATGCAACGCACTCAATGTATTTACATTGTTCGAAATAGAGTTGAATGTGTAATCGAAAGCAGAAACCAAACTCTCGATGAACAACAAACGAACCAACACACACACACACAAAGCGACACTCAACGGAACACGCGTTCGCCACAATCCAAAATCCATTGCAAGCGTCTACACGTAAAACTATTATTTAATTACAATGCTTTATTATGCAATGGATTTAAATGGTGAATTTATGTTTTCCATTTGCTCATTTGATTTGATTTGAGCCCAAGAGAGCGGGAGAGAAAGAGAGAGCGAGATTGAATCGGCCGTTCAAACGCCTCTTCCTCGTTCTCGCTTTATCCCGATGTGTCCAGTTACATGACGCAACCTATGTGTGTATAGATGTGACGATGACTGGGCTCCATTCGGCACAGCGAGACGCCATAAAATTGGTTAGTAAATGAGAAGCACATTATAATGCAATTATAATGTGTACTCGGTGTGTGTTTAAGTCTATATATGGACTTGAATCTAGAGTCCTTTGAATGGACATTGAACATACTACGATTCGATGCGTATGTTTTATGCATTGGCTGTCAGCATAATGACTGCTTTGTTTCCATTCACGTTTCGTTTTTAATTTCTCCGGCATAGCGTCAAACAATCGAGAATCGTCTCCCAAATTGAATATCGAACCTCGAGCATATATAGATTAGATGTGCGGTGGTGTAATACTCCCACTTGGATTTGCTAAATGGCACCATTTACGCTCTCTTTGATTCGATTGCAGAAAGTGCAGCAGCAGCAGCAGCAGCAGCAATAGCTGCAGTCAATGGTGCTACTTTGCAGGTAGACAATGGACATTTTGCTCATTGCATCCGGAAACTTTTTAATCAATTCGAGTCAATGCGTTTGAAACCTATTTGAACTGTAAAATCACGATGAAGCAATCAATGTTGCCGTCAGATTGAATGGCTGTCGGTGCTGAAATTGGACAAATTGCAACAGTTTCTCGACGCTACCAGAGCCCCTCTATTGCAATGACTCACCAATTCAGTGCGCATTTTTCTTCACCGACGACAATGATGACGACGACAGTGGCGTGAAGTAGAAAACCGTGTTCACGTCTATTAGTTTGACATTGACTTTTGCATTTGTAATAAACACATCCACATTTGGATAGAAAAACACCATTCAATTTGTTATATTTCGAAATATATTCTGTCATTTCGATGAATAACGATCAAACTAAACATTTACCGCTGAGACTTGGAACGAAACGCGTCATCGCTTCAACGCACCGCGTACGTTGATTTGGGTCGGTGATGAATCAGACACACAATTTTGCATATGTGAATAATGGATTCGATCGGGTGTATTGGGAATCCATCAAATGCATTGAATTTTGCACAGACACCGCACCAGAAAGCGAATTCTAAAACTTTTTTGTGGCATCGTTTGGGAAAACGGGGCATTCAATCAAATTAATTGATGACGTTCGGAGTATGCGATGCATCAATACAAACGGAAACGAATCCGCCGAAAGTTTCTTTTTTTTCGTTTTTTTCGTTACTTTTTTCTCTAATTCGAGACATTTTTTTCAGGGGAGAGCAAAAATAATTATACGCATAAATAAAGTGAAAGTGTCATTCATATTTCCTGTGAGTGAAAGCATCGCCTCAGGTGCAGAAACATTTCGAAAATGACATAGAAAATCATAAATAAAATACAAAATACGCAGTGCGCGCCGCGTATTTACATTAACACATAAGCATATGTGATATTCATCGTTTGCCATTAAACTAAGCTCGTCAGCTTAATTTTCTTACGCACATTTCATGGATGGGACGTGTTGTGCCCGCGGCTGCCTTTTCCTTTGCGATTTTTTTTCATGATTTAATATCTCGCGTGTGTCACACAGCGAACAAGGAAAAAAATACAATTCCACCAAAAAACCAAATATTAAATATTGCCATCGAGAAAAATAACAAGACACTGTAAATAAGCCTCATGTGCACCATGTGGGATACGAATTGTGTTTGTATCCCATATTTTTCCGTGAGTTGTGTATGTGTATGTGTTGTTGTTGTTTTTTTTTCTTTCGGATGTTGAGTTTGAGGGAAAAAATATGTTTCTCATAATCTTCATGTATACTTCGAAAGTGCATCTCAAGAGTAGTCGAATATTTTTTTTTCTTCTGCTTATGCTGGAGAACAAAAAAAGCCCGTGGAAAATATTTAAATATTTTAATAGCATTACTTCAATGTGCTTGTGCATTGGGATATTATGTAAATATGCGCTTCAAAATATTATTTTGCTTGGCATTTTTTGTTATCATATTGCTATCTACTTTCGTGGATGTGAGTCTATCGTGTGTATGCGAGTGTGTGGAGCTCATGGATCGACTGCGTTCACATTTTATTTGCTGAAAACTTTTCATTGTGCGCTTATCAAGTTTACACACAAAGCACCACACGATTTATTTGTATGTTTGCTTTCTGTACAATAGCGCCAGCGGCATCGAACAACAGCCACCACTGCCATCGCCCGCAAAAACAACAGCAGCAGCAGCAGCAGTGGTAGTGCTGGCAGTCGCAATCATGCTATTACTCTCGCTCTATCTATCTATAGCGAATGATGATCTGCGAATCGTCGTGAATCATAAATATTGAATGTGTGTCAGGGTGGCTCTCTTCATTCAGTGTAGTCGCTCACAGCATGAACACCATACATATATTCCCATTTTCATATTCACATATGCGCAATATTTTGCATACATCTTTTCCGTTCTCGCACTTGCGAATATCCATAAAAAACAGATCTACTATGAAAGTATCAAGATTCCATTTTATTTCGGTTAAATATCACATACGTAAAAACGCATAAAACTCGATTACCATTTCACTTTGGGCACACACTATAAGCACACGCTTTACGAAGGGCGAAGAAATCGCAAAACAAAAGGCGAACAACTTTAAAGCGGAAGCTCTTTGGTTCTTTGAAGAGGAAATAGATTTTGTTTTAATCAGTCACATTTTCCACGGCAATTGCATGCAAATCGAATTAAACCTCAATAGCATCAAAATGGCATTTTGTGTGTACCACCTTATCATCCGGGCTTATTTTCTTTTAACGATTTTCAACTTCGGCATTTTGTTCCGCATATTTTCCCTTTGTGAATGAATCATAAACAAATCGTACGTTTAGGATGTTCCGTCAGATGCGAATAAAAACAACACGAATACGGGTATTTGCACAACGTACAGCTTTAAACGCGTTAAATGGCACAAAAAGACGGTTCACGAGAAACATTTTCGTTTCACAACGAATGTGAGAATAAACACATTCACCTCCGTATGGAAAATGCGGAAAAAGCGCAAAAAAGAATCACATAAAAAAACCGAAAAAAAAAACTCATAAACGGATATATGCATTATAAAAATGGTGAAAAGTGCTTTTGCAAAACTCCGTTAACGCGTTTCTTTTCTTGCACTCTGTTGTTTCCATCGCTCGCACAACGACACACACTCACATCGCTTCATGCTTCCTCACGTCAGCTCACTCATACCCAACTCAAGTATTTGCCATAAATAAAAACAGTCTTTCTCATGGATGGAACGAAACACAAAAAAAGAAACAACAACCAACGCCCTTTTTCTACATGCTCATGCATGGAAGATTGAGTATATTCACTTAAAACTTATTGAAATCTTTACTTCAAATCAATTCACACACAAAAAATCCCGACTTCATTCAAAAAACCAACGATTTTCGTTCAAAAGCATTTTCATTTCGATTTTCTCTACGCCTTTTTCCTCCTATTTTAATGAGACTTTTTTTCACTTTTCGAAATATTTGTTTCAATTCAAAACTTACAAATGGGCATGCATTATTCAAAACCATGTGGAATTAAATCATTCGGTTAAGCAATTTGTCACACGAAAGCACGACAACAATCATTGAAGCATTCTTAGCTTTTGGATTGAACGTTTAGGAGGGAAAAGAATTGGAAACGCTATTTTTATCTAAACAAACCATAAATGGTCAGTTGGTCATCGTACTGCGATAAAAGCCTATATAAACAATGTTATTATATTTTACGATATTTGACTCGATGTCAATGACGATGTGGCAGCGCCACCTATAGAGATACCTTATTAAAATAAGTGGAACTATTGAGTGCATGCACCATATCGCACGTAAATTTTCAATATGGCAGCGCCCATCGAATTGAAAAGTTAACCGATTTCGTAGTCACAAATTATCGCTGTACGTTGGTCATAAATGGCGCTGAATTTTTTTTTCCCCAATCTTCTTTTCTTTGATGTCATGTTGAGGAACATGAAATGGCCTGAATTGGTATGATGAATCAAATATGAACGGAAATTTGACGGATAATTTTGGCTAAACCGAGTGGCTTAAATTCATTCAAGTCATGAGTTCAATAGAATTGCCTTTGAAATTATTCATAAGTTGACCTCATTCGAGCGACCATTTCCAGTATCTAAATATATACTGAAATTGCATTGCATCCACTCGTTTGATCTAAATACAGCAGCCACGATGCAAAACCACCATCTGAATACAGAATTAAATCAATGTTGAATGTCCAAACATCGCATTTGGATTGTATGGAAACGTCGGTTAGTGTAATTTTTATAAAATTAAAGTGAATCTTTTTTCTTTCTGTTGTTAAAACAACTTTTGTTATATCATCAATTGTCGAGTAGAATGTGAGCCATGGTCACTAAATCGTGCTTATATCCTGAAGATGAAACAGACCGCACGATGGAGTCGGTCTTTCACGATGGAGTGAGAAAGTGAAAAAAAATGGTACGGATGGTCGAGTGTGTTTGTGAAAAGTCAAGAGTTTTGCATGAGGAGGCGTTTTTGTCGTAAATGCAAAAGAGTTATAAGCAAATTTAAAGCAATTTCTGGGCTAATATCAAGAGGATAAAATCGTTATAGCCTAGAAAAACGGAACAAAGAGGGAAAAAAAACTATGTTTCACATCAACTATTCATAGCCGTAATCTAATCCGGCCAGACTTGAAAATGGTTTTTGTGTGTGAAAAAGGCTGAACGTGAGAAAGGGTGCACTCACAAAATCGACAGTAGATTTTGCATTGAAAAAACGTTCTTTTCGTTTTTTTTTTCTCAACCCAATCTGGTGTATTCATGGTGAGTGCGCATAAACGAGAAACAAAATGATGTTCATTTCAAAAATCTGAAGCAAATACAAAACTGGGAGCGCATTCCATGAGAAATATAAACAATGAGAAAGTGAAACGCTGACGAGAGAGGGAGAGAGAGAGAGCATTTAAAACGTTTAAAATTGTAATTAAACAATCCGGAAGTTTTGCCCATCGCCATTGTGATGGAGTATATTCCGTGACTGTGGGTAGAGAACATGAGATAGGAGCTGTTGGATCCGTTCTTTTTCACCCTCATTCCCGTTGTGCACCAATTTTCTTCCATCTCTTTTTGGTTACATCAAGGCGTACGTCCTATTCCAATTTTCGAGCTGGAATTATCTTGTGAGTTTTGCATTTCAGTTGCGACCGAACATTTTCTGCCTTCGTGTTTCGGTGTTGCGAAAACAAAAACCTTTCGCCAAGCAAATACTACGACAGCGTAAAGTGTATTTACGAAATTTTCGATAAATAAATATTACATTCGCATTATGCAGATTTGAATATTTAAACAGAACTTAGTTAAGAGCGAGAGAGAGCGCACGTAAATACACACGAACGCTGCTGTGGGGCTAAAAACAGATTTTTCGCTTCATAAATGTGTGTGTGTGTGTGTGCATGTTGATGAGCCGAAGGAAAATTCCTTTGACGAAACACGTCCGATGCGTCAAACGAGAGAGCGAAAGAGACTGTACACATCTCCAGTGGTTGTAGCTGAAGCATTTTTGTTAGTTAAAATTTCATTAAAATTGAAAATTGGTGAAATGGAAAACAGTTTCTCTTAAAGTTGGCCTTTTTGACTCTCTTGTTATGGATGCAACAATTTCTCTGAATAAAAGAATGGACGAGAGTGAGAAAGGCAGCGGAAGACTCGACAAATGAGAGAGAAAGAGAGAAAGTGAAAAAGAGAGATTAAGAATTCACGGCATCTTTTAGGCAATCATCGTTGTTAAATGTAGAGCACGTTTTAAATAGATGCAAAGAGCAAAAAAGTTGAAGAGTCGACTCTGCCGAAGAGAGAAGAAAGAGGAGGAGAAAGAGAGCCGAAGAGTGATATTATGCAAGTGAACAAAAGCAGTTCAAGTGAGTTACTTTATCAGGGCGATCGGACGCAATGTTAAAAATAAAAAGGATTTAAATGAAATTTATCTGTTGGGATTGGATTGGTGTGTATATGTATGAGAATGTTTGTTAGCGGAACAAGTGTGATGGACGTTTGCATGAAGTGTCATTCAGTCACGTCGTAATTCTTCGCTTTTTTCAATGTGCTCTCGCTCTCGTTACGCCGCATACGTGACGGTTTGCGTAATTTAGTCTCGGTCTCGCTCACTCGCCTGCTCGTTCGTTCTGGTTTGAGTGCATTGGTTATTACGGGGTTTCAAGAATCAGGTACTTAATGTCAACGTCCATATGGGCCAATTGTGTTTTACATAGTGTTTTCAGTGCTCTATCTCTCTCTCTTGCTCACTCGCTCTAATTCTCTATCTCTCTCACTTGCTGATTTTGCCATTCGTCGTTCTTAACATTAGGTATGGCCAGAGCGTTTGACCCAATTGCTTGTGTCAGTATTTAAATGAAGCTGCACCATTGTTTAGATAAACACATGTCAGTTCGAAAACGATATTAACGAGCACTGAGCACTTTCGATTACACAGCCATGCCATTTCGAAGCAAAGTGGGAGGTACTCGACTTGCATAGATCAACAGCAACCAGAATGGTTTGCACCGGCTTGAAGGTGTGCCAAATCGAATAAAAAAAGACTACCCAGCAGCAGCAACAACAACAACAGCAACTCTTGAATCAATATTTCACACTTCAAAATGTCCGACAGTATTTGAGTGAGTTATGCATTTCGAAGATCTTATCTTGGCGTTACTTGCTGCGAGACAGGCGATAAAATCCCCCAAAGAGTCACTCAGTGTTTCGGTTTTGCGACGGAGCAAACGACGATGGAATGTATACTATACACACGTGTGTGCTTGTGTGTGTGTGTGTGTGTGTAGAGAATCTCATTTATCAATGCCATTATTTACAGAATGTGCATGATATAAATTTTGGATATGCGATCCCATTGAAACACAGAAAGCTCAATTATTTATGAGATTTGGTCTCGTTGAAGTACATAATTCTTAATGACAAAAACATGTGTAAATTGAATTTGATTCTTTATACGAGAGTTATGCATAGATTTTTGCGTTTAATTGATAGAAAGCACTGCCACCCTTGGCTCTATCCATAGAATGACCACTTGCGATGACCCTTACATTTTCCAGCGTAATCGGTCTCAAATGAAGATTGAAAGAATCGAGTGCAATTAACATAAATGAATTCAATAAGCTCAAACCATTTTACCTCCCTTATATTCAAGCGATTTTCAAATGATAGTTGTACAATTTTCCATTTCAATTTGGTTATTTTCTTCCATTCATTTCACTCTGTCTCTTCCTTCTCATTGCGAAAGCAATGGCACACGGAACATTTTTTATTGTACGAGACGAAAAAAAAACGGCAACAGCTATTATACGCGTTGCAATTGTGCAATGTACGGCAAAATGCAAGCATATAATAATAAACCCTGAATAGAGAGAGATACTTTTGCATTAAAAATAATTTCCTCTCTATTCGAATGTTTATGTCTGCATCGCGCTCACTTTTTTCCTCTTTCTCCTTATCACTACCGTTGCCTGTGTGTGTCTCCCCGCATTCCGAATGTGCCTTAATTGTAAGCTTTTGTGCTCATAATTTGCCTGTAAACGAAGTTGAGTGCACTTTCAGTTCATGTTGTTTGTATTAAAATAATAATAAGTACAAGCACAATAGAGCAGCACTCGAACTGCGCTTGCTATAGCTCGCTTCGCTTCGGCTGTTGATGTTTGGCTGGCTTGACGCTTTACACCATTCAGTAAGGTGGATTTTGGCTCCTCTCTATCTCGCTCACAACGCAATGCAAAATACATATACATGGAAAATATGTATCGAGTAAAGCAGGAAAATTTCTTTTCGTCATCGCCAGACCGTTCATTCATTCATACATGCGGCACAAAACCGGAATAACGAAACGCAAAACAACAGGAAAACATTTTTTTCTCTCTCATTTTGAAAAATGCATACGCTTCGGGTTCTAGCTGCTTCTGTCGCACATCTCTCGCTCAGTAAATTGAATAGATTTGTGCCGCACAATGTACACACCGTGCGATTGATGGGAACGCATGCGACAGCAGCAAATTTTGTGTGACGAAGCACTTTTTTTCACCAAACAATTTTTGTTCTCGTATTGTTGTGCACAGGGCAAAAAAGGTATGGATAAAAAAAAACATTTAATGCTAAGGGTTAGATGAGATATATAATACGGAATGTTGTATGGCGCTCACACAACAAAATGAGTTTATCAAGTGTATGGAAGCGAGTCAAATAATCGCGATCGTCTGATGACTAAATTAATATTATGAATGATTTTGATAGGCACGATTGTGTTGTCGTTCACATGCCTTTAATTATGATTTGGTTCGACCGATTTATGGTTCGCATCGCTTATGAATATCGCTGATGTCATTCGCAGTGCCGCTCATTTTGTTCCATTCACTCGTTGTCTTGTTTTTCTTCCTTTCTATTCATCATTATGTCGTGGGTGTCTTATTCAATGGTTTGAACCGTTTGAATAAATTCATCAAAATTTCCGTTTCTTCACCAACGGTGAATCACAATGGTGAAAATGACAACACAAATAAAACTTTTCGGAGCTACCGGAAAAATTTACGACCATTGACATCGTCGAAACCAACCATTAACATAATTAATGCGAGTTGAAAGCCGTGGACTAAGCTTGCATCGACAAGGAAATGAAACGATATTCATAGTTTCCTCAATAAATTTTCGGTGGACAAAGCAATAGATTATTTTAATTGCAGGCTTTTAAAAAGGAACGGGATTTTTAGGTCAAGATAAAACAATACCTACCGTATAAACTCACGTTTCATAGTCATTGAAATGTTAAACAAAAGCACTTACTGTTTTTTGATGACACCTTCATTTCCAAATGACTCGTTTGCTGTTGACACCTTCATTATTTCAATTATACATTGGAAAACAACCTCAACGTAATAAAAGCACTAAAAAATGGGAAACTTTCAAAAACAAATAAAAGCAAAACCACGTATAATTATTATCATTAATCGCTGTATATTTATACGTTTCTTTTTATTATTAAACCTTTGAAAATAATTCATTATAATCCATATATGATTCGTATAGTTAAGTATGTACAATTGTAGGACTAAGCGATAATGTTTTATTTAAAAAAATTCAATGAATTTCCTGTCTATGGGCAAATTGATTCTAAAATGCTTGGATAGACATTTAAAATGCATTTGGTAGACACATGTTTTAGAAACAGCATGTGTATGCGACGCATACTATGCGTGTGTCCGTTGGTTCAGTCTGTGAAATTATAGTTGGCAGTTTTCAATAGAGACGAAAGACTCAAGAAAAGGACAAAAAAAAAGTCGGTTTGCTAATTAGCGCATTTGAGGGTAGATGAAAAGTAAGGCTCACAGTTTCGCTTGGTTATTGTTACATATAATTTTTTGGTACGGAAATGATATCTTTGTGTTACGTATTTATCCATTGCTTGGCGTTTCTATACAATTAATATGACGTTGAGCTATGTATTTTCTCTGTGTGTGTGCAAACATCTGGATTCGTGCAATGCTTTTGTTTATATCTATATATGGCTATAATGTAGTAATATGGGAACATTTACTGATCGCAATTCATTTCCACATGCAGTTTTTCACAATTTATGCTCTCTTCATTATTCATTGCACTCACATCAATCATCAGTATACGTATGTAAATATGCCTCTCTTTCTGTGTGTGTGTGCTTGTGTTCGTGTTTATGTTGCTTTTTCTCTTCCTACATATATAGCCTACGTTTCTGTGATTTTTCATACCATTTATTATTAATCAATTAATGCGATGTTTTCAATGTGATAATTTATGACAATGATTTTTCGTAATTTTATGCTAATAAACGGAAATATTGTGCGCATTTTCGATTTTTATGTTCGCTCCTGTTGACGTATTCATGATTATGATTGATAATCCCGCTATCCGTTAATATATCCTAATTTGTTTTCCATACGCGAGTGCAACAATTTGACTCTACCACTTACGGTCGGTCACATGTGCTGTGTGTGTCTCAAGCAGCCACCAATTTTGCTCCGTGCATTGCAGATGATGGGTTCAAAAGACTCGGCAGCCGGGCAGAAAATGCAACGCGCACCGATATACCGAAATAAATAATTGTTTTCGGCATTAGTCTATTAAAATCGTCGCATAAATTGAGCCAGAGGTCAATTTAGAATGGAAATAATTCATGCATTTCACTTTGGCTCAAAACACACTGTATGTGCCAGTTAGTTGTTCGATGGCAACAGACCAAATGCGCTCTTTACTCCTCTTTTAGCGCGCGTGTTTGCCCTTTTTTCACTTCCACTCACCATATAAACAATATTCTCTTATTCGTGCCATTATTGTAGCATATACAACACATAGATACAATTTAACCATGCTTTCAATCAGATATGCATAGATGAATTATTAATTTGTAAATGATTTCAATTCGACTGTTTGTGCAAATCCCGCTTTTATTATAATTTCATAATATTATTTTCGTTTGGAGGGCGGTGATGGTGGGGGAATGAGTGACAGGAGGAGAGAGAGAGAGCTGGCGCACATACATATTGACGAAGCATATGAACACTTATTTACTTCATCATTGATTCATGCAGTGTGGCACATGAAAAGGGCCTGAACGAAACAATGTACACGGAATTTAAAACACATGGACGAAGTATGAAGTGAGTGAGGAATTATGTCGTTTATGGCAAGAGTATTTGTTCAATCTTTGCATGAAAATTACTGAATATTGCATATACACACCAGTACGCTAGCCTATTTATTCGAGTCACCGAGAGGGTGATGCAAGCGCGTCATTTGTTGATATTATCCACAATTTTCCTTAACTTTGATTTTTCCATACGAAATCCATCTTCGTTCGATTTCGACCGGTGTATGCAAAATATTGTGTAAATGTCTGCCAATTTTGCTAACCCACACCGCAAAAAAGCTATTTTTGTACATACAATGGAATTGAGGGTACAACTTTTTAATGAACAATCGGCATGCATATTGCCGATTTTTCAACCGGAAACCAACCAGCGACAATATATATAGTCGAGACCATATGAGAGAGCAGACAATGAATAAATTATGAAAATTATTGATGAATCGACAATTTTGCTTCTCGGTAACACTTCTTCGTCCCAGACCGTACCACCGTCGATGCCCCCGAAACGGCCGAAAATTCAATTCAATTAAATCATGGCGATTTTTTGCCAATACCAAAAGCGTCCATTTTCCAAAGCGACAACTATTCCATTATAACAAAAAAGGAGGAAACTTTTCCATTTTCAAACTATGTTCGAAATTGTGCTGCAACCAATTTGATTTCGCACAATTTTCTCGCTAAAAATAGTAAACGACCCATTTTCATTGCAACTTTGTGCAAAATTCATCGAATTTCGGTATCTATCCGTTTGCTTTAATGAAATGCAGTTACAAAACCATTTTACAAATGGATGGAAAAATTAAAATTTCAAAACTTTTATCCGCATCGATTCGTTTGCAAAATTCAGCGGAAAGAGAAGCGTTTAATGTTTCGCAGGGTCGAGAAGAAAGAAAAAAACACCGACATGGACTAATAAAGCTTTTGTGGAAAAAATTCGTTCGAACTATATTCAAATTTAATGAAATGAAACAAAACGAAAATTCCCAAAGCGACAAACATTTTTCGCCACAGCAATTTGTGGAAATTAAAATCGACAATTGAATCGAACCAAATGAAAAATTCTACATTGGCATTCAGAACCGAAAACTATATTGCATTTCGATGATGATTCACCTCGTGCATATGAATTTCCATTGTTTTGGCTTTGGTCGCTTGATTCATCGTGCCGTTTTTCTCGCGTTTCAGTGGAAACTATTTTTCTGATCGAATTGCGTTGCCGCATGACTTTTGCAATCTGTCGCCATTGTCTCAGTAGCACAAGTTTTTCGGTGATAATTCAAAAGTTTTCGAGGAAAAAAAAGGAAGAAACGACGCTCATAAATTAAAAGAGCTTGAGAAAATTATGCGGTTGATGGCTTTCCATGGGGGAAAACTATTGAAAATATGATTCCATTCGATTGCGGAATTTCCATTGTCTTTTGGCCGTAAAGAAATTCCAACAGCACTCTGCTCTTCAATGCGAAACTCCAAATTGGGAGTTAATTTCAAATGATCTATTTTTATTGTTTTTTCTCGGTCTCTTGGCATCGCTTTTCGATTTTTCATGAATACATAATGCCAAGTTGATAAATTCCTCCAGCCCAACATACACAAAATCCTTGTTTTGTGCGTGCGTGTGTCGATAGCGTCTTTGGAATCGGAGCACGGCGTATATTTCTTTGCGAGAATGTGACTTGATGCCGTTTTAGTATGTGGCAAACGGAATATCATACATTTATAAATACACATTATTTACGTCGTAAATGGATATATAACATACTTACTATGCTAGGATTTGCTGTGTGTGTCTGTCGCGCGCGCCAATTGCGACGATGATATCATCATATATTGAGTTAAACTGTGATTTTTGCCATTCTTTTTCTCCCATCTGCCAAGATCGCTCTCTGTATATATATCTCTTTTCTATAGTCACTTATTTCATAATATGTAAATTTACGGATTAAATGATATAATTTGCATGTGAATTTCTTTTCTCTGCATTTTCTCTCTATTTGCTGCTGCTGTTAATGCTGTTTTGCTATTTACACATTATCGGCTCGTCCAAAACTGCTCAAATGGATTTGATTCGATGATGTTACATTGTTGATATTATTGGTGCTATTATTTAGATTAGGACTATTTATACTATTATTGCTAGCGTTTAACTTAAATTTATTTGTGCTAGAATTTGTCGTCGCAGCCATGGTTAATGGGGTTGTCGATGAGGCGAGCGACATGGTTGATGCCTGCGAAAAATGATATGCTGAATTTTGTACCGAAGTCCAACTACCGTCTTCCTTCGATTTGATGAATAACGGTTGCTCAATACCCCGCCCATCATCACAACCGCCGAAATTTATTTTATCACAATGACCACTTTTTGGTAATCGATTTCGACGCATTGTTCCTGTGGAGTGGAGAAAAGAAATGGGAAAAAAGGCGAAAAAAGGATTTTAGCTTGGAAATCGACATACTTTTCAAGGGCAAAAGAGTAAATCTAAAGTTAAATATGACTGAAGTTGCATTTAGTATTCTATTTCTAGTAGTTTCTATTTTTAATGGTGAATCCAATTTACATCGTATTTCTAAAAGTCATTTTGCACAACTAAACTTTTCTAAAAAAATGAACTGTTGAACTATTTTACTCCAAAATTTTGGCAGTTTCGACTAGTTTGCCTTCAAATTTTGGAATCCAACTCAACTAGCTTTTCAATTTTAAAATTGAACTATCTTCCGTCTGCAGTCGGCGTCGAAACCCATAAAAATGGTTTTCGAGACGGTTGATAAAGTTCATGCCGGAACTTCAAGCCGAGACAAAAGCTAAATCATTTCCAAAGACTACAAGCGAGAGTCGAATGAGACACTTACCAATGAGCGGTGTTGAGGGAACGCTTTTGATGCTCACAATTGTTGTGTCAGTTGCCACTGATGAGGTGGCCGGCGATCCTGTGGCCGCTGCTACCGACGATGACGAACGGTTTAAATTATTTATGGCGTCCATTTTATTTTCAATGATGTTCATTTTTGGTGATGCGGTTTTGCCATTTGCTGCAAAATTTGCGTCCGAATGCATGAAATTGCGACCACCCGTACCACCACCATGGCCACCGCCATTCGCATCGTTGCCATTGTAATGGAAAACGTTTGCCGCTGAATAGATGCTATTGTTTTTGCCCGCAGTTGGATAATGTGGATTTGCAAATAGGTTCACATTGCGGACTAGATTTGTTGTTGCATACGCTCCAAAACTGTCGTACAGCGGTGATTGTGTATTTTTAAATGTTGAACATCCAGCCACTTCAGCATAATCGGGCATATTTAACGGTGACAAACTACATACGCACAAAACCAGCACCATGAACCAGAGACAGAGAACATGAAATGAGAAAGAGACGTAGAATGAGATGGAATCATGTTGAAATTGAACTAAGTGCGACACACACACACAGAGAGAGAGAGACAGAGTGAGTGAGCGAGGCGAGAATGCGAAAATAAAAACATGCATCGATTTTTAATGTGTTCGTTATTTTTCGGAGCGCCCAAGCAGTGAGACGCATTCACAATTTTCGCCACATGAAAGTAAATACGATGCCTGTTACAATTTGATTTATACGCAACGTAACGAACATAAATCTCGCAACCGAAACGAGGAGAGCATTCCATGTTTCGCATGTGTGAATGGCATCACAAATTCATCGGAGGCCCCAGCGTCCGTTCATCCTTGCTCTCACACTTTCTCTCTCTCTTTTCCTCATCGTAATACAATACATTATTACGCACGCATTAAAACTAAATTCCTTTGGTGCAAAAGTTTCGAAATAAGCGAATTTCAAAATTGAAACCGCTTTCTCAAACTCTCACCCGTTCAACGCTTAGCATTCGATATAAATTAAAATTAATTAAATCCGGTGGCTATATGCTCATGTGGAAAAAGTTTTTATTTTTGCCACAACATCGCAACCGATTCAATGTTTAAATGGTAGCAAAATGAACAAGCGTTATCGTTTGAAGCTGTTTGCAACGTTGAAAATGGTCTCCGAGGAGTCGAAAGTGATCGACGCGCAAAACTCGAAAATTCGCTTAATAAACTTAAAAAGTTAAAATGTGTCAAATTTCATCTCAAGTTATCACTTCGTGTGAAATTACGTTTGTCGGATAATTTCATCATTGATGCTAATCAAATTAAATTGTATTTTGAGTGTTTGATATTTTATGTTGAAGTCAACGTCTTCTCAGCGATGAAATTGGCAAAAATTCTTCATTAGTGCAAAAAAAGCTAGCTTACCGTTCATAATCTGGAAGTGGTAGCGTTGGTGCTGTCGATGAGACTTGTGCGTAATCGGCGATGCCATCTTTTGTAACAGCTGCCGCCTGACGCCAAACACCGCCGGCTGGATCGATCCAAACACCGTTCGCATTCAATGGCAACGTCGGGAATTTTCGAACCGATCCGATTGCGTGATTGCCTATAATTGAATCAAAATCATTCTAACATTTTCTTGATTTTTTTTTTAAGGAAATAAAAACATTGAACAAAATGAATAACATGCTCGGTCTTTTTCTTCACAGGGGCAGAGAACAATTACAATCAAGACCAATCATGCTCCTGTTGGAGTCGAAAACGGAAATAATCGCTTTTTTATTGTTCACAATCGGTTGATAATGACTTTGGAAAAATCTGCGCACACCATTCACGGCTCATTTTATACTTATTTTCTTCAATTCAGTCCGTTCGTTTGCTTTTCATTTATTCATTTATTACACTGTGTGTGTGAGTTTATGCCGCTGTCTAAATAGAAACGTTTAGTATAAATACCACACACTCATATGTGAGAGGTAGAATTTTATGTTGAGTAAACGCAGAAAAATTGTGAGTTAAAAAGAAAATAATCGAAAAAACCAAAAGAAAAAGAAAGAAAAACCCGCACGCGTTCACTTTATATCCGACTGTCACGAATGACGGTGCATAAAAAAAAAGTGAAGAGAAGAAAATGAGTCGTAAAGCAGAATGCGTGGCATGGAATAAAAGTAAACAAGCACATAAACATCAACCGAAAACGTCTATCATACTTTTGCTTGTCTGACGAACAATTACATTTGCGAGCGATTTTCCTCGTCTTCTTCTTCTTCGCCTTTTTTTTGCTTTCGAAATTGTATGATATATTATAAAAATCATGTTTACTGTTTATTAACCATGACTAATATTTATCATATTTTCCGTTTTGATATATAATGAAATAGCGGAGATTGAAGCGGCTGAAGCGCTCGCGCTTTGCGATTTTTCCGCAAATGTTGGAGTTCCGGAGGCGTGCGCGCGCGCGCGTCAAATCAAACATTCTGTCGAATGTGGCTGTTGTACACGCCAAATTATATGTAACATTAAACTTGGGCCACAAACCAGCGTAATCATTCTAATCGATTTTTCTATTTTTTTTTTCTCTTCTACATACTATAGCCGCGAAAAATTCTCTACCAGCATATTTGCAGGAGAGAGATAGACAGTACGGAGAAAAAAAAGCTAGTCGTCGGTTGCAACGTCAGCAATAATCGCGCACACAAATTGTATGTGATCAGAGAAAACGATGATTTTTATTGCTGAACACATTAATTACCCATAAAAATGATAAATAATAATTTCCTTTGTCATTTTTGCAAGAGACGATAAAGGCCCGTTGGCGCAGGAAAAAAAACGGAGCCGTAGCAGTGGTAAATAGACAATGTGAAAAAAGAGGAAAAGACAGACACACAGAGAGACAACACCATGCACTTGTATACATACCGTGAATATTTGTTAGCGACGTTTGCTTGATGAATTGGATTCGTTTGATAAGCACCATCGCCACGAATGAAAATATAATAATGGCTATAATCGAGCCGAGCATTACGATGAACCAGGTTTGCGTTAGAATATCGTCGGCCAAGTTGTGATTTATTGGATGCCTGTTCAAGTGTGGAGAGTGGAAAAATACAAGTTGAATGGCAGAATAACCACAAAAGCATGGCTTTCTACTCTACGCTTATTATTTTTTTTGCGTTTCACAATGAATGGCATTCAATGATTTTGCTGCTTGATGCGGGCAACCATTTTCAATGACCATTCCATCCATGCTATGCGCGTTTATATCTATGGAAAAACTGTCTTACCTCTGTGTATATTCCTGATCTAATTTATTGGTATTTGGATCTAATCGCAAAACCGCTGGATTGCTATATACGCCGATGCCGATGCGAGTGGCCGCAGCCACACTCACCGAATATGTAACGCCCGTCGTTAGATTTGCCAGCATTAAACTGGGTGATGCCGCTTCAACGGACATATTTGCAAGGATTTTCGATACGTTGCCAGCATCAAAACCACGAATGATTATTTGATAGTACAGTAGAACGCCATTAATTCTATCCTCAGGCGGTGGTTGCCATTTCAAAAAGATTGCTGTCGCATTCAGAAGTGATGCCTCCATATCGGATGGCGGTTCCGTTGGTACTAATTAAAAAAATATTTTCAGTTACATTTTTGTCGAGATTAATTTAAAAAAAAAACAACGAAAAAGAGCGAAAAAAACATTCCATTGTTACTCACAGTCTTCAAGGGTTCGAGTGATTTTCGAATTCGATGGTCGTCCTTTTACCGTTTTATAGAATGGCACCAAAAAGAATTCGTAGTCGGCATACGCGTCCAAACCTTCAATCATACAAGATGAAGCACCACCACCATGTAGCACCGTCAGCATTTTGTATTGATCGCTTCGATCGATTTTCCGTGAATAAATGTAAAAACCTTCGACGTATTGTGCATTCAAAATTTCCCACACCAATCGTACGCTCGACGAATCGGTGGCATTGGCTTCGAGCAATTCGACCACATCACCGGTCGATAGAATCGCTTGGGCTTCGGTTAAAATCAAATCTTCGTCGTAAATAATTGGTTTTCCCGTTGTAACTGGGTCGGACATTGAACTGGGCGGTGAAATGCCAAACATATTTTCAGCGCGTACAACAAAAATGTAAGTGGCTCCGCGCGTCAGATCTCGTTGCATATAAATGGTGTCTGGAATTTTCGAAGCGACCGGAATCCATCCTTTGCTCATGTTATTTGAGAATATTTCAACCGAATAACCAACGATATCGGATGCTCCAGTTTTTGAGCTTGGCATCCATGTGATTGTAATCGCATCATCGGTCACGTTGACTACTTCTGGTTTCGATGGTGGTCCGGGAATCTTTTCTGGTTCAGGCGCACGAAAGAATTTTATATTGGGATTGGTTGGTGCTTCAAGTCGTAAATACCCACTCCATGTTGATTTACCGCTTCGACTGCTCGCCACACATGTGTAGAGCCCTTGGTCGGTGTCTTTGTGCAAATCAGATATGGTTAATACACCCGATTCCGTTAAATTAATACGATTGGATGCAACCATTGGAATGCCATCGCGATACCAAGAGATAATTGGCGTTGGAACGCCCATTGCAACACATTCTAATCGCGCTACTGATTTCACGGGTAGCGTTTGATTCACTGGGCCTCTGATTATAATTGGTGGTGGACGATCGTCTTGTGAACTAATCGATAGTTTGGCTCGGGCATTTATTGAACCGACCGTATTCAATGCACTACAAATCACCACTAATCCACTGTCTGAACGTTTTACTTGGCTTATTGTTAACACCGAAAGCCCTTCAATCGATGAGGATGCATTGAGATTGCCTATTGACATACCGGGGAAAATAATTGAACGATTCCCTTCAATCGACCAAAAAATTGTCGGTCTTGGATAGCCTTTGGCCTCACCTGTGTTTCAAAAAAAAAAAAGTTGACCAAATGCATTAAAACATGTTTAAAACAGTTGCTCGAAACAAATGACTCACATTCAAACGTAGCATCGCCTTGAGCATCCACCATTTGCGCGGTGGGTCGTATAATGAATTTTGGCGCCGCTAAAGTAATGAATGAAAACATGAAATTGCATATAAATTTTTTTAAAGCTCAATTTCGGAAATTAAAAACGTTGTGTGAATTGGAAATAATTGCACGAAAATGGAACAAAAAGTTAAAACGTCAACAAGAGAAAATGAATAAAAAAAAAACATAAAATGAATGGAAAATAAGAGGAGTCGAGAAAAACGAGCAAAAAATAATCTATAGTCATGGGAATTATATACGTACATTGAATGATGAGCGATCCAACCGCCGAAGCGGAACCGACAACATTTTCAGCTTCACACCGGTATTCACCTTCGTCGCTCAGGTTAACATTTTCTAGTACCAAACTTCTATCCTCTAAGACGTGCACACGGTCTATTGGAAAGCGGGAGAGAAAAACAGGGAAAAAAAGTTGTCATTTGGAGCTCTTTGGCAATTTGACAGAATGCACCGTAACAGATAAATTGATTGCTTTTAATTAAAGTGCAAAGTTACGAAAATAAATCTTACCGAGTGGCATATTGGATGCGGCTGTTCTGCGCCAGAGTATGTCTGGAATCGGATCACCACCGACGCGACACTGGATAAAATTTTTTTGAGTAATTCAAACATTCAAAATAAGTATTGATTGAAAATTTAATGAGTTCTTATTAATTAAATTTTTCTAAATTAATTATTCTTTCAAATGGAACCGAAAAATAAAAATTCAATTAGATAAAGCTAAATATACCTGAAATGTAACCGATGTGCCTTCAACAACGGTCTGATCAACTGGCCCACGAATAATGAATGGTTTCACTAGAAGTGCAAGAAATGTTCAATTTTATTATTATTATTGTTATTATCATTTGGCAAAAGTAGCGATGGAATTAAAACATTTCGCGTTGAATAAAACGGGCAAGATGCTCGCGCTTATTCCAACGTTCCCGTTTCTATTTTCCAAAATAAAAAAACAGCATTAATTATTCTCATAACTTACCGTGCACGTTGAGTGTAACGACTTTTGATTCGCGCACGCCAACGACATTTTTCGCCACACATTGATATTCGCCTTGGTCGGATTGTCGAGCGTCTTGGATGGCCAAATTTCCACCGTCCACGATGCGAATGCGTTTCGAATGTTCGATTTCGAGTTTTTGACCATTTTTCTTCCACCAAATTAATGGTTCTGGTGTGCCTTTGGGAGCCGCACACTCGAGCAATGCCACATCACCGGTAGCAACTCTCGTATTTTGCGGTTCTAATCGAAATTCATCACGAAGCACTGAAGTTCGGGGCCACCCCATCGACAGAAGAAAATGTGAGGTAGAGAGCGAGACAGCAAAAACCGAGAAAGAGAAAAGTACACGAAAACAATGGCAAAAATGGGAAGAAAAAAAAGAGAGAGAAAAAAGAGAGGAAAAAAATTGTAATCCGGAGCAATCGAGTTCAACAACTACTACAGAATGTTGCTGTGTTTTTTGTTTCTTCGTCAGATGTGGTGCAAATGTGCAAGTGTGTAGAGTGTGTAAAGTGTATACATGCGAGATGGAGGGTGATGTGGATGGGGACAATTGCAATGGGTAAAGTGTTACAGTGTAAAAGAAATTGAGAGCAATAAATCTACGGAAAATTTACGACGAAATGGAAAAAGCGAAGGAACGTGAATCCATATACCGAAACATCATTCATTCGATGGGAGTCAAAGCTAAACTGTGAAAGAGAGAACGAGAACATACGAAACACACAATTGTGTGTATAGTTTTGTTCGACATGCCCCAACCGTTTGCATAGTTTTTTTTTTTATTGAGCTCCAACTCATTTTTGTTGTTGTTCCCAAACCGCCTCTTACCTCTCATGGCTCGGGTATATACAATTTTTTTTTATCGTTTTTCATACGATTTTGTTGCATTATCGCCGGTACTAAACGTTTCATTCACATTGAACGTGAGCACATTTTTATTGAATAAAGAAAAAAGCGAACGGGCAGTTGATATGAAATCAGGCTGTACATAGTTTTCATTTATTTTCCAGCAAACGTTGCCATAACTAACCGTAGCGTAAGCGCCGGTGTTAATACTACATGGTCTTTCTCAATGTGTCAAAGATAAAGCGCATAAGAGTAGAGAGGCGAAAGAGAAAAAAAAAAAGAAAAATGAATGGTGAAATCATAAAGGACAGCACGAAGAAAACGGACCAAAGACACGATGTTTGTGTAGCAGCAGCAGCAGTGTTCGTCGTCGTATACCTTTTGTGGATGATTTATTTGCCATAGACGGAAATATTAATGCTTCTATCACAATACTCGGTGACTGGTATTTATTCACAGCACCATTGTAGCACTCATTTTTCATTACTTTTGTAGTTAGTTGCCAGGAGCAGGAGAGAGAGAGCTTTTGTTTAACATTCAATAAAGGTAAAATTGGCCAGCAGCCATTCTCAGCTATGCCATACTATATCAAGCCGCTCTTGAGAAAGCATTCATTTTGCAAATGGCAAATCGTCTTCCTGGAATTCGAGAGCCTCACACAGCATTGAGATATCGAATTGGATTTGGCCATTCTAAAACGGATCCTATCCGATGTTTCACATTTACAACTTTTCTGAAGAAAAAAGGAAAATAAATTTCTCTTTGGCCGAATTCCACATAAATCGTCGTGCATTGTAGCTAAACAGAGCTTTAATGCATTTGTTTGAGGACAGCAAACCGATTTACTTGGGAGCCCGAAAAATTGAAAGCGCCAAAAAAAAAACAATATCACAACCGAAATCCATTGTTCATTGTTCAACAAAAATCGTTTGTTTGAATTTGAATTGTTAAATTATGCAAATCGCTGTTCGGCCGTAATATCAGTACATTTTAGTTGCTGCTTTTTATCCCGCTGTCCCTTTGGCTGTTGTTCTTCTCTCTCTATCGTTGTTGCCCATTCGCTTCGTTTTTCTTTCGAATTTAATTCGAAATTTAACGTGAAAATTTTCATAAATATTGTTTATATTGTTCGAATTGTGTGCGCAGGCAATGTGTGTAAGTGTTCGTTGTCCAGTTTTTGGTTTATGAACATTCATAAATCGTAGCACCGATGGGTATTTTCTTTTTCATACGCGTAGTATTATTTAAATATTTTGCATGGAAAAATCATTGTAAAATCGGTCTTAAGGGAAACATTCATTTCGAAAAACCCAATTCGAATAAATGTAATTTTTATTTCGTCAAAAAAGAGACCAGCTCACTAAAACGCTCGGCATTCAGTTACTTTCGGCCGACCGGACTGTATGTATGACTTCCGTCGAACAACGAAATGGTTTTTCAATTTGCATATTTATTGTCGGGCAAAAAGGTATTTGCTTAAAGAAAGTAAGCATTTCTCCTTGCCATCACCTCTTAAGTTCCATGCCATTTTGACTTTCAACAGTCAAAATAATAATTTTCCACATTGTTTCTCCATTGTGTTCGGCAATAGTAGCTCAGCGTTTACCTACTTGCAAAAAACCCGGAAAATCTGTGATCGCCGCCAAGCACACAAAACTCACTCAATTTTCAAAGGCATTTATTGTCGTAATTTATTCAACACAACCATAAATACGTTATTTTTGCAATAATACACGCAAATTATATGGCAACGGCCGACAAAAATGCTCACAGTGCTTAACCAATTGTAATTACGGAACTGCACAATGTTCCACGGCAAACATTTACACGGATTCAGCACAAATTTGGTTATTGTGTTGGAGATAGAGAGAGCATATTCATTAAAATATAACCTTTCAAACGAGCGCGTACGAGTGAAAACGAGATAAAAAGACACTTTCCCATTGTTTTGTCTCCCTTTTTCGTTGTTTCGTCCTATTGTCGCTGCTGCTGATTTAAATCATTTAATCGCCATTCTCTTTGCGAAACCAAAAACCCGCATCCAAAAATAATAATTGCTGCTTTTTGAAAACGTCAACGGAAAAATGACAAATGATCCATGTTTACCACCATGTTACAATAATGAAAAAGTCTACTTTTCATTTGATTTATAGCCCCTATCAACATGGCTGTGCCAACTTTTTCCACTGTATACGAGGAAACGCCACACGTTTGCAATATTCGAGCCGTGTTTTTCCAGACGAAACATATTGCTAGCCGAGCAATTGTCTCCCCGATTCAATTTTCAGTCATATACAAAATCACACGATTTGAATGGTAATTCCAATGACACAACATTTTTGGCCTGAGGAAAGCTCTTAACAAATTTTACAAATTTTAGTTTTTTTGCCGTCGTCATCGACAGCACGTTCATTGTGTTGATAAAACCAAAGATCCCATGTACGAGTACATAAAATCGAATGAGTAGAAGCCAATTGGAATACGGTGAATTTAACCTCTTAAATTATTAATAAACTATTGCGGAGCCATAGTGGAGACCAGCATATTTATGGTGACAACTTTCTCCAGGGATAAAAGTCACACCTTACGATTTTCCATTGCTTCAAGTACTGCACATCTTAACATTGTTGTCACCACCATCACCACTAGCATCGTACCGTGCATTTGCAGAGATAGCGGGAGCGTTCATGCTGAATGGAGAGTACGTGATGCCTAAAGTTACCGACAGTTCGAACGGGTATAAATTCGAATCACAAAACGCAATTTACCATCGATTTTATTGGTTATAAAAATTTATTTGAATTTTATTCACATTACATTATGCAAAGGCGTTGCGTCAACACTCTTTCGACCGTACATATTGACTCGTTTCGTACGCATTTTGTAAAATTATATTGCAGTAAAGTTACTCTTCCATTGAAGCCGATGGTGATTGCCATCGAGTCAGAGTGAATAAAAAAAAATCTGCTTAACATTTACTGGAACTATCGATCTCTCTCACTCTCTCACTCTCTCACTCTCTCTCTCTCTCTCTCTCTCTCTCTCTCTCTCTCTCTCTCTCTATCTCTCTCTCTCTCTTGGTTTTTTATTCGGCCTAATGGCGATGTTTCATGCTTTCCTGATTGCCATTCACTTTGCCATGTAATGTGCAGAAATAAGCTCCATTTCGGAATAAAATGTATGAAAATGCCATCGTGATGATAGTTAAACGCTCGGAATGTACCGTGCTCATAGCAGGGGGATGGATGTCGTTGTCGATTTGCGTCACACAGTAAAACCTGTCGAATAAAATGTTGCGCATCATGATGTGCACAAATCTCCTTCATTGACACATTGTGCACATTGAGCTTATGAACCGAGGCACTTTTTTCGGTTAAAACCAGCATTTTTCCCGCAGAAAAATCGCAAGTACAGCACATAGCAACCGAAATCATGAAAAGTACAGTTTTCAACCAACAATTTACCAAGAATATATATATATATCAATAAAATTCACTATTGTTGAGTGTTTCGATGAATATTACCGACGGCAGAAGAAACTTCTTCAGACTGAAAATATTTTTCTTGGTTTTGGTTTGCAACATGTAAGTTTCGATCAATGGAATGCCTTTGATTTTCTCGATTATCTACAGTTTTTTTTACTCGAATTTTCTATTTTCGCCAGTCTTTCATTGTTGATCGCATCTCTGGTTCAATTTTATCTTTCCACTTGCCTAAGTTTGAATCCTGATTCGAGTTTTCTTCGTTTGAAAATTCATTTTGATTCTCGAATGGAATGTATCGGAGCATCGAGGGTCGATTTGTTGAGGTTTCACTTCGTTTGATTTGCATAAGCATTTCGGATTTGATCTTCAATTTCAGATGTGAAATCCATTCATAAACGCATATTTTATTTTATTGGCATCATTCGTTTGCATCACATGAAGCATACCTTTTGGTGGTGGCAGCGGCAGCATAAGCTCAATCCACATTTTATACATATTTATTTGCGTCGACATTTACGGCGAGTGGGGGAGCGAGCAAGAGAGACAAGGAAAAACAACTACACTCGTCTGCATTTTTCGTTTCCCTTTCACTTGTATAGGCGTGCGTTCAACAGTCTGTGCCAAGCGAAAGTGGAATCAATCGAAGCAAAGCGTGAGCAAAAGCAACAAAACAACACGAACGAAAAAAAAAATGCTCCGAAAACAAAAGAAAATCCAACAATAAAATAATGTAGACGATATGTTGAATACGTATATAAAAAAGCAGCAGAAATGTAAAATCGAGCGAGGAGTCGATGCGATTTGAAACGGTTGAGTGAGCAGTCGAATGAAAAAAAAAAAAGAGTCGACGGCATCAGCCAGCAACTGTAACCACAGCAGCAATAACAAATCCAATCGGCATTCGCAATTTCGAATATCGTCGTTTCGAATACACATTTATTTACTTTAATAAAAATCCCAACTGAAATCGATGGAAGGCGCGTGCATAGCATCTCGCATCGCTCAGTGCATACATACATGGCCATCGTGGTTTATGGCATATTTGTGAGCTGGATTTGCAATTTTCGTATGTGATGCCCATAAAAAAGAAATCGGTAGTGGTGTTGCCGTTGTTGTTGCCTTCGCCCAACCACCGACGCATTCTCACGTATTTCGACAATATTTCAACGGCTAGTTTAATTTGAATCGAAAGCCATTCTCTTTTTTCTTCTTTTTTTATTTCTTCTGCTGTGGTTTTATTCGCATTTTTCGACCGTTGCAACAATGCTTCTGCCTCGGCCTGTGCTATGCTGTGCTGTGCTGTGTGTAGGGGGAGTTTTGTCTGCGAATGCAATATTTATATTCGGGTGTGTTCAGGTGCTAAAATAAAATGTGCATTTAATACGTCGACTCGTTGCAAATATAAAATGTTTATTTCTCTTTGTCGGAAAGGCAACGAAACAGAAAAAAAATATGCGGAACCAGAAAAGATGGGATACAAGTGGAAAAATGAGTATAAAAAAAAAACAAACATTTCCTCCTTCTCCCACACGCAGCAAACATTCCGCACGTTTAAGCCATAAAGCGTCTGCTGCAAAGAATGACTCGAAACAAATGAAGGAAATCAACAAACAAAAATTATTCCGATTAAAATATTGTCTTTAAAACATTTAATATTTGAATGCTGGCATGGAATATTTAGATTGCATCCCTCTTTGCCTTGCAACAGAAACAACAACAGCAACAGAAAACAGCAATTTAAATGCTTTCAAATGGATCTTCTGCCATATCTCCGCAACTCATTTACCCGTCGTTGATACTAATGACAATAAAGCGATTTTTCCTCGAACCCTCGCGCAAACCAAAACGCAAACGACGACGACGACGACGACGACCATTTAAAAACTTTCATTTGTTAGGTTAAAACTCTTTCGACTTTGTCTCAATTTCGCATTTTGCGTCGGAATGAACAACGCACAACTTAAAATGGTGTTCCATTCTCCTGTGTTCGAATGTATGCAAGATTCGTAACATAAACATTGCCGTTTGCATGTAAACTGTGCGTAATTAAAACGATGTAACGAAAAAGCCGGAATGAACATAGCGCGTATGCAAAGTTTAAGACGAACAAAATGGAGTGTGGGCTGAGTGTGAGATAGAGATAGAGAATGAGTGGGAGTTGGAATGTTGTATGGCATCTTGCGACGTTTGCATCGTTTATCCGCTTGAATGCATCAAAATTAATTAATGCAATAAAGGCGCTCGTTCGCTCGCATACGTCGAGTGGGTAGATTCATTTTACATTTTGCTAAATGGTTCTCTCTTCTAGGCACTGGCAAAAAAAAAAAAATTGGACGGAGATTCGATACAAAGTTGCCGCTTATCTCCTGTTGTAAGCGATTCCACTGTGTAGAAAATATGCTAGAACCTATTTCCTCGACAATTATTGAAGGTGTTTCGCCGTTCTCATAAAACTTCATCGTCAATATCAGAGACCTAACCTGATATCCATCTATCTCTGGCTTGTTACAATTATATCTCTTCTACTATCCGAAAATGAAACTATTCCACACAAGCACGATACGTGAAAGAGTGAGAGAAAATGCGAGTCAATTGACAACATGAATTTCATTCATTCAATGTCGTCGACGATGAAGACGACGGCGGCGGCGACGCTGTTTCTGTAAACACATAAGAATGTGTCCGATGTGAATGTGTGTTTACCGTTTTCATGGTAAAATGAACGCTAGTTGCATCAAGTATTTCATTATTGCGATGATAAAACCGTTCGCAGCGAATATATCTCAGCAAAATCGCTCATCTCTCGCTCACTCTCTCGCACTCGTGAACACAAGCGAATGTAAACACACAATACGCAAACATTGCCATGGCAAAACGGAAAATCCTTAATCGTTATCTGTATAAAATATACGCTCGAAACGGCACACACACACATATTCACTGTTAATCGCTCCATCTCTCGTTGTGTGCGTGCGTGTTTGTGCGCTGCCAAGGAACGGTGTCATGTGTGCAGCAGCTTTATGCACATATTTCGTCATGTGTAACAAAAGCGAGAAACATAATACAATCAACTCGGCTAAATTGAACGTTAGAGTTACCATACACAGCAGCGGTTGAATCGACTCTGTTCACCGATAACACGAACTATGCGAAGTGTATTTGGGAGTGTACGATGCGAAAATGCCATGCATGTTCATCGTTGCCGTCGCCACTGCCGTCACTCTCTTTGCTCTCCATTCGATGTGCAGAGTTAATCTAGTTACCTATCTCAAATAACACCAACCCAAGCATCACCGTTGTTATCATTCCGGAAACTCACTTATTTATGGATGGAACACTAACGATTTATCTCTTATTTATGCGACTCTTAATCATTCTTCAAAATTTAGTTGTAACATCATCAACCCAATTCACAACAACAAAGTGAGAGAAGCAGAGAAAATAGCGACGGAGGATGTATCAAACAACCGGTATGTACCATGAAAAAACGCATCTTTAAGCGTCTCAAAATGAAAATTCAAGATTAAAAATTTATGTTCGTAGCGCGGAACAGGAGAGCCCTTTCTTTTGTATTCCGGTGTGCACGGTCATTTGGCTAATGTTACTCGCAGATTTTCAAGTGTATGTGTTTGTAAGTGGTTCGGTGAACAGGATTAAATGTCATGTGTTTTTGTTCTAAGCTAAAGGGAAAAAAGTGTGTATGTATGTGTTTCAATGATGTTGTGGAAAGTGAGACACAGGAGGAATAAATGAAACAAACATGGTGTGGTGCAGGCAGGAAAAAAAAACATGTGAAACAAAGGCATGCTGAGAATGAAGAGTCAACTTACCTGCTACTTGTAGCGTAGCGTTTCTGCTCCGTGCGATTCCCCAGTCATTTTCAGCCTCACACCAGTAGATGCCAGCATCACTATCCCGGCGCGAATGTACCACCTGTCGAAAAGAGAGAAGAGAGAACGAGTCATCAATGGAAGAGAAACAGAGAGAGAGAGAGGAAAACAAAACCGGAATAGCATCCGCGTTAAATACACTAACACTCCAAATACACCGTGTGCATTTCGCTTGGCAATATAATGACAACGAAACAAAATTATACGAGCGTTTTTTTTTCTTCATTCGCTCGCTCGCTCGCATGCCATTGGCGTGGCCATGTTTGAGGCGAAACACATCGCAATCAAAATACGACAAACTGATTCGGTATGAGAAAGGTTGTTAAAATGGATAGCTTAATGTACCGAACGTATCAACAATCAACGACTGACGACGACGACGACGACGAGAGCGAGAGAATGTTCGCCTTAAATTCACCGGTGTAGTTTATTTAGCGTAAATGTATTTTCTATTTAGCGAGAGAGACAGAGCGCACGCGAGAGAGTGTGAGAGCATTCGTTCTCGCCAAGCTCAGTCTCTCGGTGGCAAAATTCACTTGCATCGTCCATTAATATGTAGTCGGTATGTTTTGTGTCATAGTGCAAAAATTGAAGCGGTAGCGACGGTGGCACATACACACATTTTAGCCCCGCGTGTGTTGCATATGCCAGAGGGAAGCAATATCGTTACGAGCGACAGTAAAATGAGGATTGATATTGGATAATGTGTGCATTAAGTAACACATACAAAACGTGTGCAGATTTAAAAGGTAAATTTATATGTTTTTTAATTGCTCGGCTGCTTTTCCAGCGACACACACACACACATACACGAACCGGTAGCACAGCCAATCGTTTTTGCTTTTTTTACTCTCTCTCTCTCTCTCTCTCCCTCTCTCTCTCTCTCTCTCTCTCTCTCTCTCTCTCTCCGTTCGTCGACATGTCGTCCGAATGTGAATTGCTGCGTCCATGCGAGGATTTTTTTTCGGACATTTATTTGCACCGGTGACATGCAAAAATGGCTACAGTCGTGCACATATTGCATCAACATTTTAACGATCATCGCAACGTTCAGCACTGATGACGACGACGATGATGACGATGGCTGAATACGAAAAATTATTACACGTTCCATTCATTTAAGCATCGTCGATATCAAAAGCGCGCTTTTTTCCACTCACATTGACTTTTATGACATTGGTGCACCTATGGGTGTATGGTATACGTAGAACATGTTTCATTTTTTTTTCGTGTGTGTGCATTTTGTCGTAAAAAAATTTAATGAAACATTGAATGCAGCTTCAATAGGCAGTACCTTGCATAAATATACTTCGCTTTTAATGGGCTTTTTTCACTGGCAGACGACGAATTTAACTTTAATCGCAACGATTTTTTTCTACTCACTGGCCCAAGTGACCAACAAGATTCGCCGTTATTATTCCCGTTTTTACGCAAACTTTATAATCAAATTCAAGTGCAATGCATGGTAAAATCGCCCACCGCTCAAGGGTTGAAATAAATATTTCATTGTTTTATTCAATTTCTTTGTTTGTTTTTCCTCCGAATCCCGGCTAATTAAACAGTGTGTTTGATAAACATGACTGAGTAATAATGTTGAGTTAAGCAAAATAATGTTCGCCACGAAAAACAAAGATCCGCTTGATTCGAAACCATTCCAAATATCAGTATAATATCATTTGGAATTTGTTCAATCCTAAACAAATTCAATTTCGTTCGTTGTATTTTCATCGAAACAGACAAAAAAAGAGTTTACCTTGAGAAAAAACAAAGCACCGGATGGCAGTAGAACACGATGTGAACCGGGTGCAATGTTGACTGGATTCCCATCTTTAAACCATCGAATGCTAGGTATTGGTGCGGCATCTGCCTTACAATTCAGCGTAACTGGCTCATGACGTGGCACCGTCGTATCAATCGGATGCTCCGTTATGCGTGGTATTTGTAAACCTGAAAAAGAGAGACAGAAAGAGAGAAAACACATTGAAAAAAATGCGCAACATTAAATTTACTCTGTAAATTAGTAGTAAGTATGAGAAAACATCAAACACATTCCCGTGGAAGCTGTTGGTGAGCGTGTGCATCAAAAGTCCAAGCAAATAAACACAAACATGAATAAAATTAAATGATGTTAAAAACAACAAAGGAGCACATTTCACCGCATGTTTGTTTGCATTGATTGTGTGTCTGCTCGATGGAACATTGTACGCCGTGTATCCGAGCTCAAAATTATGTAGATTGATATGAATGTTGAGGCGGTTCACGTTGGCAAACAACACATGCTCTCGCACACACATCAAATGCATTTGATGGAATTTATGGAACCCTTTCATTCACAATTGACGCACGCAATTTTTTCTCTCTCCTCTGTTTCTCCTGTCTCGGTGGTTTATTTTTGAAAATGGTCGAGAATTTCGTTTCGAAAATCGCAGGGAAATTTTCCGTACAAATCTTTCCGAAAAAAAAAACAACAACATGAAAGTAATTACGCACAGTGTAAAATGGTGTAGACTGCAAATTGTGAAAATACCCACGGTCGTTTTCGGTAATCACATCAACGAAAAGGGTAAATGTAGCTCGAAAAATGTTTTGAACACCAATGGTAAAAAATAACAAACGAGGAAATCAACTGAAAATATTTGGCTGTCGAATTGGTCAGGCGAAGAACGTGTTGTACATGATACTCCGGGTATAACACACTGACAGCTGTCCGTTTCGAGTTGATGAAATCCATTTGGTCGAATAATAAACATAACGCTCATCATTTTCCGAATTGCTCTATTTGAAAAGGCGAAAGCCAAATAAAAAAAAAAACAACAGCACCGTTCGACCGTCCAGCACCGCACACACTCCAGACTTAATAATCACAAAACACTGATGCGAATATGTTAACATGGAATGGTACAAGTGCGCCGAGAGTAGAGAAAAAAACACAAGCAAAAGAAATATTAAAATTACAACGCACTTAAAATTGGCCATTCCGTAACAAATGTTGCATGGAAAAACCACTTTGCCATTCGTCGGGGAATAAACGAAACGAGAACACCGGGAGAGAGAGTGAAAAATAAGCGCACACATACACGACACAATAAATTTCGTTTTTGAGAGAATGGTTGAGCATTTTTTTTCCCGTTCGTGTCGTGTTCATTGTGTGGAGATGGTGCTTGTGTTCATTGTTTTATGTTGTTTCGTTAACAACATCATGATTTGCACAGTTCCAACACTCATTTGGATATCAAGAGAAAGTGGAAAAGAGCGAGAAAGACAGAATTGTGCAAGCGAATGGTGCTTTGGAAAAAAAAGGACTGCTCGTTTTTGGAGATGCTATATAAATTTGTCTGGGGCCATGTTTTCCTTATTCTTTTTTATTGTTATCTTCTCTCTCTCTCTCTGTGTGTGCGGATATGTCTCGGTACAGCTAATTACAGCTCTGTTTTGTTTTCAACATTTCTGGAAATACGTTTCGACCATAAATGTGAAATTATACCATCGGTTGGGTTGATATGTTACCATAAAAGAAGAACCATCTCCGCATGCACACACATATTCCCTGCAGCCGAACATGCGAACATGGCAAGAGAACGAAAGCAAATGCGTTTTAAAATAATTTTCCATATAATTTTCGGAATCTGCAAGTGGTCGCTCGAATCTCTCGTTGGCCGAAGAGAGCATGTTGGCCGTAGCGAAAACAATGAATCAGATGGGAATAAACTGGCGTTGGCATGATCATGTCTGGGTTGTTTACACAGACATTACACACATTCACTTTTATTTTTATTGGCTGCTGTTACTACTGCTGTTGCCCATGTACGTCTATTGAACAATGAAACTCGTGTGTATTTTACAGTGAACGGCTGTGTGTGCGGGCATGGGAACTTAAAATTCGGCACCATTTGCAAAATATTCGAACGGCCAAAATGAATGTACAAAGTCCGTTTTCCGGAAAATTGACTGAATTTATAATTCAACACAGAGAATATTCGTCCGTTTCTAATTTTGCCATTGTTTGAACTTTCCACGAGACACATGAAAATTGAGCCATTTTCCGAAAAACTAAAGCTCCAACTATGTCCGCTCTTAATTGAAAGGTTTTTTTTATCTTTGACTGAATATAATATATGCTCGGCCATTTCTCCCCTTTACAAATGCAAATTAGGGTGTGTGTGTGTGTGTGTGCGTTAGTCGATTGATTTTCGATGTGTCTATGCTTTTCCTTTGTACATCTATTTAATGACTTAATTCGTATTAGGGCCGGATAGTCCATTGGTCGTGTGTGTGTGTGTGTGCCAATGATTAAGCACATTTCAACGCTTAATTTTGATTATAAAGCACATTTTTGATCGATGCCTCCCGCACCGCACTCACCCACAGGAGATGTTTCAACTATTCAACGTTTCAGCGGTCGATTTTCCAACGTTTGAACCATTCACTTTAAAAGTCTGTTTGATAAATGATGGAAACGCTGCTACCGTATGACTATCATAAATAATGAATAGACTTCATCATACATTTGATGCAAAGTCATAATTTCCTACCGACAATGTTCTTTTGAATTAAAGTCGTTCGTTCACTCTTGTCTCCATTTTTTTATTCCATATTTGCGATTATAACATAATAATTATCCGTATTTTAACATCAACGTGTAATATTTTATACAAAGTCCGACGATGCGAAAGAAAAACAACTTAATTTGCTCAATGCAACATGCATTCGAGCTGGAAAAAAGTAAACCCGGATAAAATCAACATTGAAAAACATTTGTCCTGATATTCGTAGAATGGAAAAAAATGCTGCAATTACGAGAATTGAATGCGTGATTAAGGTACACAATGAGAAAAAAAAGAGAGCAACTAATGAAATTCACATTCTTCCTCCATTTCTTTCTCATATTCACCTCCCGCCGCTTGTTTGCCCAAGTCGGTGAAAAATGTAGTTTGCAATTTGATTATATTTTAAAATAAAACGTACTAATTAAGCCGAGTGCAAAAAACAACACAGCCAAAACTTTACATGTTGATATAAATTGTGTATGTGGTGGTCGGCGGAAAAACAACAACGACCGAGCAAGCAAGAGAGAATGAGAGCGACCAATGAACATGGATTAAGTGCAATGGTTTGCGGGTCTCTTTTTCTCTGTCTCTCTGTGTGCTTTTTTATTCATGGAATTAAATTAATTTCGAGTTTTTCGTAGTAGTGGAGCCTGATTTTGTTCGTTCGTTCGTTGGTTCGGCCAAACCACTTTCGATATCAAGCGTATAAATAAGCGAGTGATATTTTACAAGCTCGAATCGGTTTCCATGAAGCGGAAACGTTTAGCTTCATGCGACTAGTGAGAGAGAGAGAGAGAGAGAGAGAGAGAGAGAGAGGGAGAGAGAGAGAAAGAGGACCGTAATCGGAAAGGCAAGCGATTGCTTAAAACTCCAAAAATGCTCGTCATTTATTTACACACACAGAGAGAAAATACTCTCACACACACACACACACACACACTCAAAGCATGGCATCGAGTTGCGAGCATAAAATTGCCGCTTTCACTGTAATCAGCCGTATCAGGCCGGATATCGTGCAAATAACCACAATTTTGCTGCATCGCTTTTTCATTTCGCTTGGGCCATCAGTTCGGCTCAACAACAAGCACGAAAGTAAATTGCGAGAGTGAGCAAAATAAAAAGCGGAATAAAAGAGGAAAAAGCCAGAGCGATTGGTTCGGCTGAAATGTTTAGACTCCGTTGCCGATAAAAAGGATTGCAAATTATTTCGAGTTAGTTTGTTGGTTTCCGTTCTTTTCCAACCGATTATTTGCCTTCCATGATTACTTATTTATGGTTTTTTACCGCCATTCGATTTACAACATATGCGATGACTTTGCTTGGGCACAATTGTGTGTGTGTGTGTGTGTGTGTGTGTGTGGCGGCGCGCTTCGTCCTCTTCCTCTCTTGTTCTCATTCTCACTTTCACGAATTATTGAATTGATTAAGCAAAGTTAAGGCTTTTGCAATTGGATTTTGTGCACAGTAACCAGACACATTTTGACACAGGATATACAACCTCGAACATTATGTCATACTAATGGAAAAGCACAAGTTATTCTCTTTCGCTCTCTCTCTGTCTCTTTCTCAGTCCTTGTGATTTCGATCGCATTTCGCAACTCGATGAGACATCTGATGGCAAATTAACTAGACAATTCCGTCTATTTCTCAGTTAATTGAATTACCTGACTATTGACGGAACAATACATTTCGACGACGTCATTCGAAAAACCAAAAGCTAAAAAGGTTAAAAAGTTACCAAGTTTACTTCAACCTCCTGATATCTGGTCGATGCAATTTATTTGAATTAGTGTATGTGTCAATTTATCAGAAGTGAAAGGCTAAAATGCGAAGTTGAAATAAAAACTCGTTGATTTTATTCGCCGGCCCTTAAGAAAAATCACGACAAAATTGAGGTCACACGAACGCAATCAAAACAAAAATAATCAAAAAACATTTCAATTCGTAACCGAGTTCGAGTTGAATTGGATTCAGTGAGATTGAGCAATGAGCACACACAATCTGGAAAATCGTTCGCATGATACCATTAACGTTTTGAATAGAAGCAAAATCAAACCATTGAAAAGTTTCGCTTAATCGAATTACGATGTGAAAGGTTAGAAAACGCATAACACACATTTCCATCAATTTGAAACCACAATACCATAATCCTTCGCAAACAAAGAAGAAGAAAAAAGAAAAACGGAAATGAATTTCCATTGCGCAAATGGACGACTTTTATTTGACACTAAGTAGCCAATAAAAGATAAGGGAAAATGTTTGAAACACGAAAAAGGTTTGCATTGTGACCTATTTCAATGGCTCGTTGAGTATTTGTCTTTCTTCAAACAATCAGTGTCTCCGACGCTGACAAATACGTTGACACATCACATCGTAAAAGAGGCATGCTGACATGAATCCCAGAAGTAAATCGTGGCAAATGCGACATTAGAACACAATCGACATAGACGAATATTCAACTCATCTGATGCAAAGTTTTGGACAATTGTGCGTTCGACCCGTGCGCATGTTCCAGCGTCTACTTAAATTTTGATTTTTCGATGAATTTCAACACAACTTCATTCTGAATTTGAAATTTAATGAAATAATGTCATAAGACAAGATACCAACGAATCACGTGACTTTACTGCAGAAGTTCAAGGAGAAGGCAGAAAACGTTGACTTGAATAGTGTTGAATGAAAATTTTAATCACAATTTAAAAATGTTACAATTTAGTTTTCTTCTTTTTTTGTAAAAGGTTCGTGATAAAACAAGCTTGTGAGTATCAGAGAATGGCGGTTTTCATTTTCAAACACTTGAACACTTATTTCAAGGACTATCTTTAAATATGAAAAAAGCTGGAAATTATGCAAATTTTTTTGGTTCAAAATTACTTGATGAATTTCGCACTGATGAAGAACATGTGCTGTCGAAATCGTTCATTGAAGTATGATGTTATATCAAAATGTTCTGCCTCCAAAATATTTAAGCAGCGACTGAATTTCATCATCTTGGCTTCATTTTTTCAAACATTTCGACGAGAAAATGAAGTCAATCGATGGAGCCAGAGCAAATCCTAATGAAGAAGTGTGGAAAGCTGAGCAAATATTCGCGAAAGTTACTCCATCGATTTCCCAAACGTTCGCCCGGTCAACATTGTTGGCATTATTGAAAATCGCAAGTAATTTACTTGACATACACATGCAAATAAAAGACAATCTTGAAAAATTGGAAAAAAATCTTGAATGAATATAACGAGAGACGCATCGTATGGGCTGAATTTTTGATTGGATTGCGAAAAACTGTTCATTCAGACGTTTTCCCACTGAGCAAAAAGAAGGAAAAAATCGAAGAAAATAAAAATATTTTCATTTCAATTTGATGCACAATTTTTTGTTTCTGAATCATTTTGATATATGTTTTGTGCCACGATAAATAGAGAAAGACCTCATACTTAGATTTTTGAAAAATTGCGTATTTGCCGAGAAAATCGGAAAAGAGTCAAAAGTGTCAAATCACTATAAAAGCTTGAAAAAATTAAATTTCATAAAACTAATGATGCAGAAAGTTAAATTGATGTGTTTTGGTCCTACGAGTCCTAATTTGACAATTGAAAAGAATGAACAAACCCACAAGATAAGAGGAGGAAAAATGTGGAATTCTGCTATAATTTCGCATTTTTTTTACAGCAATACATGAACAGAAAAAACTTTCCATTCAGCCAGCCGATTGTAGCCTGTAAAGTATCAAATGTAAGCTAGTTCATTTCCCTACATTTGTTTCCAAACACGAATGTAAAAATATTCAGTGGTTTCATAGCTATAGCGTCTGGCGTATCTGGTTACTTTAGGAACCGAAATGTGATAAAGGGTTAATCGACGGCTTAACTGACAACACAACGGATCCGACGTATCTATATTTTGTGCATTTGTTTGACATTAAGGCAAGGAGAAAAAACACGATGAATTGTGTAGCAAAGCTGAAATTGAGCTTAAATTTGTACAAGAATCAGCAATAGCATTTGGAGAACAAGTGAAATCGGTCAACTGGGCATTCGGTTCGGTGCAATTAATGAATAATAATCAAGCAACGAAGGAAAAATTGGAGGAATTAAAACGTTTAACCGCTGATTGAAAGCAAAGCAAAACGCATTAATGGATCACATCTGAAATACAGTGAATATCCTCGATGAATATAGCAGAGATTGTGCCATTTGGATCGAATTTTTAATGGAAATTCGGGATAAATTCAATTTACTGGCGAAGCAGAAAAAGAAAAAGAAATTTTTTCTAGACTATCTTCTCTTTGCGGAGAAAAACGAGAGTGATATTTTTGATAGAACTGTAAGCAATAATATAAAAAATTAGTTTTATGAATAAGTAACTTTCTGATGCAAATATGAATAAAATGATTTACTAAACAAAGTCTGCTTTAAGGAACGAATTCATTCTGAAATGCATGCTTCATTCTCCTATATGTAGCTCCGAAATTCAATAAATTTGTGCTGTTTCCCTTGCCATTTGCCTTAATTTAGAGAAAAACTGTGTGTGTTATCGATTACTTTATATTCGTCGAAATCAAGCCACGCCAGCGAAAGTAATAAAAATCGGAATGAAATCCAATACCGAACGCAAAAAAAAAACGCAGTTCATTGCGAAAGAAGCAATATCACTTTCACTGTGAGTGATAAGCTTGAAAATCGATTTATATATCAAGCGAATGGCTTGGAATTCGGTTGATTTTCGGTCGGATGTAACACCAGCAGCTGTGTCACAGCCCAAATTTGCAATGCGAACATGGCATTGCTATCAATATTGCTCGAGGTCAAAATAAATATCTCCCGTTTGGCTTTATTTTGTTTCGCTTGTCGTTTGAATCCTTGTGTTTTTCTTCATTTGGCCCATTCTTTTCTCTTCAAAAAAAGAACAAAAGAAGTTTTAGGGGAAAAAAAGCAACTGCTTGTTCTTAGTAGCCAAAACGTGGATTTAATTTTGGCATTTGTTACTCCCTCTCTCTCTCTCTGCCTCTCGTTAAATTTCAATGGATGATGTTTTTGTGTGTGTTCGGAATCCATTTGAAAGAAATCCATTTCTTGATTGAAAAGTGTTTCGTTTGTTTTGGGCAACAGACGTGCCTTTTGCAAAACGCACAAGGAAATGTCACAGGCACATAATCAACACACACACACACACACACAGAGAGAGAGAGAGAGAGAGAGAGAGAGAGTGCCTAGTAACGCACAACTCAAACAATATGGAAGACATTGTTTACAAAAACACACGCAGGCGAATAGGCGAGCAAATAAAAAGCATATGTGTATGTGTGTCGCATTAAGATAAGACGTTGTTACTTTTGTTCAAAAATAAATTCGATGCGTGCGTGCCTTCTGTTGTGCGGCGGCTGCTACTTTAAATCAGCTCCATGTCTCATTCAAAAATATTCAAAAATCGTGCAAACACATTCGACGGTGTGCACGAGTGTTCTGGAACAACTCATGAATTCCTTTGCGCAATGCTCGAATTTCAAATTCGACAAAAGTGCGAAGCAAATCAGCCGTTTTGTATGCTTTGAATGTTTTCGCTTGACATTTCCGCCTCTCATCATTTTATATGGGAATTTTTTTCTTCGTTTTTTCAAAATAAAATGCAAATGAATGGCTGCTATTGCTTTCGTTTCAATTTGAATTAAAATCCGTGCGTACTGTTATACGGCGCACATAAATTCAGACAGCATCATCGTTGTTGGACCCCGCTTTTTCTGCGTAAAGCGCGTTTCCGTATTTGCCATTCATTTCGTTCGTTTTTATTTGGCAATTGGTATTTAATGGACGTCTTAACAATGATGTGCAATATTGAGTGCTGGTAATTTCCAATATTAGCAGCATTCATTCTCACGCTCGGCCCCGCTAAAGATGTCGCAGGCAACGACGACAATGACATCCCACCCAGCATAAACGAATGCATTTAAAAACCTATTAAATCGATGGAGATTGGTTTTTGTTTCGTTCGTTCATCGCTTCGTGTTTTTTCTTTCTTCTCGCCTTCTCCTGCTTCGATACTGACATTATATTATCAGTGTTATGTGAACGTGATGTCCCAAGCACTTTTTTCCAATTTAAACACGTATTCATTGGCGTTGTATTGACAATTTTGAACTTGTTGCTTACGACATGAACGAAGATTTTTCTTAATATGATTCCGTTTTTTTCTCTTCGCTTCGTTCGCAGCTACTGTCGTGTCTTGACGCGTAGTGAAATTCGTTTGAGGGAAATAGACGTAGAAAAGGAGAGAAAGAGAGGAATAGACTCTCTTACTCAGCAAGAGAGTGAGAGTGAAAGCGAGATGTTCAGTCGTTCATACACTTGATCAACATCCGTCCATTTCACCGCTTTTTGCACTCACCGCTGAAAAAAAATACGGAAAAGAGCAGCAAGCATCCAAAGAGACAGAGCGAAAAAAAAATCAGCACGACATTATTCGCTGATGCGGAAACTTTATCGATGAAAAATATCACTTATTGAAAAAAGGCCAGACACGAAAGGAATCGATGAGAGCAGCTCCATAAAAACCAAATGAATGCTAATTTCAAAATGCTTTCTCTTTCTTTCACACTGTCTTGACTGATGCTCAATTTCAGCAATTTCTGAAATGGCAAATCGATATATATTTCAATACAGCTGCAATTTTCGATACGATGTGCTGTCCATTGCTGTGATGCTTCTAGCCATAGATTCAAACTTAGATAAGAAGTTTTCTTGCGAGTGTTTTTTTGTTGCTGTGCAAAACATCGTTTTGAAAACAAAACAAAAAAAAAACGCCTCAGAAAACAAACACATTTCTTGTGTGAACGAGCTTTCGGTCGTTGCTTTTTTGCGCAGAACCATGTCCCAACGCGGTGCCCGATTAAAAGGGTGCTGGTCATTTTTTTGGGGAGACGTTTAAATTGGCTTT
This sequence comes from Sitodiplosis mosellana, assembly GCF_009176505.1. Taxonomy (NCBI): domain Eukaryota; kingdom Metazoa; phylum Arthropoda; class Insecta; order Diptera; family Cecidomyiidae; genus Sitodiplosis; species Sitodiplosis mosellana. The sequence continues at coordinate 809,216 of NW_022595248.1, read as the reverse complement.
CATTTTTAACAAAATGATCCAAGAGCTTATCGACCGCCGGGTTATATCGAGTGTATAGCGAGTTTGTTTTGATGTGCTCGAAACTAGTCGAGCGTGCCTCGATATTTTCTTTGTGGAGTGCAAGTCATGTGGAAAGCAAATACGATGGGAGGCATATAAATTTGATGAATGCCATTTATCAGTTTTTTTTCCCTGCCCATTCTCTGCGCCGCAGCATAAAAAAAGACTCAAAAATACACAGCATCCCATGAAAAAAGTCCGATGTGTGGCAAGAGAGTGTAATAGTACTGTGTATGCCTAATCGGATGAACGACCGAACAGAGCGGCTCGAGGACAATTTTCGGGCAACATAATAAATGAGGCCAATTTATTCGATGCTTTTGGCCCACAATCGAATGATAAATGCGTTCAGGACATTGATGTAAAGTGTAATAGTTCGGCATTGATAGTGTCCCATATATCACGATTTACTGATTACTGCTTTGATTGCACGGCCACGCCGAATAATTGAAAGTCCAATACACGAAGATTTTTTTTCCTATTCAATGCGCCACCATCACCACTACCTCTCAGAAGCCGGAAAGACTCATCTGCAGTCGCATAAATACCGTTCGAATTTAATAGCATCGATTCGATTGGGGCATTTGTTGTGAAATTGACATTTAAATTTGTCAATTGATCTCAAAGGACCGACACAAAAGAAGCAGCGAATAACATCAAAAACCGAACATCAGAATTTATCGTTGAATATTTATCGAGAAATTCATAAGAAGAAGAAAGAAAAAATGAAATACTGGAGTTTTTTTTGCAGTTTGGATTTCATCAACGACGAAAAAAGGAAAATTCAATGAAGCATGCTTCCCCAATTTTCACAAGAATTTTTTTCTTCTACGTCTTCCTGCTGCTGCCTTCGTCGTCTTTAATCGAAATTCAACATGTGTGTCAAATGTCAGCGTCTGTTCTCGCTCTGTAGATTGCTCTCGGGCTCTCGTACTATATCGATTGATGCTGGCAAATGTTTGGCAATGGAAAATGCATACTATCAATTGAATTACGTTCATCAATCACCTTTAATCAATACAATTTTTCATCGCTTCGTATCGTCATTTCGATGCTTGTTCGGCCACTCATGCACAGCAAGTGATTTGAAAAACGATTGCCTTTTCCCTCTCTCTCTCTCTTTCTCTCGCTGTCGACTTTTTCTTCTCCGCCGTCGCAACATTCAAATTTGATGTGAATTTAATTTCAGGCTGTCAATGTAAGCTTTGGATGATTTCTAGATTATTTACCATTCAATTCATTCGTCATTTGCCCATCTATTAATAATAATATAAATGACACTTAATTCCGAATATTGCACAATGTGCACGTGGAAAATGGTTTGAAAGCTGATTCGGAGGCGAGGCGTTGGTATTTTTATCGACTTCAATCAATCGTTCGAAGAAAAAAAGTCGACACCGAGTGTCAATCAATTAAAATGAATGAATGAACACATTTTTGTCACCAATCAATCGTCACCAGCAACATGGCCACGTTGTTGTTGTATTTCATCGAGAGCAAATGTTTGTCGTTGCCATCATCGATTGGTACGCTTTGTGTTGTGTTCAGCGTAATTTTTTGGGGGAGAAAAGGAAAATGGTTTCTTATTTGCTTCGCTTTCAAAATATCGAATAAATATTTATCTAAACATTTCCTTCGATTGTTTGCTCTTCATTTAATCAATAAATTTTATTGTAGCTGATTCGTGATTTCTGGCCTCCGATAAAAGGAAAACACAGCCAATTCGACGACACACAACAAGTGAACAATTGGTTTCTCAAGCCTATTGAACATGAACTGTACGGCGCGCGACAGCGAGTGTTGATGACTGATTTCGTTTCATTCGAATCGAATCAATATGGTTTTTCATTGATTATGTACTGATAACACAAGTCGAAAAAAGGGCAGGAAAGAAAACGATACACAAATGCGATAATAAACAAACAAAAACGTTCAAAACGTTATCGATCTTATGAACGTAACTGACTTCTATTTCTATTTCGGTAGCGCGCGCGGTGCTGTCTATTTATTTGAACAAGTAACGTATTGGATGGGCTTCGTATTTAATGAGTTGTGATATTCATCGATAAAACACGTGGGCACACGAAATAAAACATCACGGAAATCGATGACACGAAATGAGCATTTGCTTTGTGCTACTGTTTGTGCTGTATTGAAGCGGGCACTTCGTGAAAGGAGGCGCCACATTTTTTCGATCGAATATTCTAATGAATTAGATGATTAATGAGTCGAATTCGATTCGTTCGACATTTTCAAAGGAACACACTCGAACCGATTAAAAATCTTCCTTTATTCAAGGGTAGTAACTTCATTCAAGTCAACAATTTTAACCTTAGAATATTCAAGTGGTTCGAACTTGGTTTGAAGATTTCTTTACACAGCAATTTACATTGTCTACACTTCATTAAAATTATAATGTCGAAAAATAGCGGCGGTTGAATCAGCTAACGAGCTCGGCTCAACAAGCCAATTGAAGTAGAGAAGCGAGCAAAAGCACCGTCTGTGCTGTACGGGTAGAAAAAAATCTGCAATTTTTGAATTACAATTAGTGGGTGTCGAGCGCAACAATTTATGGCAAGTAATAACAATGCTCAAGAATGTTGAAAAATTCGTTAGTAACGAATCCGGTAAAATTGCATGTCGCGGCACACAAGTGAGTGCTCTAACGATAGATAGGCGAGAGGCCATGGCATCGGCTTGACATTGTATGATACACCATACGCTGCTGTAATTATAATTACCATTACAAAAGAACACTTAACTTGAGTTGTGAGAGCGCATGTAACGATGATTATGTGGCGGCTAAGACAGGAGATCCACATAGATTTTCATATATGAAAAAAAAAAGTTTCGCAAATCGTTAAATGAGAAAATAAAGTGGAAAAGAAGAAGAAAACCCTAACTGGGGAAGAATAAACTTAAAATCGCATACACACGCACAAAGCCTCTACCATTGTTCCATTTCACCTTCACGCAGCAACAGCATCGGCAGCAACAAGAAAAAGTACTTCGCCACCACAAAATATGCATATTCATAAAAAAAATATGGTGAGTGCATTAACACAAACGAGCGCGTCTCGTGTGCGCACACACACGCACACAAATTCTTGTCATATTTGAAGTGAAGTGAAACGAAACCGAAATCCAATGACGACAAAACCAAAGAATGGAAAAGAGAGAAAATAAGTGAGCGTGTCGGAAAACTTTCCCGAAAAATGCCCTCTTTCATTGAAAAGAGCCATGGCGTTCCATTTCAGCAGTTTCAGGTTTATTTCTTTCTTCAACGCGCGCCTCTTCATACTCGCACACAATTTCGATATGCTTCACAAAAACGTGTCTAGTCTTTGAAACGAAACCGAAATTCAACTCACCATACACACATATTTCGTAAACATTTTTTTTCGGTATTAGAATCATAATGGAAATCGTATGTTTTGCATTTGACGATGAGAACGATGATGGTGATGTCGGTGATAGCACTGACTTTTACTTACAAAAATATAAATACAATGACTTCGACAAAATAAAGGAGCACTTGTGCTGTTGTATTGGTTGCTGCCTTTGCACAATTCATACGACTTTTGCCACAAATGGATTCCTTCCTCAAAAACTTTCGTTTCGAGCTCAATGGCCATGCATTGTTAGTGACAGTGACACTGAAGTTTTTTTCCTTCATTCCTTTGACACTGCCACCACCGCTGAGGGGCTGCTGCCCCGCAACTGCATCAAATAAACAACAAAAAGGTAGGAAAAAAACGTAGGAAATCCATTTCCTATTTATGGCCAGACACACGCATGCAAAGCGACAGTAAATGCAAATGTACTTTCTAACTTTCAGTCTATTTGCAATGAACTTCAATGTTGTTTATGGTAGAAATCAACAAACAAATTTATGAATGTGGTTTTCTGAACGAAATAACGTTGTAATAATGGGAATGCGTTAAACTGCAGCGTATATTTTATGGTTGCATACTAATTCACTTCCCCATGTCTGACTAAGAAGGGAAATGATAAACACAATAGCAGATGACGTACGGTAAGTGATTTTTTTTTTCTGTGGATTTCCTTGCAAATGACGTGTCCACTCTAAGATACAAAGTTATTATTTTTAGTAAAACGGGTGTGTTTTGACCATTTTTTTAGATAGAGACCGTTTAGAATCCCATTTAAGCGATTAAATTCGGGATTAAAATTTCATTAGTGTTATCGTTTTTGGTTTAACCATCCGGTTATCGCTAGAGACCAAATCTTTCCCTCTCTATCTCCTATTACCTTCTTTGGAATAATTTGCTCGAAATGAATTTCGGTGGGAGCTCAACCGAATAAATAGATCTATTTCATATGCGACAACAAATGGTTTAAACTATTTACATGTAGCAAGTGTGTGTTAGTTGCAGCGACTAATATAAACATGTAACAATGTTAAGGACGAATGGAAGATGAATATCTGAATCTACCCTATCTTTGTAGCTGCATGCGTAATGCAAATAAACATAAATTATTGTTGAACAACGAAACAAAGGACATTTTGCGGAGCGAACGAGCGAACGAGCGAACGAGCGAGTTAGCAGTAGATTTCTACCCCAATATGCGAAGAAAGCAAAAGAGGGAGAAATGTCATAGAGGGAGAAAGGCGATCGAGATAGATATAAAGGGCTAAAAAGAGAGTGAGAGTCAACCGACCATCAAATTTTGTCAGGCATTTCTACCTGCACCCACTTGAAACAAACAAGTACATAAGTAAATACTTGAACGGTTCGTCTGACCACCCTTCGATATATTAAATTTTAAGTATATGTGTATCGGAGTGAGTGTGAGTGTGGTACAAACTTTCATTTTATCTACATTTTCATAACAACGACACAAAATTATATCGTTCAAATTGAAATGGGACTCTTGCTTCCTCTCTATCTCTCTTGCACTCGCATTCTCTGTCCCTTTCTCTCTCTAAAGCGCTCTCGTTCTGAAGCGTTTCGAAAATTGTCTGCAAAAAATTGGGGAATGATATGCAAAACGCAAAGTTTTGCTACTCCAGCACGTTCGATGAATCTTTGCGAAATAGTTGAAGTGCGCTTTACACTCGCTTCTCAAGTGTGTCTTCGGTTTGAAATTCGAAGAAGCGAACTCGGCTCTTGATCATGATAACTGAAATTGATAAAAATTTTGAATTCATCCCGATATTTCAAAAGTTGACGCCCTCAGAATGGAGATTTCTTGTTTTTTCTTCCTAGTTTCCAGTGGTATTGAATGTCGTACGACAGATAGTTTGTGATAGTTTTCCGTCGAGATGTTGCTTCGAAACTTTGTGCGAAATTCAATCAGCATGATAAAATGCGATGTAAATAAACGTGTCAGTGATTTTCCACTAATCTGCACAAATAAATGTATGCACAAATGAATGTCATCTCTTCCTCAATCAGGCACAAAATCGAATGAATGGTTCGTCGAACCGATCCCAATCCATCACCACCGCTCTCATTGTCTCTAGCATAAACTGATGCCGCAATGGCGAATGCGCAAACAAAATTCTTTTTCCCTTGTTGTTGTTGCGTTGATTCATTTGTCAGAGGGAAATGCTAAAGGGAAAAAAGTGTCACTTTTTCTCGTTCCGTCACCAAAATCCTGTGGACATTCATTTTGGCTCTTTTCAAATGCGATAACCGACGACGGCGAAGGCATTGTGTGTGTGTGCCCAAATGATAAGGCAGAAAAAACATTCACTTTTTAGGTGGAAAAAGAAACACAAAAAAAAAACTGCCGACTGAACAAAACCTAATGTAATTGTATTGATGACGACGATGCAAGTTGATTCATCGGAATGCTTTTGCGTTCGGTTCATTTACACCGTTGAAACTTTTGCTTTGCTGTGCTCTATGAATTATGGATGCAACGAAGGAAAAGGGCAAAAGAGAGCGGAGCAGAACAGAAAAGCAGGAAAACAAAAATCGTGTATGAAGACTCGACAAACCAAATGGAACGGTATATTCATCATTTACAATATTTACACTGGCTGACCCATTCCACACCGTCCATTCAACTTGAATGCCGACAAAGCGAGAGAAAGAGGAGCGAAACAGCAACAATCAAACAAAATACAAACACTTGGTCACTCCACACTCTCGCAAACACCCGGAGCGCTTACAACCAACTCTTCGATGTGCATCATCATCGTCGTCATCAACAACAACATTTTCATTTTCATTTCGTGTATATTGCAGTTGTTTGTTTAGTATATGACATATTACACCGCTTTTTGATCGAATGCTAGATATATGTGTGTATGTATGCTGGAGAATTGGACACTCTTCGGATTTTCGATTCGATTCAATGTGAAATACCTATACGCTCTCGCCTATTTGATGGCTTAATGCGAACGAAGAGAGACCTGTACTTCGACGAGTGTGTGTGTTTTTGAAAGCATTCAAAAGTCAGCATTCGGTTGGGAATGTCGTATTTTTGTACGAAATATCAAAACACATTAGGGTTCTTTGTTATATATGACGAACGCAGCAAAAAAAAAGAGAGAGAAGAATCAATCGCACCGAATACACACACAGTTCGTATTTACAAATTTTCGTCAGTGCCGGGGTTTTTGCACACACACACGCACACGACATGAATGCAGATTTCATGTTGAAGGTGCTTCAAAGCAGACAAATTGAATGTCGAGTTTTGTGTGCAAAAGTGGTTATAGTGTATAAACACACTACAAATATATTCCATTCTCTCTCTCGCGCACTCTCCCTCTCTCCCTTTTCCCACTGATTCGTTGCCATTTGTGGAAAATGTTAGACTTCGATGTATCGAACAGGACAGAACAGAAGACACAAAAAAGTCGCACATTTCACATAGCGGTCCGACATGTGTCGAACAGAACAAAATCTATAATACAAATATTTGAATAGTTGTCGATATTTAATTTTTCGACATCAAACGATGATGAATTTACCCTCGGTGTTTGTTTACATTCATTTTCGATACGATTCGATGCCGTTTCGAGTTGAATGTTTCGGTGGGGATGCACAGCATTTCATCGCACCCGCACATGCTCACGCTTCCCTCTTCTCTATCTCCATATAATTCTAACTTTGTGCCAAAATAAAAGTTTTTTGTTTGATGTTTCCGTGCGTCGTAATTAAAATGATATTTGTTTTTATCTGTCATCGTATTTGCTTATATCTAGTTGGGCGTTTGAACTAATTTTTTTTTTCTGTTCACTCTCTGAATATTTGATTGAGTTATAAAACTCATACACACCAACGAAACTTTAACTAAATTTAAGTGAAATATTCTATTTTCTGCTTGAGTGTGTTTGGCATGTTCAATGTTTGCACATCAATTTGTCAGCAAACGTAATTGCAATTTCGTAATGGTTTCATCAGTCGGTTCATCTTTGTATGGTTGCCTTTTGAATGTGACGCATTCTCTGTTTGAATGGGACTCAGTCGCAGTTCGAATGCCGTTGTCTCTCTAGTCAGGTGCGCTATTGCTATTTACCCAAAAGAAATCACTTAAAGGTCAACTATCTAATTTGTCAGTTCCATCCTTTTCAACGTCAAATAAGCGGAAGCAATTCTCTCTCTCTCTCTCTCTCTGTCGTTCTCTTGATTCTTTTTCCTCCTCCTTGGCAACAAAACTTTGGCTTACCAAGAGGTTTGTGTGCGAAAAACTTTGCCATATGTTATCAAACAGTTGCCATAACGAGCGAATTCATTCCGCTGAAAGTTTTCATCTCAAGCAATCAGTGCGCATCGTTCATATAAATGATAAACCATCAGAAGCAAACGATAATGTCTCGTTCCCGTTCTTCAATTCTCGTTTCTGATTCCATTTCATTTGCAAACAAAGTCGAAATGCTTCAAATAACGATTGCAATGAGTCCAGTCATTTGCTATATATACATTATTTACCTTCATTAATAAAATAAACGGGAATTCATTAAACGGCACGAGAAAAAAAAGAACGCAGAAAATGCGATTCACGAGAAAGAGAATGATAGTGGCAGAGGGAGCAGGAGAGCGAGCGGAAAAAAGGGCAGCGCGAGTAGAAAACGGGAAAATCTGCCAAATGAAATTATTATATGGCTTTGATTAATGACGACTTGCATAACCTCTGTCTTGAGCCACACGCTGTCTTCCACAAAATACGCTGCTTTTCCATTCATTTTGGTTTGTTATGTATGGTTTCGTCGCACAAAAGTCGAATGCGAGACTTTAATTCATTTAACGAGAGTTCAATGCCAAAAACCTTCACATTCCGTAAAAATCAAGAGAACGCGAGCGGCTGCTCTCCGTTAAAAAAAACGGAAGCTCAAGCTCCAAATTAAACGAGAAATGAATAAGTTTGGTGCTCAAAGAATTTTTCCCATCTGTAGCGTATTTTTAGCCGTTGATACGCGCGCGCCTGCCTCTCTTCCTCTCCATTTGCTCATGTATAATTTTCCTTTTTCGGGCTTTATTTTTGCTCTTGTGATTAATTAAAAGCATTATGATATGAGATCAGAATGATTCTTTAATGTTGTTTTTTTTTTGTGAATGTGATGGAACACTCAGATTCGACTTGAATGAATGAGCGACTGCGAGAGTGAGTGGAAAAAAGAGCGCCCGGCAGTTTGGTTCAATGATATTTCTTTGCATTGAAAGTTTGTGTTTGGCTTCGGCTTCGGTTCCGGTTGCTGCTTTGAGCGAATGAGTCGAGAAGGCAACATTAACTTTTGCCGGAGGAAAGGATAAATACCGGATTTTTTTTTCGCTTCTCTCTCTACAATTCCTTTTGAACTTATTTTCTCTCTCACTAGCTCTCGCGCTCTTCTCTCTCTCTCTCTCCGTTTATTTTGATTTGATTCTTTTCTATGTGCCATCAATGGCTGTAGCACTGTCAGATTTTTCTTTTTCATTAGATCCGTAAACAAGATTTTGCCTCGGCAAATCCTCGTGAAAAATCACGGTCGTTGTCCGTTTTTTTTAATAACGTCAAGGGTGTATATGTAATTCCAATAAGAATGAAGTCGAAAGATGTTGGCTTTATGAAGCAATCGAATGAAAATCGTATCTTTCTCCTCCCTCTCATTCATTTAACCTCTCTGTTTTGCTCTCTCGCTCGTTGACTCATCCACGTCCTTGTTTTCCATTTTCTTTGGCAAAGAGGATCATTCCCGTGGGTTAAAACAATGTGGTTTTCTTGTGAAGACTTTTTTCTCTCCATTTTATCGACATTATTAATTAGCTTTTTATTGGCTGTTTCCATCTTCTTTCAATTTATTGGTATTGGCACTGAAATACGGGACTGGAACCCATCAAGAAGATGGAAGAAAGACAGAAAAAAATGTGCACGACTTTAATAACCAAATCAAGTACTTTAGAAGTTTCGACGTCGTTGAGGAAATTACAGCTTCATTTCGAAGTTTAAGTGGAATAAAAAGAATTTTTGTACCCTTCTTCTTCTGACAGTTGGTGCTTGTTAAGATGTAAGAAGACGCCAAAAAAAACGAAGGCCTTCGAAAGAATAGAAAACATTAAGACCGTCAAAAGAAGAAAAAAAAAACCGTGGGGCCAATTTCATTTATGCGAAATGAATTTGAATTTGTCTATAAATGAAAAGGTTATCATTGGTATAACCAAGGGGCAGAAAAAAAATATAACACTTGAAATTTTTAATGGAAAACTCATTTCCACTAACGACTCACTTATCATCCGACACGCAAACAGTTCTCGCGATACGAAGTGGGTTTGTTTTTATGTGTGTTGTTCCACTTTATATCAATTGGATGTGATTTTTATGTGTTTTATTTTTCTTTTGATTTTTATGTTTCGTTTTCCGCATTCCATCACAATCAATTGCAAATTACTGTTTTTGGTTATCTGGTTACGTGCTTTTAATGAAGAACAAAAGACGATAAGATACCGACAAACAAAGGCAAAACAAAACAAACCCATACAATTATTTGAATTTAGCACCTTTTATTCATTTGATTGTTTCGTGCCAGCAAAGATCAACCCGAATGATGAACTGCGAACATAAAACGTTAAATAAAATCATGAATAGTAATTATATCGGACATAAATATATGTGAATATATTCCAAACTGGCTGGTTGGCGCTTGGTGTGAGAATTCGGTGGAATTTTTCTCCATAATACGTATACACATTTGATTACTAGTTGGGAGAATGAGTGAGTGTGTGTGTGTGTTGGGGTTTGCGTGTTTATGCTTTGTTATTTCAATTATTAATAACATGTGAAAACAAAACCGATAGCTCGGGCGACCGAAGCAAAACCAACATTCAATCCACATGAAATAGTCAATGTGCACTATACACACACACACGCACGCATACAAATAAACCAGAAATTTTTTTTCGACCTCTTTCCCTTTTACCAAAGAATGAATTTTCGGTTGGAAGCGCCGAATAATTTATACAATTTATACCTTGCCCACACAAAAATACCACAGAAACCAAGGCACACCAAAGTTGTCCTTTGTTCGATAGCTGTCACCGTCATCGTTGATGTTGCTTCTGTGTTGAGAATTCACGTCAGAAGTGAGTGAAAACCATCTCGGTGGGTAGCTAAAAGTTTTGCAGCCATTTTATCGACATAATTACTCGGTGCTTTCCAACGCACAAGAATTAGGCTGGTGAGCCTTGTAGCGTTAATACGTGATACTTCATTAAATAAGCCAGTTCATTTTCTAATTTCCGTTAGATTTTTGCTTCATTTTTCGCTCTCTCTCTATTTCTCTTTCTTTCTCCAATTTATTTTCTCGTAGACAGCCTTTCCAAATGGCATGTGTGTACTGTGTAGGTTTGCTGTAAAAGTTTGGTCGATCCGACATTTTGCACTTCCTTTTGTGTGTGGCCGCCGTTCGCACGTACATTATTATCGATGGCATAAATCAAATCAACATCTTTGTTCGATCGATGTTCGCATTTAATAAAACAATGGGAATATCGCCTGTCTCTCTCTCTCACTCTCTGTATGTGTGTGTGTGTGTGTGTGTGTGTGTGTGTGGGCCCAATGTGTATTCGTGTATATTCATTACCGTTTGCACGTAAATTGCAAATCGCATGGACATGAGTTTTCGTTTTGGCGTATAAGATTTATATTATGCACGAAGCAGCCCCATGAGTGGCCCAAAACAATACTCTCACAGGTAAATTATTATGTATTGGCTGGCAGTTAGCACATTCACTCGATATATCCCGTTAAAACACACATACAGCTATATCGTTTATTCAGTCGGCGCTCGATGAAAACGTTTAACATACAATTGGCCTCTTCGTTCATTTACTACGAATCTATACCAGTTTACAGAGAATATATACGTCGTTTTTGCTGTTGTTTCTTCGACCAAAAACAGCAACAACAGAAAAACACAAGAGCGTTTCGATATAATATATTCCACTTTGCCTATCCATTGGCAAACAAAAGATTGCGTGTGCTTTGAACAACACCCTTTGGTGTATGTGTGTGTGTGTATGTTTTCAGTCGACGTGTTTTTGTTCAACACAAGTTGTAGATTTCTCAGACCGAAAACAATGTAAGCACTAATAGATCAATGGCGTACCAAGGAGCAAAAACCCACAAACACACAAAACACACCAGAGTGAGCTTAAACATGTTGTACGTACGCACAAACGGATAACCTCAAAGGCGAAAACTTCAGTTTGGTATTCAATTCCATGTTTCGCATTCTCTCTCGCTCTTACTCGCTCATTCGCTACTACGCTCTCAGCGTCTCTCTGGCTCGCCATATTACGTTTTTGTTTTGCATTTCATCTGTTTACACACTTTACCTGATATCGGCGGTTAACAGATTTATGTTTTCACAAATACGTCAATTGGCACACATTTTCCGTTTCTCCAATTTTCGTCCGACCCTCAATAAAACACCATTTGTTGTCGCATTTTCATTCTAATTCCTATATCAATTTCCAGTTCGGTTTTATTAGGAAACCCACAAATTTTCTTAATGCAAAAAGCGATACCCAAATGATAGGCCGAGATTCAAGACGATTAAAATTCAAGTTCATTAGCATTCCGATATCGCTTGTAATGCTTTTGATTTAACATTCATTTCTAAGTGGATTTCAAATATGTGCGTATTCGGTGTGCTTGCTGGTCTGCCTACTTGTCTAGCATGACCATTGGATGGAACAAAGGCAACACACCCGGAAGCACTCGAGCACATTTATCAATGCACATGTTAAAATTCCATTTATTTAAATTTTCACAAGACAAATCGCTTGTAGCAGCCAACCACTTCTCGGATGGGACATCAAACAAGGCGGAAATAAGTTTCACATTTCAATCGCCGCAAAAATGTGTACAGCGCTCGTAGTCATTTCACCCAAAGTGAACCGCACCGTCAAAACTTTGCCCATTTTCGCAACATTAACATTTTGGTCAAATAAAATCACAATGCAAATGGTCAGTCATACATAGTGGAGAGACATAGTCAGTCAAAGTGGTAGACGAAGAGAACGAAAGAGAAGGAGTGAGAGTGAGAGAGAGAGAGAGAGAGAGAGTCAGAGTCAGAGTCCGAATATGAGGTGCGGATGTGAACGAAACATTTGCGAAAATAATTCCCATTCACATTTGCGCTTCATTTTCGCTTCATTTCTCTCCTGCTTCCTCCTCTCTTTCTCTCTCTCCGTGTGTTTGCGCTGCAGACAAATGGTTGGAACTTGTGTGTGCCAGCACACGAGCACATAGTTCTCAAGGATGATTTTCTCATTTGTAAACCGCATTTACCGAAAATTTACATTTATTCGTTTGAATATTGCACTTAAAACGCAATGGCCGCACCAAAAATGAGTCTAGATATGCCATTGAAAACCAAAAGCCGAAAATAATGAGCACCAATTTCTATATATAGAAAATCAACCGTGCAAAAAACGCAACACAAAAGGAATTTTTCTCTATGCTCAAAAAGGGGATTTTCCATTTTTATTTCCACCAACTTGCTCTCTTCGTCTCTGCTCGTTTCACTCGGGTCTTGCAAAACTAATTCGCTGTACGATGATGCTCTATATGATAATCAAATTCGATGCTGTTTGTTCACAAAGCACGATGCGCTCGTTTTCAACTAATGAACATCTTTCCGTCGACTCATTTGAGTTCGTGGTGCTTGTCTCCACTATCTCTCTTTGGAGCTGGTTCAATGGCAACCAAAGTTACCGAAAAGAAAATGCGAAAAGTATGTGCATTTTCACATACTTCCAAACTATCAGCAGTCACACAAGCGAGTGCGAACAAGCGAAAGCAATCCAACGTATACAACATTAATCATTCACATGTGAATGTGTACGACGTAATAATTCGTACGTATTCATAACATTGTTTGAGACAAGCTCAAGCATACTAAATAGTTAAAATGTAACTATGATGAAATTATGGCATGGATGCCACGTACATCCGTGTCGACGAACGGAGCGCTCCGTTAAACTCGTTCTCTCAGACGTACACACATCGCACATTGAGAGAGAGAGCGAATGAATTGCAAATTGGAATATGAATAAATGTAAAATGATTATAATAATATGTTTGCCATTCATAATGTTATTCCAATGAAAAGTGAATAATGCGCGCCCGTTTCAAACACAATTCCATGCACTAACCATTTGAATTGCTTGCTTCGATTCCGAGTCTGGCATGTGAGTTGGTTTTATTTGGTTGGTGAGGTGTAGCAGCAGATTGACTATGTCAGATAGTGTGTGTGTATACGTTCATCGTACAACCGGTTACAGCCAGCAAATGACTGTAATTGTGACTTCGTGAAAGTTCTGCGTTCGGTGTTTTTTTTATTCGCTTCACAAACTAAATTATCATGAATCCGGCTCTTCATGAATCAAGGCTCTTTCTCTCGACTTCTTTAGCTCCATTCACAAGTACGCCGATTTTGTATAAAGCACCTATCATCAACATATTCTATAATTGATTTTTTTTTACTCCATTTTGAAATCGCTTTTTTCTTGTTGCGTTCAGTTCAGTTGTTATGATTGATATTTCGATGTCGGAAAAATTATACATTTCCGTTGAGCACTTTCCGATTTAGTTTCCCTTTCGCTTAGCGAAAAGAAAAAAAAAAACAAGGAAAAAATATATAGCATTTCTCTTCGTGTTTCAAACTTTTTTCTTATTTTCCAAACGGAATGTTTCGTCGTTGTTGTTTTTATTTTCTTCAAAGGAATAATTATAATTGCATGTAAATATTTATCCTTATTAAGTAAAAGAGCACCGTTATTCGGTTGTTTATGTGTATGTATGGAAAATGCAACGAGCTATCCAATTACCAGTTCAACGGTGCGGCCCTCCTCTCGTGCCCGCACGATTTTTTTTCCTGCTTCAGTACACATAAGTATATACATTTTATCAGTATTCCATAATTTACGGAGCGCATTCATTTATCGAATCGAGGGAGACACGAAACATTCTAATGCGTTTGCTTTTCTCTCTCTCTCCCCTCTCTCTCTCTCTCTCGTGCTCAAGCTCATGCTCTTGCACTCCTCTAGCTTCTTTCTCTCGTTCCTTTTCTCACTCGCGCCGAAGTCAAATCGCATTTTCTGTTCGCCAATAACGACTCGGCAAATGCGATTGCTGCTAAACAACCGCGCATAATTGATGACAAGCAACGGGGAAAAATGCTGCTCTGGCTAACAACTTTTTTCTTTTTGATGTAATCATCTGTGTACCAGTCGAGTGTGCCGCATGAAAAACTTACTTGCATTCACAACGTATTACTTTCATTCAGCGTTTCATTCTCATACAAACGGAATAAAATGTCCTCATTTTTACTAGTCAATTTGAGTTTCATTTCGACGCTAATCAAATTTACTAGAGGAAAAAAAACCACACGCACAGAGAAAAACTGTCGTTCATTTTTCCAAGTTGGATTCGTTTACTTGGGAAAACTATTAACGATTCTCTTTTAATTACAATTTTTCATGACAACTTTAAGTGTTTCTCGCATTCGAATTCCTCGTTCTCGTCGATTTTCCCATCAATTTTGTTGTTTTTTTCATTTAACTTTGTTTTTTCTCATTTCATTCAATTTTCGTTTCTCTCTCGTGCGCGTTATTTTTCTTTCCCAATTCCGTTTGGAATGCGAAATTTAAACGCCATCCAATTCAATCGATTGATTTCGTGAACGTAATTACTCATTTTTAATTGGGTATAGTAATCGAAAATTATTCTAAATGCGATTATTAGTTCTGTAATCGAATACTGACTCGAAGAATTTCAATTCGTCAAAAACGAAAACCAAAAGTGAGAAGCTATCGCATTTTCTTCCCTATTGCGTGTTTCACTTTCATTATGTGGGTCTCTCTCTCTCTCTCTCTCTCTCTCTCTCTCTCTCTTGAAATGCTGGACGAGCCCGAAGCAAAACGGTGTCGCATTTTTCATGATCGAATTTCATTCGATACAGGGAAGAAAAAAACAGTGGATGAAAAATAAAAATAGAAATGCCTTTCCAAAGTGAATCTACCTTGGTATGAGACAAACCGAACAGGAAAAAAAAATCATACTCAAGTGAATCATGGAACCTGGCTCTCAAAATCAAGGAAAAATTGCTTTTTAATTCAACATATTATATTTCAATCGATATTTTTGTTGAGGGAGCGCTACGAACAGAACAACGAACGAACAGAAAAAAAAATCTGAAGAGCACTCAAAAGCGTGTTCAACACAAATTGCTATCGATATGACAGTGTGTTCTTCCTCAACAAAACCGGCGACAGCGTTGTTTTTCTTCATCTGTGCCGGGATTGATGTTGTTTTTCGGCGGTGGGATCATGACAAGCAAGAAAAAACCATGGCGAACTGTAATTGGGTTTTCCGAATTTTGGCACAAACACACACACATTCACGAGAAAAAACTTTTTTTTTTTTGTAAAAGTAAGCTTTTAAGTTTATAATATTTTAATCAAATGCATACACTCTTAAGCACTCTCGCTCTGTTTGAAAGCGGTGCCTTTGTTCTGGTTTGATGCCTGTACAACATACAGTCTCGCATGTGATAACCAAACTTAATTTCATTGTAAAAGTTTTGCGTTCGAGATGCGAAACAACAACAAGAAGAAGCCATCAACTTCAACCATGCCACCGCCGCCACATCTCATAACACAAAATGTGTATGAGCGAGTATATGTTTTTTCACCATCGATCCAATTTCATCTTCTTGATTCCTTAATACTGAGCCGTGCGCACGCCAATGTTTGATACATGTGAGTACACTTGTTCAAAAACCAAACACATTCGGTTTCCATTACAGGCAAAATATATTCAACGACATGAAAACAATATTATACTTTAAAATGCAACCACCGTAAACTTTCACCAGAAAACGCACATTATAGACGATTTTCAATTGTGCGTTTCGTGTAGAATCAACAATTCCATTGCTGCCATTCATCAAAGTGGCTTACAATCGCTTACAGAAAACTTCACACTGCGACGATGTGAAACAAAGAACTGTTTGAAATTCATCAAAATCGAAGGCAAAGACGAAAAGGGAATGGAAAAACACTTTGGCAATGCCATTCGGAGCAAAAGCGAGCGAGAGATAGAGAACGAGAGAATGATGGGAGTAATGTGCGTTTCCCCAACTATGAAGATATCAATCGCTGTTCGGCATCTCGATCGTAGCTCACCTCGATGTGTTCATGTTGGCAATGTGTAGTGGTTACGGTGTAGCACATAAAATACGTATAAAAAGGATAAAAATAAACACATTTGCATTGCAGATGAGATCAAACTTACGGTTAAATTGATTTTATACGAACATAAAACAAGCCGTTAGACGGAATAAAGAGAGAAGGGTAGTGAGTTAGAGGGAAAGATAGGATGAGTGTAAGCGCAAGATGCAGAATCTTGGATTTTTACCTTTGAAAATTTTATGCTAAACTCTTGTGAGAATCATTTTCGAATGTTCAGAGTGAAAACATACACTTTCGGTATGTATGCGATGGTGTTTGGGCAAAGAGCACAAGGGAAACGGAACTGTACATATACATAGAGTGAAAGAGCGATGAGATTAGGTTCGTTCGATATCAATATTGTTGTGTATTGTATCGAACAAGCGACTATGAAATTGGTGTGTTTGTCGATGCATCAAACACACATCAGTCTTATCGATGAGCTAAACCAAACAGAATGAATGCGACGACGACGACGACGACAATGACGATCGAAGAACGTGGATTCGGAATTGGTATATACATTTAGCAACGATTTACGGCTGCTGCTGCTGCTGCCACTGCCTTGTATCGGTGGTTATCGTGTGTGAATTTGGCATGAATCCAAGGAATCGGAAATGTAAATTAAATGTTCAATTGGATTAGAACGAGACAAAGGGCGCGCGCATGGTGCGTACACACATCACTTGCACAAGACATTCATCGGCTCAACACATCAACCGGCTGCGTCCCTTTCACATGTTTCGAAATTCAATAAATTTTTAATGTAGTCTTGAGGTGGAGCGCTTCCGATTCGACGACGACGGCGATGGGTTCTATTTTAAAATGGCAAAATTGTGCACAGATTGCATCTGGGAAAGAAAAATCAGAAAAACCTAATCCCTTCCGAAAATCCAAAATGAAAATATGGATTTTCTTGCAAACCAAATCAAGTACACGATTTCTTGTCGACGTGTCAATGCGAACAAGAAGAATGAGTGTGTGTTCTTTTCTCTCTCGTCTTGAAGGTAAACTAGCGAATGTACTCGTTTTGGAAACTTGTAAATGGCTTTATACCCTTCTTATGGCAATGATTTTTCTTCGTTGCTGTTGTTTTTTCTCCATTTTGTTGTTCTGCACTTTCTCTTCTTTCAATTTTACCGTGTTTTGACGATACACCGACAAATGTAGTGTGCCTTTTACCGTTTTATTGTTTTGTTGTTCTCTCTGTCTAAATATCGACATCGAATTGAATTTTCCCCGAATGCATCACATCCATATTTGAGCACGGTGTATAGCTGTATTTATCTGGGATAAAAAATGTTTGCCATTGACATTTGCATTTATTTTCCGATGTACTTGAGATAGTGAAACAGATTCAATTTTATTGCATCATTTTTGCCATTGCTGTCTTTGAATTGCGAGTTCGGAAGAGAGCGAGAAAACGATATGGAAAGAAAGAGACGGCAAGAGAATTGGGGCTTAGAGCGGTAAAACCAATAAAATACGAAGTAAACGGCAATACGGAAATGAAGGAAATTTTCTTTTTCTGCTACCTCAGCATTTGAGTGTTTCACATAATTTTATTTCTTATTTTTATTCCGGTTCATTTTCATGCAATTCTCACACTTTTGCACACCGATCACACGAACACATGCACACACACAGACAGTTGTTTAGATGAAAAACGGAAAGGAAAACCGAGCGACAACAACATTTCGTTCAGTTTCATATTGCAGATATAATATTTCCTTATTGAATGTAGTAAAAAAGGGAAATAATAACAGTAAAAATCCTTATAAAAATAACAATAATAGTAATAAACTGCAGAAAATGGTCTTATTCACATTTTCTCTTGCGATACACGGCGATTCTTTATCTGTGACGTTGAATCTTCTTCACAGCTTTGAATCTTCATATAGAGCGCACAGGTTTTTGTGTCGCTACAGAAATGCACTTTGAAAACTGCCGTTTTTCACCGGCCAAAAATTCCCTTTTCGAACACACAAATTTCTAAGAAAAACAATTCAACGAAGTGTTTTCGTGATTTCAACTTTTTCCTTTCGTTTTTCTTTCTTCTATCGGGTACTTTCCATTATATTCATTATTTTTCGAGTGGATACTTAATATTTTCGGAGGGGGCTTTCTTTATTGTCATAATTCTTTTCGCTCAGTATACAGACACTCGGCGTAATCTTGTGTTCATTCGGCTAAGGAATAAAAATGGAATAAAGCTCATACCTTGTGTCCCATGGTTGAGAGCGATTGCCAACAGCACCATTACCACAATTGTATCCATATTGATGATAATTTATGTTATTACACAACGAGGAGACTGGCTGCCACACAGACTTAATTCACAATCTCACTGCCGCACATTCGAACACACAATACAAAATATCTTTTTTCCCTTCTTTTTTTTCTCTCTATCATGAACCAAACACCAACGAAGAAGAAGAAAAATACCGTTATTTTCTCTCTTTTTCTCGTTCAATTTTGCTAACTACATCGTTTTTAACCACTTATTTTTTGCAATTTAGCGACGAATCGCAAGTTTTCCATGACCGAAAAATTTCCTCTTGATAATTTCTTTTCAATGGTGCACTTTTTCACTTGTTAAGAAAAAAACATAACAACTTTTGTGACGGAAGTCGGTTTTTATCGGCCAAACGGAATTTTTCCAATATTTTTTTCTATTGTTGCAAATTTTTTTTTTGTTCTGTTTCGTCGAAGGGAAGAAAAGTCGTTCGTTTCTTCTTTCCAAACTATATAATCATTATCGATTTGAAATTTGCTTCAATTTGCAATTCGATTCCATCACAAAATATCCTATTCTTTGAATTCGTTCTTCTCTCTTTTATTAAAGTTCACAGTTCCATTCACAAATGCCTTTATTTGTTCGAAGAGAAAATCCTCCTTATTTTTTACGTTCTGAAATTTCGACAAAGGGTTCAACTTGAACGTGTATCACTGTTTTTCCATTAAAAATAATCAACGAAATTCACGAGTCTCACCCAAACCGATGATTTTTATCGGTATTTTTCAGATGCTTGACGGTTTTTTTTTTCTTATCTTAAGTGGCATCATTCCTTGACACACACACACAAAACCCTCCAAAGAATTCGCAATGCTCACGATGCTGTCTCTGTCGCATTAGAACGACGATGCGCGTTTCAAACACTTTCAAATCTGATGGAATGTAAATTGATGCAGGAAACGGCAACGCGACTCCTACTTTAAACAAACGAATCAATTGTCTCTCGTCGATGGCGAACGTCTGAATGTGAAGCGAAAACGAAATGAGCTTTGCTATGCGTTTAGGTCTGTTTCTGCCGCTATCCCAGGCTCAACTGAATCACATACCGTGCACAGCGGAACACATATCTGCACTCAAAATTGAATCTAAAGCACTTTTCCTCGTTTCAGTCCACTGTGTTTTTTTTCCTTCCTCTTGCTTACGCTCCGTGTGTATCGCCACTCCGTTTATTGCCAGTGTGTTGCTAGTATTCAATGAACCCAACTCACTTGAAGCCACTGTGTTTTGGTATTTGTGTTTGTGTGTGCGTTTTCCAACAGTGCGGTTCCAGTGCGTGTGTTATCAGTTTGTTTTCATAGCCAAGTCATGTTCCAGCCTGTTAATAAAACGTTCCAGTATGTGTTTGTGTCCCCTTCGTTAAAACTGGATTGTGCGCGCTTTTCACCCTTGGAAGCACATCAAACCGAACATTGCCGAACCGCTCCACTGGAATGGTATCTGCCATATCATACAATAAACATGCATTTTTGTTTACAATTGCGAAATGCATCGTTTCAGGCAATGTTTTCTCAATTGAAAATAAAAAATGCACGATATTTTCACAATTGTGCATACATTTTGCGTACACCACAAAAATAATCACGTAAAATGCCTGCTGTAATAGATTTTTATATGTTAACAAAACAATTTCGACCGCGAATGTATAATATTTGTTTTGTGAGCGTTTTTTTTTTGCGCGCACATTGCATTTGCACCTCAATCACAAAAACCTCATTTCCTGAATTCAATTTGACGAAATTGTATGCTAATCGGCGCCATCGAAACCAAATCAACCTTCATATTAAACCGTGTTGCTTTTGTTCCATTTTGTCTGTGAATTTCGAATATTTATCGAATTGTTTGCGAGCTGGTTTAATACAAGCCTGTATGTATTTTCAAATAATGCAATACAACTCGGTATTGTCTGAAGCATGCGATGCATTTAGAACGCAAATGTGCTGCTGCTGCTGCCGCTATTTCACGAGGATTATTCTTTCTGCTAGACGATTGCGCCATTTTCGATTGGTATGCATTAATGTTTGGCTGTAAATTCACAACTGACTGATATTCACTTAATGCAAACGGTGACGTGTGCTATGTACGGCAAAATCTATGGAACGAGAATGTCTGCAGCCGTTTTGCGGATGGTGAAAGCCATTCTTATGGCTTTGCTAAAGCGAGAGTGTAAGTGAAAGTGATCGGTATTGGCAGGAAACGTGCACACAATTATTGAACTCAAACAAGGAACTCGATTTCACTTTGGCGATGCACACCGAGACGATGTGAACTAGACATGGAAAAGCAAGCAGAAAAAAATCCACAATTTCACTTTCAAACATTCCTTTAGTTCGATCGCGTTTGCCAAACATTCCAACGATGTGCACGGTATTTTCCAAAATTGCTTTTCGCTCTCTCCGTTGTTGATGACGATGTTTTTAAACCGTGCAATTTTTTCGCCAGCGTGTCTCTGCGATGGAGTTTTTTTTTCGTGATTGTGTGTGTTATTTTTGTGAAAATTAAGCAAACAACAGGCAAATGAAAAGTAAATTCACTTTTTGCTCTTTTCACTTCCTGCCATAGTTTTAAACTCGCACTCTCCGTTCGCTGGCTACGATTTTTTTTCTCTTTTTTTGTGTGTTTCTCTCGTGCGTGGCTAAAAATAGCCGCTGAATGTTGAATGAAATGTTGTTGTCGTAAGGACAATGGCACATGGTGTTGGATAAAAAAGTTTCGCTAGGAAGTTGCCTAGCCTAGCAAATGAACGAACGAAACAGAAACAGAGAAAAAAAAACAATTTAAAACACAAAAACAATTCAACACGATAAATTTATGGTCACTTTGGTTCCTGTGCTCGCGCAAGAAAGAAAATGAACTTTTTTCCCTCATCCCATCACCACCCTTCCGCCTCCGGTTTCGTTCGGTGTACATATTATTCGTTTGGCCCCAATTTTTATGTTTCTCTTTCTTTTTGCCCGCTCTTGGTGTTTCGTGTTATGCGGCTTGTTTGGCGGTTCACCGATACAACTCGTGAAAATTTATTCACGCTCTTGCTTTTCATCGTGCTGTGTATTTATGTCGACATGCAGCTGGCTCTCCGTTTCGCTGATGATGATAAAATAATAGAAACATTTCGGCGCATTAAACATTTGTAATCAAAACAAAAGTCCGGGATAAAGGAAAAAAAGGCAAATTCATTCAATCTCTTGACAAAATCACACAATAGACACGAAATTTAAGCAACTGAAAAACCGACATCCATTTGTTGATACACAGTGCACATAATATTCGCTTTTGCAGACAATTCAAAGCGAATAAGAGTGAGCAAGAGGGAGATTGAGTGAGACGAAGATAGAAAGAGATTCGTTGGTCTGACGGTTCGTTGAATATTAATATCATATCGCTGCTTGTGAATTGTGATTACGATTTTCGGGGGAGGTAGATTTCTGTTGCTCTCGCCACCGCTACTCATGGCCCGTGCACATGACGCGAACGCAAATCATGAATATGCGGTTTGAATATGAATTTCCACCTAATCAATATATGAAAAGCGAAAACACATGTGCGCTCGTCGACTCATCATGTTATCAGCCGCATTCTCTCTTTTCTGCACAAACAATCTGTCACACAACGCACACCGGTGTTTCTGCCATAAACTCATTCGCTTGCCGTACACACACACATCGTTAGGTCGTTACAAGTATTATATGCTTTTTTTCCTGGTTGTTTCACATTTTTTTCCGTCATTGGTCCGTGCCATGTGAGTGAGCATTTTTTCACTCCACAGTCGTAGGCTGCCGAAAATACGTTGACTCGTTGGCTCTTGTTATCAAATTGAATTATTATGGATGAGAGCGACGTGTAACAGTCTGCATTTGTAATACATCATCATAATCATATTAATGATAGTGAAACCCAACCGGAATGGATTGTCATATGGTGACACAATCAGCACAACCTTTTGCCGAAAACAACAACAATGACGACGACGAAAAGAAAAAAATCCTGGTCGAATGACGCGTGCTTCCAAACATAATAATTCATATGAATTCGTAAATCAACGTGTTAATTGAAACATCTATCATTTATTTGTCTAAATTAACAAGCAAACCACAATATCCAACACAAAATTGTGTACGTGTTGCGATTCAACACTTTTGCGAGTTAAAACCGAAAAGAATTCGTAACTTTGAAGTGGATTTTTTCTCCGTTGATGGATCATGAAAGACTTCAATGGTGAAAACAAAAACCTCAAACTTGATGACGGGCAATTTTTTTCTTTTTTTGTTTCCCTTTGACAAATACGAATTTAAATCACGACATGGGACTAGTTAACGACGTCACATGAATCACGTCGCCTGCTGTGAGCTGAACACTGTTTTAGCATCAATTGCTGTGAATTTGTGACGAACTGTGAAAATGCGATCGAAAGGAGGTGGTTTCGGTTGTGATAGATTCAAGTGACATATTGATATTTAACGGTTGGCTGGATGGTGTGTCGCTATAATGCGACCGCTCATTATTCTAATTGAAATTTATGCGTGTGCCGACAATTAATGCCGCTGAAACAATAGCGACGACGACGCTCTTTCACACCACTGACCAAAAATTACGCTTCTACGCAAATACTTTGTTCAATTAACTGCTTGGAATCGAGTGACGGATTTGTATGAATTTTTATTTCGTTTGCGAGCGAGAGAGAGACGTCAAGTGCAGTGCGGTTGAAAATCTTGCGCTTTTGGTGTAAATGTGAGTTGAGGAAGTAATGAACGTGTATTTTGAAGCCACATGTCACGTTAGTGAAGCAGCCCGTTGTTTTGAACAGGCCGAAGGGTACTTTTCAACAGTTCAAAACATGCAATTGGAAAAATAAGGGAGAAAAAAAAGACGACGATTGAGTAATGAATGTAGTAACGAAATGTTTAGATAACCGAACATTAATTACAAATCGACCGCCGATAAATGAGGTTCCGGAACCGCATTGGCACACGCAATGTGTTTCTTTTGTGCATTTGACGAAACAAATCGCAAGCTAATTTTCTCTGATAAGCACGCGAATATTATTTCAGTATAATTATGAATGTGTGCGCGTGTAAATGGGCAAAACGCGAGAATAGGTGGATTATCGTGGCACACACTGTGTGTCCATTTCCCGATGCATCAAACGGACAGAGATCATTATCGTGCAAATAATGGCGATTTTGTGAAAGCATCACATGCATAATGGATGAAATGATAAATTGTAAACAGACACAATGTTACAGTTATTGATTTTTGATTAGTGCCGAGCACAACACTAGTTACTGGCCACAATATGCAAGTAGAACACGATTAATTAACGGCATCATTTATAAACGCCAATACGCAATTGACGGTACATAGACAAATCGGGCAAGCGAGCAAATGAGCGTGAGAGACATGGCGAAAAAAGAGCATAGACACACAACGCACATCACACCAATTATCAACCATAGCAAATGGATTTATTTCCCAATCAATTCATGGAATTTTGTTATTTGTACGGCTGTCCGAGGGCTATTTTTCTGGGCTTTCCAATCGAACTGAAACTGTCCGTGCACCGGCTCAATTTGGTTAACGATGTACTTATCATATCTCATTATTTGGGTTAACACATGATTTAGTCGCAGCGCACGGTGCGAAGGGAGAGCAAGAGAAATGGAGACACACAGAGAGGATGAGCGAATGAATAGTGCGGAATTGAATAGCCGATGACCTCACCGCCACTCAAACACTAATCGACCGGAATGAGCACAAACATAAGTTTACATGCTAAATCCAATGGCCAAATCTATTACAAATGTACACATGCAGCATGCACTACACACACACACACACACGAACACAGGAAAATTCGGCATTATATGCCAGTTAACCAGTAATCTTTTAATATTTCAAATCAATAGAAATGCGTGTTTTTCGGTTTTGACCAATTTCCAAATGTAAAACCCGACCATCAAACGGTTTATTTGATCTCAAGCATGTAATTCGCATCGATCGTTGTAAAAACACGCGCACCCAAATTTTGATTGATTGAAATGTTTACAATTAAATTCGGCATTTGGAAATTCCAACTATACAAACACAAAAGACTAGCCGAAATGCAATTGCTGTTTATTTTTCGGGTTTCGTCGAATGGAATTTTTGGATTGAAAATACTTGAAATCCCGAAAAAGGGATTTCTGCTTCAATGGAACTACCAACGTATTTTGATTATTGCTCAATAGCTAAAATTCCGACTACGGGGTGAATAAACTTGATCGATGCTAGCATTCTTGTTATACATCAAATAATTTGTTTTGATAAAAGATTTGACTGGGCCAAACAAATCATTCTTCTCTGTGTATGTGTTTCAAACCAGGCAAATCACAAAACCAAATACGAATTTTCATTCGGTCTGTCTAATAAATGCGCGTGTTCCATCGCTTTATCTTCAGTCGTTGTGTGCGTGTATATTAAGATTTACACCGGTTTATCGGCACCCCTCTCTGTTGCACGCGCGCCAGGCACCAGCTGCTCATATGACACAATACGAAAAAAATTGATGAAGTGAAAACAATCAACGCATTCGGAATGCGAACTATTACAAAGACGATTTTTTTTTACTCGAATTTGTTTGAAATGCGACAATACAAAGGAGGAGAAAAAACCGCTCATGCAATAAAAATCTCAACTTATTGCCGAAGCACAGTGGATTCGTGCAAGTCACGTGTCGCTATCCGATTGCGTTTATCATTGTCTGCAACGGCAAGTGCCGACTTTTTTTTTAAACTTATTCTTTTATCCCAATCTTTTTTATTTTCAATTTGCAGTGATTTTTTTTCCTTTATTTGAGTGTGTGTTTAGAAATTATCACCCTTTTCCGTTTGGCGAACAAGTGTCTGGGTTCTTGCTCCCGTGTGCAAACGTGCAGCGAAATGCGGCTGCAACAATTGTTGTCTGGATTTGGTTGAGATTTCAAATGAATTGCGGAGGGAGGAACTAGATATTATGGAAGCCGAAAATTCATTGTTTTACCGAATAATTATTTCAGGTTTGTTTATTGTAGTATGATTCATTCTACTTCTTAATTCACGTACTCAATACGATGAATGTTTTTGTTTTGAACTTCGGAAAAAATTCGACGTTTTTATATCGACTGCGAAATTTCAGTTGGCTGATTTGAAGATGATAAACATGAGTTTTGGAAAATGATATAGAAAAAGTTATTTACATTGCATTATTGAATATCTCAGCCATTTTTTGCTAACAATTTTTTTTATTGGTGTATCAAATTTTCAATTCCATGGTGTTTCAGACTTTCTATTCGGACCAATATCCTGAATGTATGGGCTCTAGATTATGGCATAAGATCTTGATGCTTTGATAAAGGAAAATTGTGTGAAAAAATCCTTTTATTCAATTTCACATGCAATGCCACTCAAGATTTAATGAATAACAGGTGTATATTTTGTGATAAAAGAATTTCTGGGATGTATAATCTAAAAAGCGAAGCAAATCCATCCTCATTAGTTGATGCGCAATCGATGGCTTCAACTCGGTTTCATTGGAATTAATATTGAATGAAAAAAATCTTCCTTTTTCTTGCCAAACAAAAAAGTAGACAGTTGATTTCATGTTTTCAATTAAGCCATCAAGCAAGCAATGAATGGCTTCTCCTGAACATGTAATTGTCAATCCACGTCTCTGCATAGTCGGTTGTCCATATTCCCTTAGCAAAGAACACTAACCTGGACAGTGTGTGAACCACCATTTCAATAATCTTTTAAAAAAAATCACTGAAAATCGCAATGGCCAAAATGTGATTCGCTCCAAATTCACAGTGTGCCGTAGTAAAATGATTTCCACGTGAAAGATATCATTAGCTCTAAAATCGAAGTTCATTTCATTTAAATTTGATGCTCATAATTCGATTATCCAATTAGCTTCCATATTACGTGAGTCAGTGAACATTAAAAGGAAAATTATCGACGCGCGAATACAGCGACGGCAAAGATATAGACCGGTGTATGTTTAACGGATGTTGCTGTTCCATTTGCACCGACCGTTTCATGGAGCTAGGTGCGAGTCAGTCAAATAGAAACACATACAAAATTGAATTAATCGCACTGAAAATGGAATCGATTAAATGATTCCGCTTAAATATCAATTTCATGGATTTACACCTATCGAGTGATGTTCACACGATACAATGCAATGGAAACAACTATAAAACTTGAATTATTGATGCGAAAAAACGATTCAAAATGAAATTCGATACAGATGAAGCCAAAAATCTCCGAAAAGTATGCGAACGACTGAGAATTCAGATGAATTATGCTTGAAGTGAGAGTGTGCACCATCTATTGGTGTATAGCCGAAGTGCATGAACTTTCAGTAGAAGCGAGCGAAACGAATTGAACGCACTCACCAGAGCATGTGACAGTTCTTGACAAGAGCCTATGATTTTTGTAAACAATGTGCTTGTGATTGCACGCAAAACACATCGCTCCGATTGAATTTCGTAAAAAAAAACACAAAATGCACAGCACACCAGAAAAAAATGCACTGAATACGAGCTCCTTTTCACCAGTTCGATGTGAGTATTTTATTTTTGTTATTTTTTTTCTCTCTCCAAATGTGAACTTTTTTTTCCACTTAACCAATATTGTGTTGATTTGTTGCAGTCACCGACAGTCCGTCACACGTAAAATCGATGAAAAGTGATAACATTGGAATTCGCCAACGATTGAAAGCCACCGCAAAGACGCTCGTTGAAAATCATCGCAAATGGGATGCAGCACATCGCCGTGGCAGTACATTGTGCAGATCGATTGAAAAGTGTAAATCGAATGCAATCAAAACATTCAACGACAATGACACAAATGCCGCCGACAAAACACTGTATCCAACGGAGTTGAAGCCGATTTGTGATAAATTGCAAGTGATTACGACGATATTTGAGGATGTGCGAAACAGTGCGAATGAATCTCGACGTCAAATAGTCTCGTTCATCAAACTCGGTTCAACGAATGTGTTCGTCGACAGTCCGTTGGTGTTTCACACATGGAATTGCTCAACGCTGCAAGACGCTATCGATCGAATTTGTGATGCATACGAAAAGGAGTACGAAATGAAAGTAAAAGTGATGGAAAATGTCGCCCACTCACGCAACGACGATGAATTGGCGATGCATTTAGCCGTATGGGAATATCAAACGCATGTCGATTCTAGTGTGGAAATTCTTGTCAAAGCACTAATCACCGAAGCTGATATTGAACTTGACGACAAAACATGAGTGAATAATTACATTTTAATCGTTATTCGATTTGAATAAATTAATAAAATCCAAACGACACAGAACACAAAAAAACTACTAGTCTTTTGCACTTGTTCCATAATTGACATTGAATATTCAACGATCTGTTGGAAATCTTATATAATTTAGTTCATGATTTTTGTTCTTTGGCTTGTATGCAATCAATTTGCATCATCAATTGACGTCTGTAGGCTTTAATTGAATCGTATGCCTTCTGCCACTGACTGCGACTCGTTGCCGGGAGTCAGTATTGATTGGATGTTGAACGGGACGGGACGGGACGGGACGCATAGCAAAGCGATAGACAATTAATTTCGATTTGTGCGACGAACTCCGAACACGATAAATACGAATCGGTTGGTTGGACGGTTGATCGGGCGGGAATGATTTGAATAATAAATATTGTAGTTGAAAAAGCAGTTCTAAACTTGTTCGCAGCTGTCAACGTTTTAGTTGGTTTTGGTTTGATGTGGTGAAATCCGTGGGCCGCTCTAGCATGTAAAGTCAAAAAAGAAGTGCCATAGAGCAATTATGCGCTAGGTCTAATTGATTCGAATTGATCGTGTATAGTGGCGATGGCATTTTGTCAATAGAACGCTCGCTCATATTTTTGAATTGGTTTACGCACGCGCGCTTCGGCGCGCACTAGGGTCATCGGCGAGTTCAAATTGTGCCCACGGAAGCGTGCCTTTTTAAGAGAAATTTACGAACAAAACTTAATTGGCTGTAAAGTTTGTAGTTTTTTCATTTCATTCATTTATTTCAGGATTTTTCTTGTTATCAAATACACAAATATAGCTTTTTTTTTAAATTTTATTAGATTGTTTTCTCTCGTCCGTAAATATTGTTACAGTCTAATTTTATACTTAACCTAATAAATTTATCACAATTTGGCACAAACATTCATTCTTCGAATTTTGGTTCTCTCACTTACACTATTTTATCTGTATCTCTTTTTCTCTTCATTCATTAAATTCTCGTCTAACTATTTAATGACTAATATAAATACATGTATTTGTGTTGCTGCTGCTTGCTTTTCATCTCATTGTTGTGTGTGTCTTTTTCTCTATTTTTACAATGTTTCTTTTTTTATATACGTAACACACGTTGCGTGCAACAGTTTGCCTTTCAATCTCATTAAATCTAATTGAATTGAATGAAGAGAGAAAAAAACTCAACGAAATAGTAGCTCGAAACTTGTGACAATAGCATGACTTGTGTGATTGAGAAAACAAAAAATCACAAATTTATAAAGAAAAGCGAGCGAGCGCAAGCGCTGGCACGACTCACGATCGGCGCGCACAGAAAGTGAATCTGTTCTTGTGAATTGAGCGCAATTTTGTGTGATGTGCAGTTCAGCGTGTAATTGATTATTATGATTGCCAAGAGATTGGCGAGTTAGCAGAGCACCGAGCTCTTTTACTTTCTCGATGGTTTATTGGGCGACGGATTTATTTTTCTCGGTTTGTGTTTTTCAAGCGTAATCGCTGATTTGTTGTTCCATGTCTTTCGCAACAATTTTATGCAGTTCGTGGTATTATCGTCGATTTTATGTGCTTCCACAATGTGAGAAAATGAATGCCATTGAATTTCGAAGAAAAAAAAAAGTAAAATATCGTTGAATAATATTAGAAAATTGCTCATTTGCATGAAAACCTTTTCGCTGAATTTTGAACTACTTCGCATTTGTCGTTATTTTTGAACATTTTTGATTTAAATACTAAATTTCGGTTCTACACGGGAAAAAACGAAAGCATTTTAAAATAATTTTTATAATTTGAATTGAAATTCGTCGAAAGAAAAATCAAAAATTGAACTAAACATTAAATGAAACTGTTTTCGGAAGAAAAAAAAATTGGAAAGCATGGGATTTAATGGGACACATGAGCAGATGCCGTAAAAAGAATGTCAGACAACGGTTGTTTGCCACGTTTCAAAAATCGCGCAAATACCCGAATGCAAACACAACCATCACACACTTGACTATTGACCGTGCATAGCATTTTCTCTACACTTTCTTGTGTCCACACACGTATTCATCGACACACAGCGAACGTCCGAACAAACAAATTCTTATACGAAATTCTTCTGGTCAGGCTCTGATTGCCAAAAATTTGGCGACGATTTGAAATGTACAAAGCGTCTTAATGTACGAAATAAAGTAGCATGGGGGCGAGGTGTCGATAAACTCATAAACTCATCATGTGGCTGTCCAATGCAGCCGTTTTCAGCACACACACACACAAGAGGACGTTGTGCGCAAATAGTTTTCATTAAGTATTGTTTACGACTAGAATTAACACAAAAATATTGAGTAAACACATAAATGAAAAAATTAAAATTTTACGCACGAAAAAATGGTCGATTTTAGAATTTCGACTGCTGCATGATTTTTTTTTCGTTTTTTTTCGTTTTTTTTCGTTTTTGAATTTCACAATCATCACATGTAAACGTTGTGCGGTGGCGGCTACAGTTACTCATTATATTCTTAATACGGTTTTGGTCACACAAAACAATGGCATTGAAAATGACCGTCAATTTGGAGTGAAATAATGTGAATGATTTCACATGGAACGCCAATACACAAAACAAAAAAAATTAAATTCTCTTCCAAATTTAAATACAGCTCATGAGTTTTTTGTTCTCGTCAAATTTTTGTTTTTTCATTATAACCATTGACGTTAATCGACTTACAAACACTGAATACCTAGCTGAATACTAACATCGTTTTTTTTTGCCTTACAAACGAATAATCTCAAAATTGATCAGACTTTTCGAGAAATGATTTCGTATACCGGTGAGTAGTTGTAATTGAAATTGGAAGCGTGACCAGAGAGCACAACTTCATTCTTATTTCTTAGCTAGACTTGTGAACGTTTTTTTTCTTTCGGTTTGGAAGAGGCAAAACGTTCGATACAAAGAGTTTGGTTAATTGAGCGTTTTGCTGAATGAGTTGGCGTTCGGAAGACCCAATGGATTTTGAATCGTGATGACAACAATTTTGCTGCAAAACCGAACATCGCATTAATTTGCTAACTCCAATTGAATACAGCAAAAACTAGGAGACATTTCTAACTTTTGCACCAAACACCTAGCTCAGTACACTTGATTCACTTGCTACGCTATCGCAATCGCTCGATTTTCGCGTAATACTATGCTCATTCGCTAAATCCGATGCTGTTTGCTCAATTGTGATGACTGTTGATGGGCTACAGCTATTTGATACATTTTCATTTGTTTGACTTATGCTATTACTACTACTATTCGCTGTGCCATTTCTCGTTGTAATCACACCATTTGGTTGGCTAATGCCCGGATCTGGGCTGATGTTAGCAACAGAATCGTTACTGCTGCTGGTCGTTGTTGCGTTGATGTTTCGGCTAATCTCCAAATCGGCGTAATTTGGCAATGACACATCTTGGTAATATTTGGTTTGCAGTAAATTGGCTGGATTCAATTTAATGGCATCGTCGTAACACGGTGGCTCCAATATCACAACTGAATCGTACTCGGGTGGCTTTTCAACGGTCGGCGGATCAGCCACCGATATCACGTGGATGGCATCATTATCGTCGGTCTGTAATAAAAAAAAACGAAATGAATAAAACACCATAAAATTAATGAAACGGCCACACATATTGGAGATAACGCTTATTTTGATTCATACTACGGTTGAATAGAAAAAATGAACCATTTCTCCAATCACGCCTAAGATTAATTGATTTCCATCAAATGAGACAAACAAGCAATCAATCACCTAATTAGCGGTTGAACAACGACATTATTCAAATTGTGCGCACATTTTGATCTCGTTCAATTCAACTCAGATTGAAATTCGTTTGGCAAATTGCGATCTCGACTTTCCAATCATTTTATATCAAGCTGGTCATTGACTGATGATAGCTGTCTTATATCATGACATTCATTCTGTTTACGTTGAATTTTTTATTTTCAGTAGAAATTCAACCAAACATTAGATTTGGCAAACGAGGCCAATAATTTGCTGCCCACATCGTTCCTCGAATTCACAGTGATCAGTTTATTTTTTTTTTTCGGCGAAAGCAAGATGTTAGTCATCACTATCGAAACGCAACCAATGAGATCATCGAAATTGATACGAAAGTGCGAAGCGTTCATTGTAAACGAAGCTCTTGATGTTTATTTGAATTTGTGTGTCTCAGCGAGTCGAGACTTTGTTTAGAGCTGGGAAAACCAATGTTTGAGTAGACGATTTATTGCCGATGATCTGTTTTGAAATTTCCCTCGATTGACATGCAATTTTGAATGTGCAAAAATAACCGATACGTATACTGTACAGTCGTATACAGATCAAATGCCTGATAATTATCCAAGTCGATTAAGCTGTTTTTAACAGATCAGCAGACTCTTTGTTTAATCAGTTGTCGAGACAATCGAACGCATTGGCGTTTGAATAAATCGGCGTTTTTGGCATGAAATCGAAATTCAAATTTCACTGGGTTTTTCAACGGATGTCTCTTTGAGATCAATTTTCTGTGACATTGGAAATTCAATCCGCACTTCACAGATGGATCGAAGAATAAAGCAGAATTGTTTGAAGTAAACTATTTTCGGTTATCAACTCAATCCTCTTAAATTCATTATTCAAATTCTTCAAACTACGTAATAAAATCTTTTAACCGTCAATCATCCAATTGGATTCTATTGGAAAGTCCTATTGAATGAGACTTTTTGAACTGAATGTATCAATACCAATTGTCTCCGATTGGAGACAGAATAATATATTTGAATTCCAAGGAAAAAATCGAATTTCTGTTCAAAACAAGAGAACTGTTGACGCAAAAGAGCGAATTTTAGGCTTGAAATCATGAAAATGTCAGTCAAAATTTACACAAAAAATGGCATTAAAATCGGATAATCCATTTGCATTCATAAATAGTGGATTATTTAAAAGCCCAAATTTCAACTTGATTCGTTCAATCAGTCGTAAAAAAGCGGGAAATAAATGTGAGTGTGTACTATTTATGCTTCAATAAAATGTTATTAAAATGTGTAATTGAAAGTGCAATTAATGCAATGAAAGTGGTAAAAAAATTATTTTTTTTTAATCAAGTAATTTTGTGTATCAAACGGTGCATTTGTATAGTTTAATTACGATAAAACAACGTCAATTCGTTCAATGTTCATGTTCAATAGCCGGTTCATTTCATTTCATATATGTGTCGTTGTAAAACCGCATTTCAACCAGAAAATATACGATTAAACGGATCTTGTTGAAAGTTGTTCCTATAAATTTCAATGCACACATTCAAAATTGACTCTCTTTTTTTCTGTTCAGCAAATGTCTCTGTCAATATGGTTGGTCGATTCGGTGTTTGTTACTGTTTCGAGTTTTTTTTTCCATTTGATTTGCATGGCAAATAAACATTAGCGCTTATGTGAAACGGTTTTTGGTTCATTCATTCATTGTTCAAGCCGCGTGGTCGGGCGTATGTGTGTGTGTGTGTGTGTTTGTGTTAAATAGTGAATGACCGTAAAATGTACACGAATAAATAATAATAATTACCTCAGACACACCAACGGCACTACGATTTGGTACATGAAGCCAACAGCACATCGCTGTACAAATTAAAAATGCACCGCCAATGATGCAAGCCACGCCAGCGTAACGAAACGGATCTGTATAGTTTTCAGCCAAACCAATCCAATTGATGAGCGCCCCAAAGCACAGCAGAATCATACCATATCGATATGGTTTTTGTGTACGTTGCGCTTCCTCCGGTGTCATTACTAAACAAAGTGAAAAGTAAAAAATGCAAATGAGAAATGCAAATTCAGGAAAAAAAAAAAATTAATTAATCGTACAAAGTAAAGCAGAGAGAGAAGGAGAAAGAGTTCACTAGTGAGTTTATAATTTAAATCTAATGGTCATTACAACGGAAATAATATCAGTTGCAAACTTGAGTTCCGTTGAGAATTTCACGTGATTCTCTCTTGTTCAGTGAGTTCCGTTTCAGTTCCATTTAAAAGGCTACGCGGAATTCATTGACATTTGTATCATGTTATTGCATGTTCCTTGTTTTTCACTATATATAGTGAAATTTTATCGAAGGTTAATTGGCGTTTTATTCTTGAATCCAGTTCGTAAGCAAACTTTTATGCCTGCAAGCGCATGATTTAAGCAGAGTGCTAAAATGATTCAAACGACACATCATGAAAACGACTATAAATTGATAGATTGTGAAATTGATTAAGAACTCGCTTTGAAAATGTGGTGGGCACAAATTACAAAGTAAACAGTAACACTTCACATCGTTCGTTGGCAGCAATGACTCAAAAGTGTCAATGTATCAAACGTGAAGCGTTAAAACTGCTTACGTATTCAGCACTAATCGCAGTACAATAGAAGTGTAACGTAATTTAACAATGATTCACCAATTTACTCTCGTATAAAGTTTGTTTAACGGTATACAGAAGGTCTACACACGGTAGATCCTACAACCAAACAATTGTCTTCACGAATAGTCGATTTTCTTTCCGTTTTCGGTTCGATTCAAAGAACAGACGATCGTTTTTTTTCCCGTTTCGTGAATAACCAATCTAATCAGTTTGCGGAGAGTCTGGCTTTCACATGTGGTTTGAGTCGAATCATGTTTGCTTTTTCGGAAAATACGATGTCTATTTACTCAAAAAAACAACAACTTTTAGGTAAACTTCCGTTGTAGCGGTCCATTTACCGTATGCAAATCGGCAAAAAAAAGTTGTTAGTATTTAAACTCGAGAAACCTCTTTTTGTCTCGCTCCATCTATTGAGTGTCAATGTGCGATGCGACACGACGCATTCGATTGCTTAACACTTAACAAAATACAGATTTGGAATGGAAATCACAATGTACGGAAAAAATATTCAGCTCGAAAATTCAATGTCATCAAGAAATTTGTTCAGTATTGAACAAAAAAAAACAAATCAACACAAATCAATATGCGAATATGATCAAAGAAATCGTTATCGATTTTGAAAATCGTTCAAGCATTGGTTAGATTAGGTCCAATGCTCAAAGCAATGTCATCCGAACCAGTTTTGTCTTAATGCGCAGCGTTTTAAGTGTTTTCGATTCAGATGTCGACGTTGTATGAGGCGTGTTACAATCTTAATCTAATTTCAGACGTAAATTAAACCATTGATTTATATTTAACACTAAAGAGTAATAGGCTAATTGTGTGAGGGAGCCCACCATGCCGCATGCAGTGAAAGAGACAGAGAAAGAGAGAAAAGCAAAGCAAAGCAAAGCAATGAGATAAAAAAGCATTTTCTTATCAAGCCATTTTACATTAAAGAATCACATGATCACCACACGTGCAACACTAAAATCAAGTACCGTTACAACGGAATAGTTTCCAATGTGTTATCTATCTCTCGTTGCCTCGAAGGTTCTGTTTGCTTTTTTGTCAACGTGTGTGTTCAAAACAGTTTCTCTTTTGTTACACCCACTATCACAGCGCGCGTCGAGTGTGTGCTCTCGATTTCACCAGGTGCATTCAACCACAATAACAACAACAACAACAACGACAATGTTATACAAAACAATCACAGTGTGTGTGCATATTTGTTAGTTTAACTTACCATCCGATTGGTAAAAATTCCGATGGAATGTGTCCATTGATACTCTACGCGACACGTATGTCGGTGCTTCCATTTTCGCTATTTTATTTGTCTTTTATTTCTGACACTGAGTGTAAATGTGTTTGAGTATGTGTTTGTTTGTGTCTTTGGACTTTGTTTTTTTTTTCTGAGATGCAAAACAATTTTCTGTTTGTGTCTTAATGTGTAAACGGGGTGTGTGTCAGTGAGATTAATTGGTCTTTTCACGTGAAAAATGTTACTAGCATTCTTTAAAAAGAGAAACAAAGGAGGAAAAAACAAATCAAGATCAGTATAGTGAGAGATATTCAAAACAATGATCTGATAGCAAAAGTAAGACACATACGCTAATTAATTTATTAAGATGCGATTTAACTACTGGAATTTTTGGTGGAATTTAATGCGTTAATGTTATTCACAATGAACTTAATTCAATGACAAGCGAATACGGTACACACACAAAACGCAGCCAGTCTTTGGTTTGGCTTTTTTTTATTGTGAAGTGTGGAGACTTCATCTAAAAAATGGATCAGGTAGCCATCAAGTGGTTTTTGTTTCGTTTTAGGTTCAACAGACCATTTTGGCTGGCTGCTATGAACACTTTCGAATGCTCATATGAAAATGATTTTTTTTTAATGTTAAAAATCGGTCTGAACAGTGTTAGTGACATTGAGACAACAGTTTTGGGTTATTGCTACACACAATACTATGCCACATGATTTGATCAAAATTACCCATACGATGGTTGTTCGAAAATCTATCGAAAAATGCGTGTGTTGATATTTATTTGATAGTTCACACCAAAATGAAACCAAAACACAAACAACAATTACTTAAAATGATACCATTAGCCACAAAATCCATTTCCATATTCGATATAGAATTGCCTTTGCCATTGTTCACTACCCAAATTTTATACCTAACGTGATGTGAATTCACATCTACCAAAACTGAATGTAAATCACATGTGTTTGTTTCTCTTATCGCCATAGAGTCATGGATATCATCGAAAAAAAACTATCGCTTATCCGCCACGAGGTTAATTTGATTATATATGAAATTATTGAGCCAAAAGCTACGGCCGTTCGTAGACACAATTTTAAAAGATGAGTCAAGGCATTTGTACATGATGCAAAAAGTCTTGATTCGATACCAATTATAGCGTTTTAATCACATTGATTGTGAAAGAAAAAACCGTGATGATAGAAAAAAAGCAATTTATAGAATCAATCTTGAACAAAAAAATTGCCTCAGGTGAAGAAACTCAAAGAGTGGGAAAAAAATGCTTCGAAAAAAGAGATCATAGTCTTCTGAATTATATAAAAAATTGGTTAGATCAAAGAAATAAACCATGATTAGAAAAAATAAATCGTCTAGCTGGAGAATTAGTTAGATCGAGAGAAAAAAAATCGATTTGAATTTGAGTAGAAAAAAGCGGTTAATTCGGCTCGGACATATGGCTGAGTCGTCTATTTATAGAGTAAAATTTAATTTGCCATCACCTAAGCCGTGTCTACGCATGTGATATAGCAAATCAGAAGATGAATATGAATTTTTTTTTTATAGAAATATAATTTTCAATTATGCATGACTATTACTAAACTTCCTGTTGATCAGGTAAGGTTTCAACCTCCGATGTAATGAGATTCGTTAGCAATATTTTGCATTTGTTTTGTTTTTTTTTTCCATTTTGTTTGGATCAGTGCGTCGGTAAATCTTCCGTAAAGTATCTCAAAACAATGCCATAAATATGTGTTTGCCTAGACTAAAGATGTTTAATTCGATGCGATCGAATAACGAAAATCACCTAAGCACCAAAAACAACGACGTCGTCAGCAACAATAACAACAACAAAGCCAACGGCAAAAGCAAATAATTCATTACAAAATCAAGGTTAGACTAAAATGCTAAAACATATGATATCACATCAATATTCGGTATGTGGAATTGAGAGAGAGAAAGAGAGCGAATGGCACGGTGAGAAAAAACACGCACGTCGCACTTCATATGCTGAATGTGTGTGTATTCAAAATGGAGAGAGAGAAAAAAGAAGGAAACAGAAAATTGAAACGACGAAGACAAACAACACACTACATGGCGATTAAATACGCTTTTAAATATGGTAAGCAAGTAACGATCGCGCGCACGCACGTCTCACTCATAACAATCGTTCAACGGCAACAACAAAAGCTGCCGTGATTACGCGGTGCTTTGTGAGCAACACAGCACACGGCGTGTCTGTGTTTTATGAAAATACATGCTTCCGTATTCTACTCGTAACATTTATCGTACTCATGAAATATTCTTTTTGCATGCGATAATCAATTAAATTTCATTTTTTTTTTTGCCATTAAAATTGACAAAACATAAAAATTTATGTGCATTTTAACAATGATACGATGTTTTTCTCTATCTCCTTTCATCTGACTCGACCACTTTTGACTGCATAAGGTTTTCTCATTGGTTACTGTTCGTGTTTTGCATTACCGGTTTTGCATGTGAAGAAAGAAGTTGGCATGTGGTGTGTGACCGACCACTGTTACGAACTTGTACTTGAATTAATCTCATCATTTTGTGGCTGGTATTTGCTTTTGCGCGTTGCACATTGTACGCGTGGAAAAGACGTCAAAGAGAAGTGCTTTTCAGTCTCTGTTGTAAAAGTAACAGTCAGTCCTGTCACTGAAGTCTGTCCAGTGGTTGGAGTCACTCCAGTACACCGGACGATCTCACAACATTCATGAATGATCAGCGGAAGAACTGGATGAAAAGCAAATAGAACTGACCCGTGCCGTGGCTTTAATTATGAACCGTGTCGCAAAACAATGGACTCATCAATTTTCGATTCTTCTTTCTTTCATTCTGCTTCGTTCATCCGCGTCCAGACATTCGTGGCTTGTCATTGTCTTTTTTCCACATGCTTTCTCTTCACAATGTGCAAGCGCATGGAATAAAAACAACGGAAATGAATTCACCACATCGACCATGGTCAATATGTTCGCTAGCTGAATGCAAGTGCATGAACAATTGGCCAAACATTACTCGACGCCATGGCCAGTCGATGACATTTTTCGACAACTCCTTCCCGTTGTTCGTTCCGTTTCGTTTCTTTGGCTTGTAAAATTAATAAAACCACCCAAAGATCACACAAGTTCAAAAGGTTAACACATTAAATGGGCTGCTAACCTATTGTCCAATGAAATAAATAGTTCACTGCAGTAAAAATAGACGTCCGTTCACGGCACTCGGATTGATAGCCAATTCAAAATCTTGAAGTGGTCGTTTATTCGTGTCAGTTCATCGATGCGCCGTGCCACGCTCACCAAACCAACCGATCAATGCTCGGCCAATTGAATTCGAATTTTTTTCTTTTTAACTTCTTTTCATTACGGTTGATTGTTTCATAAAATGATTGGCTCAGAATGCCAATTGTTCGCTTTTTCCTTTGGTGTTGGAGAGAATGAAAAAAAAAAAAGAATGGAGCCAAACAATGTACACAAAAGAATTATTGCAAAACGGTATTTATTCGCCCATTCATAATAATAATTCAACTATCATCGACAAATCATAAAAGTGAGCTGCTGCTGCTGCTGCTGCTGCTGCTGCTGCTGCTGCTGCTGCTGCTGCTAAACAACGAGCACGAGTGAAATGGAGCGATCGAAACGCGAGAAAAAACATGTCAGCCTTTAATTTATTTTC
Source organism: Sitodiplosis mosellana (assembly GCF_009176505.1). Lineage (NCBI taxonomy): Eukaryota > Metazoa > Arthropoda > Insecta > Diptera > Cecidomyiidae > Sitodiplosis > Sitodiplosis mosellana. The sequence goes on along the minus strand of NW_022595248.1, from coordinate 769,557 downwards.
AAATCAACGCAAGTAGCAAATGCACTACTCTGAGATGGTGGTGGCTCATAAATTTAAAATAAATGTGCGTGCTGAAACATGTTCTATTTTCATGTGGGACAGCAAATAAGCAGGCAAGAGAGTGAACGAGCGAGTGAGTGAAAAAAAATAGAATCAAGAAGAAAGGTAAATGTGAGAGAGATCGGCGAGCATGGTACGTGATTTTGCTAGCACAAAAAATGCTTTGAATATGAACATTCGCTCGTTGTGGAACATGAAATATGATCCGTTCCTTTTTGTATAATTTAAATTGAAAGAGCGAACGCGTGCGATAGAGAATTCAAATCGCAACCTGGATTGATACTCGAAAAATTGCCAACGGCACCAACACACAATAGCCCGTCACATGAACAAATCACTTGGCGAACTCATTCACATAGCCATTTTAACGAACAATATATCTCAGCGCACGGATTTTGGCTGTCGAAATAAATCGTCACAACTATGCCGCTAATAGATTTTGAAAAGTTTCATTTTTCTTTATTTCGTGTGTGTGTGTGTGTCTTTCTTTGACCCGTCAACGTTAATGAGTTGGTTCAACTCAAACAACAAACAAAACATGAACATCAACATAAAAAGAAATTGGTGAATAAAAATAAACCGTTTTCGATGACAATTTCATAAATTGAACTCTGACTTTGACATTTCCGTCGAAACCTTTTGCTTTACAATGGAAGAAAGAGAGAGAAATGAAACATTACCGAAAAAAAAACCTCGATCGCTCTGGATATTTTGGCTGGATGGGCATAAAAACCAGCTTATTGTTACTGTGTGCTTAAGCAAGTCATTTGAAGAGATACCGTTTTCTTTCTTTTAAATTTCAACTCACATCGAACACGGAAAAAAAAATGAAGAAAACATGGTTGCTCGATACGATTTTCTTTCATAATGTCAGCCCGTTGCAATGTATATGATTTGAAAACAATTTTACGGATTTGAATTGAATAATGGTTCGATTGTTGTTGGCATTTTCACATTTGTACAGAGAGAAGAAAAAATAAAATAATTCGCAAAATTGCATCTTGCATTCATTTTTTGTTTTCTTTTCGATTTTTTTTCCGCTTCGAATTCAACAACATCGTAGTAGAGTTACGATAAACGGTTGCTCACGTCAAAAAAAAAAAAATTATCATTTTCCCTTACATGTGACTTTTTTTTGCTCTATCTTTGGAATAAAAGTACGTATAAAATTTACAACTGAATTGAATTGTACGGCAATTAGCGCAACTGTTAGTGTTGGTGGCACGTATTTGATTCAGCCATCAATTGCATACGGCTCTCAAGACAATGAGACAGCGAGACAGCGACTAGCAACGCAAAAAACAACATACTCGCAAATAAGAAATGATTCATTAGATTTGTTATGCAGTGTGTGTGTGTGTGTTTCGGTTGTGCTGAAAATGGCAAAACCGAGTTTGGATGACGGAACCAACCGTTTTGGGTTCCTTGAAAATGTGCAAACGTGTGTCGGACTTTGGTTTACCTTTGTTAGCACTTAGCAAAGCGCATTGCGTTTTCTCACTCGCTCTGTCTGTCTCAGTTCAAACATTGTTTACATTTGATCGAGTTCAAACCGCGCGGTTGAATTGTGCTCGTGCGCGTGCGAGCGAGCGAGCGAGTGAGAGAGTGAAATCCAAATTCTTATGTACATAGCGACTAATTTCGATTTCATGTATGTTTCAAAACATTTCAATTGCTTTAACAATCGCGCGCGCTCACACACTGATCCGATGTCTTAAAGTCAACGCTTTGTGTGCGCCCACACTCAATCAAATCAACGCTAACATGAACCACGAATGATGACGCGAACATTGTTTACAAAATTTTGCCTTTCATTTGTTTTGCATGTTTTTTTTTCTTTTCTTGTCTCGCGAGCGTTCGTTTTTCTCTCTGTTTATAGCGGCAAAACAAATACGAAGTGGAAGACGAAAGAAAATAACAGTTTGAATTTGCTGGGTTATTCCAAGAATTCCTTTAATTCTTTTGTGTGACACGGATTGTTTCAAATGAGTGTGTGTATATATCTAAAGGCCTATATAGCCGCTTATTATCTACCGCTCACGCACAATCTTTCAACTTCATGCAACAGTAGCACTGAGCATATGGTGAGTGTTATCACTGTCCTAGGCATTTATCGTGATTGTCATTATCAAATGCGCTCGCGCGCGCTCAAAAGAATTGTTTTTCTTGTAAAAACCAAGAATAGGTTAGCTTTGTTATAGCCTACGGTAAATGTTCTATTCCGTTGCATCTCCATCTCCTAAATACCGATGTTTGCATCGCATGAGCAGCGATGCATTCGTGGGCAGAACGATGATCGCGATCACAATTTAAGAAGCAGAAAAAAACAAATGGCAACGCATGAATGTCAGTTCATTTCGGTTTTTGTATGTGCATGAGTCAAAGACCGTTATCGGAAATGAACAGTTGAACTATTCAATGTTGCAATCGCAATCACATAATAAAAAAATAATAAAAAACATCAATATTGAAATCAAAAGGTTCGCCAACTTTGCGATATTAACATCAATATATATGTCATAAGCGATTTGTTTGCATGACGAAACCCGTGCCACAGAGAAGGCGAAAATAACATTCTAGGGAAAAAAAGAACCGATAGTCAGGGTTTTTTTGTTGCTTCTTTTGTTTCTCCGCCGATGATGATGACGACGTTGTTGTTTATTTGGTTCTTTTGTACGAAGAAAATACAATAAGCTGATAAGGTCTGACTTTGTAACACGGCGCACACAAAACACATGAACATCTCGGAATGAGTCGAAGATAAGACCGGAGAATGAATAGCAGTTGCAATGGCATGTGACTGTTTTTTTCCTTTCTACATTGAAGCGATGGGATTGGCAAAAAACCAGTCGCACTATTTTTATAAATTTACTTTTTGCTATTGCCATTGTATTGGTGTGTGTTTACTTGTGACTATTGTGTCGCCGAGCCGAGCACAAGGTAATTCAAATTGGTACTTAATCGTAAACTGGATTTTAACACTCTTTTTTTCTCTCTCTCTCTCGCGTAACGTACTAGTCTAATGGATTATTATTATGATCGATGTTATCGTCTAACGTTTCTGCGGTTTGAATAATATCTCTTTGATAATTGACACTTGACAAGCTGTTAATTTCTATTAACAAATCCACAATGGATTTTATAATCGATCGACACTGTCACAGACTGAAATGAACGAGACTTGACTCATATAGAGAGCAAAAAAGAGCATTTCTCCCTATCTCTCTCTCTCTCTGGAATAAAAATAAAACAAAATCACATCTCGTTACAAATAATACGGCATATCAATCGATTGCCCGTCATAACAATAAACAATCAGTGCGAGTGAATGTGAATTCCATGCGTTGTATCGATTGCATTTTCTGAATTCGCAATTGCACATTGTTTCACTTATTTTAAACAATGTTTCACGCAGTTAATAAACAAACAAACAAAAAATCCGATTCGACCATTTTAACAACATGGCGTGCAACAGTCGGGTGTGTCAACAGCGAACGCGCCGGTGTTTTTTTTTCCTTTCCCTCCTCTCGCATGTGAGTGTGTCGTTGTGTCGCAGCAAATTAGTAAATATTTACAAAAATTCGTGAACGCGACAATTTCGATGGGTGTCAAATTGAATTGATTATTCAAAAAAGAACAAACCGTTTTGATTATCTCGGAAAGAGAAAAAAAAACTCGGAATTCAATACGTCGAATCAGCGGTTTTGGCATTGGCTAACAGAAAATACAAATAACGAGAAAAAAAGTGTTCAACACTTTTCCAAGCGAAAGAAAAATTCTCTATATGGGATCAAATGAATTCATCGAATGATGTGATTGATGGTGGTGATGATTATATTTTTTTGGGCTGGAAACAGATTTGTGTATTGATCCAGTTGGATTTCGTTTAATTGCGAAATTTCCTACTTGGTAACACGTCATACAAATACATACATGAATTGTTGGTCATGCTACAAATATTTGATGATATGATAGCATATGCCATCAAGTCCAAAAAAAAAAAATACACTAAAATTAATAACCAATTCTAAAACCCGATGAACGAACCATGAATTTGATGATTAAATGGAACAGAAAACGACTACTGAATAACAACAACACAGAAATCTTATGATCAACACGAAAAATATATCAATGTGAAAATGTTTCAAAAAGAATGTATTTTTTTTTTTGGAGTGTATATGTGTGTGTATTTTTTTTTACCGAAACTGTATCGCCTTCTATATTTAGCTAGAATGTAGCACATTTCAATTTATCATCCAGAACCGAACACCAAACAAATAACACGGCGAATGAGAGTCGTCGCTCGCCGTACACTTGATCCAAAAATTATTTATTGTAACTGGTTACGGTGTGTGCTCTTGCTATTGCGATTGTGAAAGAGAGCCGATGGTTTTGGTCGGTGCGCCGCGGCTAAAAGAGATTTTGCGTGGCCGGTTATTAATGCGTTTTTATTAATAAATTCTCGTCAGAGTGCATGCGCTCTCTGTCCGTTCACAAGATACACGCTCACGATCTTCGTACTTTAAGTTTTTATTTCTACGTTCACCACACACATACACAATCTGTACGGATTTTTATGAACTCGAGGAAACAAAAATCCACCAGAAACAGAACTAGATTTTAATCAGAAAACACTTTGTTCATTTGTACACACAATGCAAATGCTTCAAGTTATTTTGCTGGTTTTTGGGCTTATTTTTCGTTTTGTTCACACAAACGAAAAATTCGAATCGTGTCAATTTCTCAACCGAATGTTCTTACTTGTTCTTGTTCTCCGACCGAAGAGTGGAAAATATGAAGTGATCGTTGGTCCGAAAATAAAAATGCGTTATTTTTTGTGTGCAAGTGGAAATGATATGCGACAGCCGCTTTTCCAAATTTCGGTGTTATTTTTATCACACACGAGCAAAAAAAAACACTTTGTTTAGTCTCTTCACAACGCACAGAACTAACTGTATCTTCTGGGATTAATGGATTCGAATCGATGGTGTGTATTTTTCTTGGTAACCGTTTTTTCTGGACAAGTTTAAATCTCCGATGACAAAATACGATTTTTTTCGGTTGTATTTCGAATATGCGAGACAAAAAACCACTGAACTGTTGGGCTATACACAAAAATACACACGGAATACGATAATTCACACGATAAATTTTCTTTCTCTAAATGCAACGGGCAGACAAGAGTATAATACTTCTTCTTCTTTCTTAGTTGGACATTCGGATTTAAAGGTTTTGAACACGATATTTCAACGCCGTGATACCACTATTATTGGCTTGCTACCTTGGCAAGACGGTGTACGCAACTAAAGTTAATTTTATTTTAACTGTTGCTAATAAGCATCGAGTCGCTTTTTGACGTTGCGCGCACTCGTTCGCTTTCTCAAGCCGCTCACGCACACACTCACACGCCGCCGTGCCTCGAAAAGTGCTCAAACCGTCGTGATGATTAACGATTTGTGTGAAACCGAAAGCAATACAAAACAACACCAAACAGCACAATAACAATGGCCAACGGCGAGAACGATCACACGAACGGCTTGAAGTGAATGAATTGAGTGAAATTGAAATACACAAACTCGCATGCGTACGTTCGTATGACGGAGCGAACGATACAGCGCTCAGCTGACTGATCAGACTCAAACAATTGCTTTGCATTCCAAGCTTTACTACACAAAATACAATGAGCGAAAAAAACGAGTTGAGTAAAAACGAGAAGAAAAAAACACAATATTGAACGAGCTGTTGAAAGGTTTATATGATTTTTTGCAATTCATGAAATGTGTATTCTATTTTTAGCGAGTTTTATGTTGGGAATGTCAGGTTTATTTATCCAAGTTTTTTTGTTATCAACACCGTTTTTCTCTCAACTTTCATATTGAAATATAAAATTGCGTGAAATTTTTGAAATATTCAAACACATTTTTGAGACAGACAAAATCCGGCTCATATGAACAGGTTAAACTTGACGCAGAGAGATACAAAACTTCTTCTGGAACTCAATTTGATGTAATTAGCAACAATCATTCTCACTCAATTCCACATGATTATTTCGAAATGAACTTATAATTGAATGATTGCAATCACGTATTTGATATCGATACGATTTTATCTGAAGAGGTGATTGAGCGCTATCACAACGATGCCACCAATGACGTACTATGTTATAATTTTATAAACGTCTTAATGGCCGTGTTTTAATATTAGACACGATGACATCAAACATTCTCAACTTATTTTGCGGCATCTCGATAAAAGCGAAAAGTGTAAACAACATTTCATCACGATGAATCGCATCCCGACTCATGTTCAATTCCATTGTCATCGCATGACTAGTGTAAATAGATCAAAGACAAATTCAAACACAGCAGATGAAGTTTTAATAATGATCAAATATCAAATTTAGCTAATTGGCTAAGATATTAATATCTTTAACAAAAGAAGAATAATTTACACTCTTTCTTATCCCGGAATCGAAACAATTGGTATATCAACATACAGTTAAAACATTGGATTTAAATTTTTGCTTCGAATGACTAGATAAAACACTTGATTTATTTTACACATAAGCTTATGTGGCTTACTTGAATCGAAAAAGTATCTCGTATCAAAAAAGAAAACGTAAAGTCAAAATTGACTGCTATTCCATGACCACTTTAAGCAAAAACGCTTTTACCAACAGCAAGCAACATTTTTGTTATTCTGATTTAAGTTTTGAATTTTCATATAAATTAAATATTCTAATGCGATAAAAAAAAAACATGCCAATAAATTAGTTTTTTTTCTTGAAAAATAATATTTATTCCACTTTTTACACGCATTCAGGCAATTAAAACAAATAGAAAAGCCAAATATTCACAACCAACGATTCAAAGTTCATTTTTAATTATTTTTTATCATTATAAATCATTAAATTTGTCATGCAATAATTCAAGTGAAACTATAGACATTTGACACAAATTTAATGAATTTAACGGTAACACAACGGGTGTTTAAATCAGTTCAGCGTAGAAAAGATGATTTGTTTGTTTTTAAAGCTGAGAAAATGAAGTGATTGAACCTTCACTCAAGCCCATCCGCTTCAAGCTTCAAAACTTTTACTGGTTCGATTGAATATAAAATTTTGATCATTTCCTATTTGATTTCTATTTTTGGTCGATCACATTTTTTGAATCGTTTTTCAAATGAGAGAGAAAGAAAAATGGTATAGCCATAGTTCAAACCTTGAAAGTGAAAAGTGTGAACTATTGCTCTCTTGAGAATAGCGAGCATACTTTCTTCGCGTTTCGCGCTCATTGTTGAATCAACCATGTTGATTTAAAATTAGTTACGCTGAAAATGAATTGCGTCAGAAATGAGAGTTTAAAAGTATATACGTAAAGCGGAAATCCATGAATGAATCCGTGTTTTACAAACATCACATTCATAATTCACAATGCTATTGAAGGTACAGGCGTGTATCATTATTTCTCCTTAACCGTTACATTTAGAACAAAATTATGATAAAATCAAATGAAACACAAATTGAATGTACAAAAATTCTTTGGGAAAAAATTCAAGTAAACAAAATTCAATGAGTAGCAATTGTTATAAGGTGTGCCAACTAATGTCAATTGAATGGATGCAGTAGAAAAAGTTTCTATTATCTCAATCAATATAAGATACAAATATAAGTTCATTGAATCGAACAAAAGAATATCACATAAGAAAACTAATAGTTGAATTTTCTAATGAATAGTTTTAAACTATTCATTAGAAAATTCAATTGTTCGTGATAGCATTGATGTATATTTTAAATGAAGATGACCCCATTTTGCATCATTGCTCTACAAATTCGTTAATTTTGGTGAGAATTTTTTCGGTATAAATAACCGGCAAATCTGATCGATCAGCATCAGTCAACCATTGATATCTCTTACAATCGCAATTGTAAAACAATTAAAATCAATCAACATGAAATTCGCTTTGGCTTTTGTCGCACTCTTCGCTTTGGTCGTAAGTTAAAGTCGGCAATAAAGCTAATACACAGAAGAAATTAACGTTTTTTTCTTTGCATTTCAGGCTATCTCAGCTGCTTTCCCTGAACCAGCTGCTGATCCAGAAGCTCTCGCTGCCCCAAGTATTCAAAATTGAGAAAATCCTTATATTTTAATTTAAAATATTGAAAATGGGCTAAATGTTTTCTATTAATGTCACATTTGGTAATTTAGGCTCCAGTGGCTCATCATCATCATCATGTGGATCGTCTTCATCCCGAAGACGCAGACGATCAAGCGGATCAAGTGGATCAAGCGGCTCAAGCGGATCAAGCGGCTCATGTGGTAGCAGCTCATGTGGTGGTAGTTCAGGCGGCGCAACAGTAAAAACAGCTTACATTGTCGCTCCATTGAGCTCATGTGGTTCATCATCATCATCATGTGGATCGTCTTCATCGAGAAGATGCAAACGATCAAGCGGATCAAGCGGATCAAGCGGCTCATGTGGTTCATCATCTTCACGTAGCAAACGTGAGTAGAATGGGTTTCGATTTTAACGTTTAAATACAAATCAATTGACGTGAACTTAATATTTTATATGGGGTTATTTGAGGATATCCAATTAAATTAACGGTTTGCAATGTGATTTCCTAATTGAAAGGAATCCACAAAATTATGCCCAGCATTTTCCAATCTCCGATGGATTCTAATTACTTTCCCTTCCTACAACAGGCTCATCGGGCTGCGGATCATCGAGCGGTGGTTCTTCGAGCTGCGGATCATCGAGTGGTGGTTCATCGAGCTGCGGATCATCGAGCGGTGGTTCGTCTAGCTCCCGTAGATGCAAAAGATCGTCATCATCCAGCTGCTGCTGTTAAATGCAATGACAGAAATCTCAGGCTTTGGCAAACGAAAAACGGCAATCACTTTTATGGAACTAGCGCTATTTAAATCGTTGCATTTTATTTATTATTTAGTTATACGACATGCAGTCATTTTGATTTGGCCAAAATAAACAATTGACTTATTTCAAAAGAAACGAATTTGATCTTTGTATTCTATCGAATGTCTTCTTAAATGAAAATTCAATTGAACGTTTATTCAAAACTCTTCACCTCGAAAATCAATCAATCAATCATTCAACATTTTGGATTATTCCATATTATGGATTCCAGATTATGGAATCCATAATCTCTTTGTTTCATTGGAACAATTTTGGATGGAAAAGTGTCACACTATTCTCACTTACCAGTGGAATTTGTTTGCTATAAATACATGGCTTAAAATTACCTTAAAAGTCAGTTGCCATATTTCAATTTAATACTGGAAACAAAACGAAATTCGTATTCACACGCTGTGGAATAGAGCGGTTCGGCTTGATTATACGTTGATGATTCATAATAACTGTAACTAAATTGAATAAACTGGTTTTCTTTTTTTCACCAGGCCATATCAAAAATTTATCTTGCTCCCGAACCAGTGCCAGAAGCAGTCGCTGATCCAGGTAAGATAGCATTTTATTAGCAATCAAACTAGTTTTTGATTTTATCAATCGAATATTTTTTCTGTGATCCAGAACCAATTTGCAAACGAGGTTGTTCGAACTGTGCCGTTCCAGTTAAAACATTGTCCACGTGTGACTCATGCGGTGCGCTAAGCTATGAATGCAAAACCATTAAATATAAATCAAGTTGTGGTGCAGAACATGTCGTATAAGACGATCAGCTTGCTGCTCATCGTTCCAAAGCTTGTTATTTAAAATATTTTTTAACCGAGCCGAATATATAAACTTTATTTATTTCCTTTTTTATTACAATTAAAACTGACTCAATGATCAAAAAACTGCTTGAAAAATCCAGTGTTTTCTTTCACTATTTTTGATTTGAAAAATTCTGCAAATGGCATTTTGTAATCAAAACAAATGATTTGTTTCGACTAAAAATCAATACCAAAAAGCGCAAAATGTCTATATTTATCACGTTCCTTCTTCAAAAAAACCTAATACGTAATATACACAAAAATTCCTAATAATCGAATACCAAAATTTCTTTGGCCATGCCCATTTCTTTCAAAACTCGTGATTGATATCACGTGCGATCTATTGAATGAATTGAAGTTGCGATCACATGTGATTTGGCCATTGCCTTTGATCATTAAAACGAGAGTTGATAAATGAATTTGATTGCAGCTTATGAAAGAAATGAATGCGAACACTTCAAAGCATTTATTCATAAAATTCGTCAGAATTGTGAACCATATCTTATTGACGTTAGATTATAATTGAATCTTGAAATAAGCGCTTGGCAAACATAGTATACATTTCGAGAGAAAGATAAACCAGAAAAACCGAATGAAATACGGCACCGAAATCAAGTATGACAATCTTAAAATGTAACGTCTGGACAAAAGCACTTGATTTTTTTTCTTTCAATATAAAGAGAACTCAAGTTGTTCAGACATTTTGGTATATATGACAACAATATATAAATAATACAATGTATGAAGTCTGCGTATGTATCACAAGAAATATGGAATAAGCGTGCAAATATTTGTATTGAATGATCCCTTTTTGTCATTCATTGTGAGATTTTCATTGATAATTACTTGAAAAGCCATGATTCTGTCGCGCAAATTCTGTTTTCTTGTTGTCTACATTTTTTTAGATTGATATCACTATCCATTGATTTATATTAAAGACGTAGATGCATTGAATTAACGAAATCACAATAGAGATCTATCGAAGGCAACATGTGCCAACCCAATTTCAAAATTAACTTCTTCTTTTTACTTGTACGACTTTTTTGTCCAACAACTGTAACCAAACATTATATAGGCATGAATGTCTTATCACAGCGTCACAACAATAAGCATTGTTCTCTGTTCTAACAAGACACAACGACAATGAATGATCAAGAAAATGTGCTTGAATTATAGCTTTTCAATTAATAAAAAAAAGACATATGCATTGCATCCACCACTTGGAGTCGACGTAGAAGAACATGAGCAATTGACGTGATTCGTTTATTCAGAAGGAAATTATCAGCAAGAACTGAATTGAATAAACTTTGTTCACTGTTAATTATGATAAGACAATTAAAAAAAGTTCAACAGTTTCTCTGACCTTTTTTGGAATTTATCTGGCCAATTTGGAATACAATTATCTGCTCAAATTGTCATTCTTGTTCAGATTAGGGCCATCCATTGGGCCAGATTAGAAAGTATTCGGTTCAAATTAGACTCTATCTGACCATTTTAGATTTATTCCAAATTATATATGATACCTATTTCATACTGATGAGATAAAACTATTTATCGTAAGCACCTTCATGTTTATTTTGTTCGAGAGAATTATGAAAGAAGTAACGTCAATTGAAATGCATATATTTGAACATCATTTTTAAATTCGGAAATGGTTACGACCTTGGTTACGGGACTAATCTCTACCTTATGCCGTTGCGAATATCGTATTTGTGATCGAAAAAGGCCTGGACATACTATATGTAGTGTGATTTTTTAATAAATCTTTTCATGTAAAGTTTTGTGACGGAATAATGAATCTCAAAAAGCTTCTGTCTGACAACATTGTCTGACTCTTGGTATGTTGATGTTCGATATAAATCATGCAAATTATGCTAAGCACTTCGACCGGAGTTTCCAACAATGACTAAAATTGCCTACCAGAGCCAGTTATCTCTGGCTCGATCTTCAATCGATTCCATTTATTTATCGCATATTTATTTATAAACATTCAGTGTCAATGAGAATAAAAGAAAATGTTACCATTTCAAAATTAGCATCAAATTTAAAGTCGTTTTGTATTAAAAACTACGTCGTTTGACTACTTATGGTGCTTCCGGTTGTTCACTTAAATTGGTTATTTCAACTAAACCCGAATAGAAGAATCTGAAGAGGTCGATGGACAAAAACGAGTTTATCATAAATCAGTTGATAATTCATAACAATGTGTAGTTCACCGATTCGTCGGTGTTTCACCGCATGTCATGTATTTCAGCTTATGATTTTCCGTTCGCTCAACTTTGGCTATTTCCATTGGGGAAGGAAATTTTCAATGGACTTGTCGATTGAAAATAACTATTTGGGCTATTTTTAAAATAATTTCATAGACTTTGATCTAGCCGTTTGTGTATATCAATATTGAAACCTGATTTCGAGATCAAAAATAATTTTTAAATGATGACCAAAGACTACTAATTTCGAAGATTATCTTTATTATTTTAATAAAAATGTGGCTTCAACAAGTGACATCATTTGAAAAATCATGTTTCCGATTTCGTTTGGAAACAAAATGAAACCATTTCCTTATTATATCTGCATAACCATTCTAAATTTGTTTAATTACGAGAGTCGTTTAGTTCGACATTACTACGGCACCACGAAGCGTATTTTTCAAGTGTTTTATAAATAGACGATCGATTTAATTTGATAAACAAGACTCTTGAAAATAATCCCCTGCTGTCGATGAGCAACAATACAAACGCTTGATACAAAGTGATAAGAAAACTGCAAGAAGGTGCACAAATTGCAAGGGCTGACAACCAAAAGTTATGAAATATTTTACGGTTAACTTGATTTATCACTTTCAACATTGACCACTTGACTAAGTGCTGTGCAATGGTGATTTGAATTATTTAAAGTGAATGTTCAATGATCATTGTTCGAACAATGAAATGATATGATCACATGAAACAACTGTTACTAACAGCTTGTTCGAAGTAATCGAGTAAAATACATTGGATTTGATGCTAATTTTGAAGTGTTTATTTAATTGATTTAATGCATTCATAAATAAATAGGCAATAAATTATATGTACGATATTTTTGTCATTTCCGTGGCCAATTTCAACTTTTAGATCGGTCGATTTCTGCTGAAGTGTTTAGCACTTGCATTTCGATGATGAGCATGAGCTTGAACGGCGTTTGCGCGATTTACAACAGCTCGACGATCCACAGTTCGACGATCCACAGCTCGAGGATCCACAGTTCGATGATCCAGAGTTGCAGCAATTTCCACTTGAACGACGTCTACGTGATTTGCCGCATTTAGATGATCCACAGCTTGAAGATCCCGAGTCACAGCATAATGATGATGATGACCCGCATGAGCTCAATGGAGCGACAATGTAAGCTTTTTGTACTGCTGCGACGCCTGAACTACCACCACATGAGCTGCTACCACATGCACTACCGCTACTTTCGAGCGAAGGTTCTGGTTCAGCGAGAGCTTCTGGTTCGGGCTCAGCAGATGGTTCCGGGAAAGCAACGGTGAAAGCCTAAAAAATGACCGATTAAAAAATTTATTTTTTCGTTGACCACTTCTTTCAAAATCCATTCCAACTTACGACCAAAGCGAATAGAGCGATTAAAGCCAAAGTGAATTTCATTTTGATTGATTTTTTTTTTTTTGGAATGTTTTCTCTTACAATTGCAATTGTAACTGATGCTGTTCGATTAATTTTCGCGGCTATTTATACCGAATTTCTCCGCTTGGAATCAATGTCGATTATACAGTAATTAGCACACATTTAGATCGCCATTTCAATGCAATCGAACAATGTGAAACGATTCATTCAACATAATTACTATTAACTTAATTCAGGCATCCGTTCCATTGTTTCAACGCGTATAATGGACACGGAACAAAGCATCCCTTTGTACCAACAGAATGAGTAAACAATTGCGAAGGTTTATGGTTTCATTGGTATAACAATAGCCATGCCACCACGTGTAGATATTAATTTATGTTCACCTAGTTACTTACATCCGATATCAATGGATTTCCATAAAAATGTTCATGGAAATTTTACTTCAATTCAATGGACGCAATGGATATTTTCAATCGAAATTCTTATTGATAACTTTATAATCGTCGAGCCGCAATGATGCCAAAATTAGATCAAGTGTCCGTTTTCAATACGATTTTTTTTTCTAGAGTTCCCCGAAATCATATTGTCCAGAATGTTCACATTTTTATCAAGATTAACCCGCATCCATCCCTCAAAATTCCAATCAAATATATCCCTATGTATCAATTTGATACAAGAGAAAAAAATGCCGTAAACTCCCATCGTAATGATTTTTTGTTTGGTTTTTTTAACTGATTATCAAAATTTATTTATTTTTGAATAGAAAGAAACAAAAAAGTAAAAATAATTAAAAGCGACTGTCAAAATTGTAGGATAGTATAGGAGGTATATAATACCCCCCTATTTATGGAGCTGCAGTAATGTCTTGGACCTTGGGGATATGGATTATCCATACTATCAAATCTATATAATTTTTTACGAGGAATCCAATGATATCCCACTCAACCCCCTCTTTTGATCCCCAAAATGGGGAAGCCCCCTCCAATCCCCCCCTGAGTAAGGGGGAGGGTCAGGACCTCAAAATTTGGAATCTACGCCCCAAATTAGTCTAAATGCATTTTTCACAAATTTCCTGCAAGCCCTGTTAACCCCACAAACGCAGTCCCAAAATTGGGGGGTCAAAAATGAAAAACACTATTTTCGACCGTTTAGACCCATTTTAGCGCCTCCATTGGTATGACCAACTACCATTATTTTAATTAGAAGATTCTATTCAGACGATTCATAGGCTCCCCAAATGCCCCCCTGTGGGAGTCCCCATACAAAAAATTCGAAATTTTACGTTTACCCCCCTCTCCCCTTTGGGGTCACTCTATCCCCACAATTGTGAAATCACCTAATATCTATTTCATCGATGGAATTTAGTTTTCATAATTTGACAGAACTTTTTTAGCGCATATAATGCAAATGAGTCATGCGTCATTGAAAAGGTGCTAATTCATTATTATGAACAAAAACTCCCCATTTCCCAAGGATAAAATCTCCTTGAAGGGGTGCCCAGAGAGTTTTGACTCCATTCGACAAATGTCGTTTATACCAAGGCCTACATTTCGCCCAGAAACACTAAAACCGTGTGAGCACTTCTTCGGGTAGATTTCGACGTTGATAATTTTGGTTTGAAATTTGTATCAATTTGATACAAAGGATGGATGCGGGTTAAGGTGTTTACAAAATTTTCGGATTACATGATTTACACATGCCCTTTACTTTTTTGGTCTTTCCAGTTTGTTCTTTCTCTTTTGACTATTTTATGAGTTATTTTTATTTTTGGCAAAAACGTACACCCATCTTTTTACACTTGAATCAAAGTGTATATTGATGAAAGTATTGTTTACCTTTTCCGAACAGCCATCTGAAGTGTTGATTGAAATCCCCGGTTACGGTCAGATAACATCGAATCTATCAATAAGTCGACGGTGTTCCTATGTCATTCGGGAGAGTTGAATATAGACAGAAAATTTGAGCAAAAATCCGTCTTGAGTAAAGAATAAACTTGAGTTAAAACTTAAATTCAAACACAAATACTACGAAATTTTACTCGCCAGTAGCAAAAAAAAAAATCGAGTTACCGTTACAATGAATTTAATAATCGGTGTGTATTTATGACATCTCCTGATGTTCATGACTTTTTTCATTGACGGTAAAAATCACTGTGTGATCGAAATATCTATTGTACCGTTTCGGTGGTCATGCGTCAAGTGAATTCAAGTGCCATCCATTTTTATGGTTCAATTTTTTAAAAAATTTCGAATTTTATCAGTTTCCATTGCCGATTTGTTTTCATTTATTACTAAGAAAGAAACGTCTTCATTTATTGCAACAAACAATTGCATTGCTTCGAACAAATCAACTTGAAAAAATTGAGCCGGCACGTGTTAAAAGCAATATATAAGAAAATGGAACCAAAGAGAGGTGTACACTTGAACTGAGATTTGTAGTTCTTAAGTATCGTAGTGCGCGCATATTTGAAATACGTCAATCAAATCGTCATAGAATTTCGTCTTGGGAACAAATGCATTTCTGTCCAATTTTCAATTGTTGGTTGCCAAGTGGCTGCTACTGAACATAAATAACATGATAAGGTTCTCGATGGATTAGCGATTGCCAGCGCAGACAAACAAACATGCATTGTTCTTCGATTAAATAGAAGACATTGTTCAAATATTCCTTTTCTTTGCTTTTCAATTCATGTCGCTTTTGAGAGAGGAGCGCGTCGGTGGTGCAAATAAAGTAATTATCACCGTAAATAATTGTGCTAGATCGCAGTGAAAGAACGAAGAGTTGGATGAAAAGCAAATACAAATCATATGTATAAAATGCAAATGACAAACAGAAGTCGTCGCCGAAGTCAATCATTTTGTCGCATTCAGCGAGCGCGTCGAAAAAAATGATTAAAGCTGCTGATAAAAGTGCATGGTTTCATATTTTATTTGCACGTGCCATTCAACCCGAATGGCACAAACACAAAAACGTATCACCAGCGTATGCGATATCATACATAGCCAATGAGTGAAGGCAATCCGTAATCATTTTGCAAACAAAAGCAGTGAATTTATTTCATTTGACTCATAAATTATCTTGCATGGCAATAAAAACAGATTGCGGCTCCTTTCTACTCTCCTATATTGAATTTAAATTGTAAAGAATAAAATTGGAGCCTTTGTTATTGACAGGTGTGAATGCATTAGTCAATGGGATGGTCAAGAACAAAGAATATAAACAACATCTGGCCTCGATCACAGCTCACTTAAGCGAGCAAGAGAGATGCCCATGATTGATTTTACAACTTTGTGAATAAAATTGAAACTTTATCCATATTTTACGAGTGAAACATATGAGAGACGCTCAAATGAACGAACCAACAAAAAAAGTTGCGGAAAACTTTTTAAATTCCCTGCAGAAAACACTAAACACATAAATATCGAATGTCAATCCACCTCTTGCCCATTTGAAAATATACACATGTGTTGGCTCGGTGTTGGACACATGAGGAAAATATTGGATAAAATATTTTCGTTTGTTGAACGGTAAACATCAAGAGCAAATACTGCCTAATAAAATGTCAATAAACATTTCAACCACTACTGCCACTGCCACTGCCGAGCAGTTTGAATACACTTGACTCGATTCGAAAGCTACACGATTCTATTTTATATATATACACTTGGACATCGGCATCTTCATTTAATATACACGTAATAGTTTGATAAAGTGGAGTTCATCGTAAATATTCTCTGGGCAATTTACTGGTCTCTGTAAATTATTGTTGAAACACTTAAAATCAATATGTGCCCGATGACGTTGTCGTCGTCTGTTCTGTTGGACTCTCGGTGGTCATCGTTCACGGCGATATTCTCTCTCATTCCCACTGGCTCGTTTGCCTCTCTCTCTATGAATGCGTGTGCGCTTATATTTGAATGCTGTGAAGTGGTTTCGGGCCAGACTACTGCTATTCCCGTAATAAAATGGAGCCCCGATTCTGGACGATCAATCGAAATAGTGTTATTACATTTGAATCGGCAGAGCCATATGATGCAAGCGGCATTAGTTTGTTTAATGTTATTGCCTTTTGGGTGACCACAATGCGTTCAAATATTTATCTCATCATTGGCTGCTCATTGAGACCGATCATCAACACAACCGTATTTTCATCACACACGCTCACACTCACACACTTGCAGCTGAAACCCAGAATTTTCACGTTCCATGTGAATGGCCGGTCAAACATTTTTACTATATTGAACACTTTGGTTTGACTTTCGGTTGTTTTTCTTATGTTTTTGTTTATTTTGCGGCGTTGAACTTATTTTTCTCTCTTTTTTTGTATGCTTTTCTCTGTTTGCCACATTCCATTTCGTTTTCATTCCGAGAGAAAATCCGACAATAATTTGGCGCCATGCCAAATCCACTTTGCTGCTGATTTCGATTCAAAAGAATGTGAACACAAAAACATCAAATCACTTTTTGATGTGATGTTGTTTGCGAGAGAAAAAATGCGTTGAAATACGTGCAAAATATGCCAACAATGGATCAAATTCCGAGTTTATTAACTGTGCTAATTTAACACCTATCGGCTAAATGTGATTGCACTTGAGCTAATGTGATAATACAAATCGTTGAAAGAACGAAATTACTTTTATTCGATTCATCCATTACGGTTTCAATCAACAAGCGAAACAAGTGAGAACTAAATTATGTCATTTTCGTGAAGATATTAGTCACAATGTCAAAAATAATGGGCACACATCCACACTCACACACTGATGGCAACCATTTGAATAATGCGAGAAAAAAAATGCAGTTTTAAGGTTATCACAACACATTTGTGAGCGAAAATGACGCCAATTCACGGTGATTCTGTCATTTATTCGAGGGGAGCTCATAATCGTCGACAAGTGTGCTCAAACATCAAAATGTTGATTCTTTTTGTCCCTCTCTCTCTCTCTCTCACTCACGTTGCCTCTCTTTTCGTAGAGCATTCGCTAAAAATAGCTGCACAAAAACGAAATAAGGTGTTTGTGTGTGTTGAAGCTCGCAGCCTGTTGAAGTTCACAGTGCGGTCATTTGTAGAAAAGTCAATGTTTACATTCCATACAACAATCGATATTTGCACAGAATTTTCTACTCGATGGACACAGAGAGAGATAAATCAACATCGATCCAAACAATGTATTTGAATTGACACATTTTTTTTTTGAACAGAGACTAATGTTTACATTTCTTTTATTTTTTGTTTCATGTGTGAGTGCGTCTGTGGTTAAGATTTCGCGTCAATGTCGCAAGCTCTCCATAAATTTGGCATCTGTTCGATCGATTCGAATTATGAACAACAAGAACTTACGAGTCGAAAGACAAATATTTTGAATTATAGCCAAAAAGGTCGATAGCATTCATTGATAAATGTTTGAACTTCAAATATCGTCGTCATTTACACTGTATCGATCGACTCGATTTTTTCGTTGGTTGACGTAAGCTTAACTCCGTGAGTGATCTGCTTTAATTAATTAGCAAATATTTTTCTTCAATGCGATCTGAACCAGCTGCTTAATTTGAAGAGCAACAATCGAAAGACATTTATCATTTTCGTCGTTTGAGACCAAAAAAAAAAACATGCAGAAATTAATAAATATTTTATTAGCAAAAAATTAATCAAACTGAGAAATAAAGAGAAAAAAAAACTTCAAAATTTGGCATTCTTCATATTTTTGTACGAAGTGGGCATTCGAAAAAAAAAACAAAGCGACAGAAAGAAACGAAGCAATTCAAAACGGCGACAATTCTTTGGATGAACATTTTTTCGAGCTAAAATGAAGCAATCAAATTAAATATTGACTTTGAAAATGGCGTTGATGAATTTTTGGCTTATCTTGATCAAGTTCAGCTCGAACGGTAACAGACAATGTAGGTCGTTGTGTGTGTGTGTGGATTGTCTATCCAACTGGCACAAACTGCCATATCTTCTACCTCCAAAATCATTAGCATAACATTTAAAAGCGAGTTTTTCATTCGTTTTGCTCTGCTGTTTGCTGACATACAAACGATTCTTTTCAACAGATTGCGCAATAATCTCAACAGACCCATCTCGTGCTCTTTTTTCTGTGTGTATCATTGTTATACGACCTTTCGAAATAATTTACGAATAAGAATACCGTTTTTTATTGTTGTTATGTGTGTGTGTTTGTGTTGAGGTGTTTGTTATTCTTCGCATTTGAATACTGATCTAGCCCAAAAACTGTTTTTATCAGCTCATACGAATGGTTGTGCGTGTCATCGGTTGCCACGGTATCGAAACTCACTTTAGATTCTCTGACAAACACTCGGTTGATTATTGGAATGTTATGAAATCCAAATATATTCTCCTCAGTCAATGAAAATGATATATGTTCTTCTGCCGAATAGTCGACCATATGATTTACACTGAACCGACGTCATTGTTTTGTTGTGCTAGGCGCATGCTGTACGCGTCAAAAATGTGAATAATTCACAGATTTATAACGACAGTTCATACATGAACAAGAAAATGTATACGCATTTTATGAATTATTTAACGTCAACAGGTAAACGCTCGGTAATAGTTGAGCCAGGGAGAAATATATTTTGGTGTGACATGAGGCGGTGGCGATGGCGGATGTGACTGTGTCACACTTCATAGTTTCGCTCAGCGAAGGAACATAGATTGAAATGTAGTGAAGCAGATATGCGTCAATTACACATAATTTCAATATTGTTTTCATAACAACACCAATTAGGTAAGATTGTTTAGACTCTCGTCTCCACTCCTTTTGCATATCATAAATAAAGTTTATAACTTTTCGAAGAGCGATGTAGTTTAGTGTTTTTGTTTTTCGGTTCTCAATCGATTGCGGCGAAATCAGTCACAAATATTGAAAGTTCTTCGAAACAGAGAGCCGCTTGAATGTCAATTTTTCGTTGCTTACGTCTCATTCTTCCTCTATTGTTGCCTCAGTGAGTGCCTCACTGCTTCTCTCTGTTTTTCTTTCTATCTCACTCACTCACTCACTCACTCGCTTTGTCTTTCTCTCTCTCTTTCGCTCCATTCGAAAAGCCATAAACCTCATTCATGATTTATCGATTCGAAATCGCCAATAGATTAAATTGCAAATATTCTGATTGCAAACAAATTACTGTTTCAAACAAAGCACAATAAACGGCCATTTATTTTTTTCGGTTTAAGTGAATTTGATTGATTTTGAATGGATGACCACTTGGAATGATGTGAATACAAAAGAACATGATTAAAATGTTGCGATACATCGTAAAGAGTTGTGCTAAAAATACACGCATTAACGTTCACTTCAGTGGAATCACAATGCATATCAGACGGAATGGGAAAAATGCTGAATTTATAGATAAAGAATGAAGCTACAAAACAAATACTCAGCAAAAACTGCTTTGGACTCATCAAAAAAACTGTTATGCTAAATTTAGATTTCATCGCAATTTCTAACTGTACTAGCGAATTGTAAATAGTCCGACCTTTTTTTTCGATGACGTCTCAAATTCACGGCAAATGTTTTGTTTATTGTTGATATACTATGATTAAGCTTGGGTATTTTTTTTTTCTCACTCAAATGACTTAATTCCAGTATTTTTTGTAGTAACGAAAGTTTCCGATAGTAAACACGTGATGATATTTATTTAATCTTCATTCCTACTTATTATTCCATTTTTCATGCTTTTTTTCTCATTCACAGCACGCGGCCGTATTTTTTTCGACAATTTTGTTTGGATAAACACGTGTTTTTCACTCATTGCTCATGGTACGTGACGGTAGAGATGTATGCGAGAATCATCATCAAGATTACACATTCCTGGATATATCAGTGTTTCAAAAGCACTTGACTAAAACAGAATAATACCATTTTTTTTCTATTCTCAAGTGTGATTATTATTATCAAACAGGTCGCTCTTAAGTCACCGAAAATAGAACGCAGTTTTTTCGGGGAGACATTTGGAGTGGCGCGTAAATGCGTCGAACATTTATTGCACAAGACGATGCGCACGCGGTGCACATTTTAATCAAGTCATCAGTAAACAACACTCGTGATTGTGCACGATGTGTGTATACATTAGGGTGGTCTAATGTCCAAACTGATTTATAATGTTGAAAAATAGGTCAAAAACAGCCACTTTAAGTACGGCTCTCTATCGACCACTAGATTTTAACATTTTTTTGATCTGAAAAAGGGAATCAGCTAGTTTTGAGCTCAATTTAATTTTCAGCTTTTGGGGCATATACCTTACCATGATAAATCAGTTTGGACCACCCTAGTATACATATGAAAATCTAAAGATTTTTTTGTTGTTTTAGCTTCGAAATTAATTTGGCAATTGAGTATTCGACGGGCATGAATCCGTTCTAAGGAAATTCTGCGATCATCACATGTATGTGATAACACGTTGACAATTCGTTTCGAAATCAGACGACGCGCTGAGCGTGCGTTTTTTTCGCATAATATTATTCGTTTTGAATCGACAGTTTTTTCGTTGGAATATAGAGATTTTCAATGGGCTTCGGCTTGAAAAGAAAAAAAAGGAACGTTCAAGTTTTTAGCAACGTCTGGCATTTTAATTCTTTTTTTTTTCTTTTTTTTCGCAAATTAGATGAAACGTAGATTACTTATGAGCTTCATCGCAATTCCACGCTTTGCATTTCAACCTAATCACTGCGAAAATTGTGCTAATTGATAATTTGACGCGATGTCATTGTAAAAATTATGTTTATCGCCCGCTTGATTATACAAATTCGGTGTGTGAACACCTAATCAAAATTAAATTGACAAAAATGAGGAAAAAGCCTGGCTATTTCATTTAATGGTCTTGCGTATGACGTCAAATGGTTGTATATCAAATGAAGTGCTGAACAGAGGAAAAAAACACACAAAAATTAATTACTTTGTCAATGCATGATTATTTAGCCTGCAAAAGCAGGCACAACTGCGTCAGCTGACATTTGTAAATAGACGAACAGCGCTTTAGTTCGTCGAAATGTGTTTGCTGCTGCCGCAGCAGCGAGTCATCGTCTCTCCTACCAATTTTATAATATGAAAAATTCATTCATTTTTTTCAAATGTATGCAAAACAAATGAATTGTGTGGTTTATGAGTGATTGACACCTGAATCGATTTGGCTTGCGTCTGTTCATACAACCGAGTGCGTCAAACAAATGGATTGAGGAAGTTTTATGCCAATGCAAATAATACACCAAATGGATAAAACTGTTTCCGAAATTTGTTTTAATTAGTTGAAGCTGAATGGATTTCCAAACAACGGAATGAAAAAAACCAAACCCCGAAATCAATGCGAATGAAAGAGAAACAAAGACAAGGCGATTCGCGGTTAATTTCCAAAACAAAAAGTGTTTATTAGTTTTTAGCACGTGCGTTCATATGAAATTATAACGAAAATATATGGTTTTGACGTAGTCGAAAAAAAACGAAGAAACACGAGAATAAAACGAGCAAATGCGTTAAATTTTTTTCGGTTGTTCGACAAAGTCATTTGGCATTGGTGTTTGAATCGGTCGTTAGATCATTAGCGATAGATGCCAAATACGCGATCGCATTCGGTCGAATCATTCAAGTGTGGTTGCTGGCAACACGGCGTAAATCAATCATAATTGCCATTTTGTCATGACTTGTAGAAATAAAAATGGGTTTTAAGTGATTTCCCGAATTTTTTTTTCCATTTGACTTCGATTCATTTGAACCATATTACAACAACGGAAATCAAACACAAAAACTTGATCAAATTTGAAGGTTTTTTTTCCTCGCAGTTTTAAATCGTGACGAAGCTTAAACGCGACTTCAGGCGGAAATCAGGCGTTGAGCTTGATTGACGGTTGTGATTACGTGGCGATAGTCTTATCTCACATCAAGTGATAACAACCGAAAATCTCGGTGTCATAGAATGCGTAATAATTTTTCCATTTCTGGAAATTATCTCGCATTCGAATCAAAGAAGTCCAATCGGTGTTAAATGAATCGTGAATTGATTAGACAAGCAAACAATAACATATGCTCGGAATATACGATGCACGAAATATGCTTGGAATTCAAGTAACAGATGCGAAGCACCAACAAGCTCTACCTCACATTCAAACTGGATTTCTCTAAATCGCTCGTTTTGATTCATTTTTAATTTATGCTCTCGGTTGTCAGAGAAGTTGATCCAAACGCTTTTATCTACTAAAGAACACAAAATAAATTCAAAATATTATTCAGGGTATTTTATATTGTTTGTCAAAACGCTGCTTCATTTGTGTTTTATCAAAAAAATGATTTAGATTAGATTGCGACGGAGGGAGAAAAAGTGTTCGAAATTTGGAACGAGACTCAATTAACGGATTAACGACATCAAGCAGAACCGATAAAAATGCTGTTATACTGCGACGAAAAACTGCGTTCGAATCATGATATATCATTTGATGTGTACTTTCATTAGGTGAATATTTTTCTGTTATTCAAATGCTAATTGATAAGGAACATTTCTACCATGGGTATTTTCCATGTACATGTGGCCGTTCATCCCATCACACGCAAAGTGAGACACACATTTTGAACACATCAAGTTGTTGTAATTGCACCCCGGCACCTTGGCACACTTGAATGTGCCAACATCAAAACACATTAAGTTTATGGCGTTAGTCATGCACTGAACACGGCGTCTGATCACCGGTGTGTCAGAGAGACGATTACCTCAAATTAACTATTTATAATAATCATTTGCTAAAAATAGACGCGCCTGAAACACTGTCGCTCGCTGCACAATTCGCTGTTTCCAATTCCAATTGATGGCCATTTAATTGTGTGACACCGAATCGCCACTTCGATGAAAAAGCCATTGGAATGGGTGCGTATGACGTCATTTGGCCACTTTCATGGGCCATGACCTTTGCATTTTTCATTTGCCAACCCAAGAAAAAGCAACAATAAAATCGATTCGACAAACAAGCGCGCGCGCGCGCGCCCATTCAGATGGAAATTCAATTACCACTATGTGATCACTGAATATTGATAACGAGGAAAAATGGTTGTCATCAGTTCAAAAGTCGAAATAAGAACATGCGAAAGACTGCCATGCCAATATATCCAATGCCAGATGAATAAATGATTGAAATTGTGGAATATTTGACACGTGCTATATCTCAACGATGTCGAAAATAATATCGCTTCATTCAAGGAAGTGAAATATATTCCGCCAGATTTTCCAACTCCAATTTTTCGTCAATCCACGTGAAGTTGAAAACTTGAATTCAATTTATGACAATGTCTCGGGAGATTTCCATCGCAAGATCCCGGAAACCGATGAATGATTACGGTGCGTGATGTTAATATATCCATAAACTATATGTAGCTCATTTGAAATGCAAAGTTACGGAAAATCACCGAAATTGAATGAGGGAATTCAATACTGTTTTGAGCAAACAGGGAATTTGCGGTTGGTTTTATAAGTTTGCAAATAAAATAAAAGCCGCAAACAAATAATCGCTGCCAAAAGAGATCGGCAACCTAGAAACGCGATTCAAATTATTCGCCAAATTCCGATGTTTATCGTAGATAAAGCAAATAGTGATGAGGCAAATGAGCTAGTCAGAAATAACTCGATCGACTGCCGTGGCCTTGCCATTTTGCAGAAAAATGCTCGCCGTTCTTCAAAAGTAATGTGACGAATTCATTAGAACCACCGTACACGGATCATCATCATCATTAAACCAATTACAACCACTTTCGGGTGGATATTTTGGATTTTTTTTAATTGTCCGCTTTTTTCGCTGTTGCAGGTCAAATACATATCGTAGTGTGCTCGGCAAAATTAAATTAGCGAATCACGATTTGATGGACTGAATGAGAGCATATGGGCCCGAGCGCATCAAAGTGAAATTGCATTCACCGCAAACACCGAAAATACTTGCTGCAGCACATACATGTTGATTTGCTATTCTAAATTTAATTGGACGGGCGAGCGAGCGAGCGCGCGCTCGCTTGTGCGCAATTGAACGTGCAAGCTGCTGACTTGCCAGAGATTTACAAGTTTCAATTAATTTACTCATGGTTTTCGATTTCGACACACTACTACCCAAGTATGCACTTGTCTAATTTTATTTAAAGAACTTTGTATCAAACTCACTTTGTGGAAATCGGTCGGCAACTCTCATACAGGAAGTTTACACTCACTCTCTCTCTCTCTCTCTCACTTCGTTCACTCGCGTGTATACTACGCAGAAATTCACTATTCGCTCAAAATACCAAATGGGATTCGATTTTTTGTTTTGTTTCGAACGAGAACTTTTCAATTTTAATGAATTAGTTTTTTTCTTTTCTCACTCTAAACCGTGAACACTCTATGCGTTGAAAATAAAACCACTTTTTTGGCCACTTTTCTTACGTCTTTGGCAAAGACTCCTTGCACAAAATGTATGGATATTTTTCCGTTTCACGTTTCTTTCGGATGGTGCTCACAATTGATTCCAACGAAATTACCGTAGAAAACCGTATTTCGGCCGAAAAGTGTCGATTTCTATTTTCTTTGTCGTTTGTTTCGTTTTCGACCGCATCAACGTCGCACGCGTGTTTCTTTGCCGAAATGAAAAGAGTAAATGTTTGATGCACGATGTCTTGGCACGCAGAACAATTTAATTGGCACGAATGTGTCAAAATACTGAAGCGAACGAAGTCAAACCATCCGAACCGTGTACTTCGTTGTGAAAAAGAGAAGAAACCACACAACAGCAAAAGTCATGACGTATATCGAAGCGCCTAGGACCGGTGGCACTAAAACATCTACATACAACTCATCGTGTAATAAAAGTGGTCATGCATGTGTATTGAAGCATCTACAGGTGTAGTGCGATCTGGGTAGTTGACGATTAACGAAGGAGGTGTATTACGTACTCTTTGCCTATAAAAGCCACTTCGCGACCAACGTCACATTCTCACTTTACCCACGCACACATACTCTCAATGCAAGGGCAGCGACAGCGACGGCCGTGCCTTTGTCAAATTGATCCGAACATTTTGACCGAATGTCAACTTCACCAACTACAATTGCTTATGTGATGACGACAACAATGACAAAGACGAGACTCAAATAGATATCGTTAACTATATACACATTTTATTCAAGTACTGTTGTGTGCCCACACTGCCCACTCACAATCGCAATTCATCGTAGGATATTTTGAGTAATGATGATGTTGGATTAACCTGAATTTTGCGATTGTTTACGGTCGCCGAAACAAGAGAACCATTCATCAAACTATATAAATTATGACTCGCTTAGGCTTTGTCTAGTATTCTCGGCTCGTCGAACGGATGGGAGACAATTTTGTACGTATTTCCGACCGCATTCCAACAATCATGCCATCGGAAACTATACTAAAAAATCGATTACTTCTTCATAATTCATACGAATCACTTTATTTGCAGCACAAATGACAGACAAAGAATAATGAACTCAGAATTAGTACTAGAAAAGTATGTAGGCAGAACCAAAATTAGACAGAAAAAAAAGAGAAGAAAGAAATTAAGGCTAAAAAAAGAAAATTAAGTGCAAAAAAACACTTTCACAATGTTGTACGGTTGTATCTGACGTAATTTCATTAACTCGCAATGATTTGCATAATTTTTTTTCTCTACTAACTGCTATGCCGACCGCTAGGGTGAATAACTGCAAAGCAATTTCTCGTCATCAACGATTTTTGCGCGTAGCGTGTGCCGTTAATCACAACTTTGTTAAAAAGAAAAATTTAAATGAATTAGCTGCCATCAATTAATCACTTGGCAAATTTAATTTCAGCCAAATTCTAAAGACTGTACAATGGCCAGTGTTTGTCGACTAGTTGACGATGAGCTCGCTTTCTGCCCATAAGCCGAATGTAAGCGAAAATGCAACATGAAGCAGCTTTCTAGGCAGCTTTATGAATGAAACGAGTTTGTTGTGTCAAAATCCAGGTCAGAAAAGAAACAAAAGAAGCAGGTGAAATTCTTGCCCCAAGGAAACTGAAGCGAGAAAAAAACATTGTGATTTTTTCTGTGCGGAACGGAAAGGTATTGCTGATTTTTCTTTGGGAATAAGTTCCTTTGTGCGAATGAGTGTGCTGGAGATGATTTTGCGTGCCCACACAGCTTCAACCGAATTTCTTTGTGTTTGTTTACAATTTTGCTTGCGTTATCACCCCCGTTGATTTGGTGTAATTTGTTGGAATAATGTTGACAATTTGTGCTTCGGTTGAATTTGTGCACTGGCAAATGACGGTCTATATTTCATGTTTGCAAAATGTATATGACTGCTAAATATATGTATTTATATTCGGCAACGGTGCCGAATGTGAAAGAATGTGTGTCATAATCGTAACTCATTTTTCGGTGGTGGTGATGGTGTTGGGTGCTCGCATTGAATATATGTGTGATATTGATAAACGGCATGCTACCGCTTATGTTTTTACAATCGTTCAGATTTTTCGACGCACACACAAACACGTATGCGAAACGTTGGAGAGAGGAACACATGTCGATATACGATATGAGTTCGATTCTTCCATAAAATATACGTCTGTTCTTTTTTTTTTCAGAGAAAAAGAGGAAAGATTCTTTATGGCATTGTTTTGTGAGCGAAAACCGATTTGTTCGCTAAACGTGCGGAGAAAGAAATGTGTGCGTGCGTTCAATGCGTCGTGTGTATAATATATTGGCGATAATTTTTTCCTGGGCACCAGATGTCCGCACTCTGATTGAAATCGTTTCTTATTGCCCTATTACGCTATAGTTAGTCATTTACTGCTTTATTTCAACACGTTGGAACATTCCTTGAGACGCCGCGCAAATGTGACGAAAGAAAGAACGAATGCGGGACGAGAGACAAAAGAGGCAAAAAGGGAAATCACTCAATCGCAGGCGAAACAAAATGAACAAAATGGAATGGAATCAATGAAACATGGCAGAGTTTTGTTGCAAATTATGCCATAATTTGGTACAAATTCAATTTCTTTTTTTTCACTCGGGCTGCACAAGGCACACATTCTATATCGCGGTATGAGTGACACTGTATGTGTGGAGACGGCTTTGATACATGGGCCATGTGCAATGTTTGGAGATGGAATGCCGGCTGCTTCGTAAATCACATTGTGATTACAGTTTTGTTCCCATGTCTACTAGATGTTTACTATCCATTCGCATCGATGCTTAACAATAAATTTTCCCTCCGACCGCCAAAAGAGACCGAAAGAAAGAGTGAGGGAGGGACAAAAAGAGTGTAGGAGAAAATGAAACAGTGAGAAAGAAACAGAGTGAGAGAAAGCGAGAGGGTGCTAGAGTAAACGAGTTTCACTTTTCACCATGAACCGTCAGGCTCGCATCGTGTCCAATATGTTGGCGCTTTGCTCGATGCATTTTCAAACAAATAACTTGCAAATTGGATATAAATTTTCGTATGGTATCATTTCCATGTTCGTTTTTACTCGAACGACATATTTTGTGATTTTGGAGTTGTCGCGTGACGGGGTCCCTCTTCTTTTCGTCCGTTTAGTTGTACTTAAATGCGTACGCGATTCACATAAAATTGCAGTAATGAATTGCACCACCACCACTGCCAAGTTCCAATACCCTCAAATAGCTTTATTTAAATGAACCAACGTTAAATGACGAGACCTGTGTGTGTGTGTGTGTTTTTTTTCCTGCCTACTAAAAGCGCGAGATTTTTCAACCGTTTTCACTCTCAATGCAAACAGTGGTTATAAATTTTTATGCAAATGCAATGCGAGACACGATCTAGCCGAACCATCGTCCAGCCGAAATGGAGATTTATTAAAATGTTTGTGCAATGTCATTGATAAAAACATGTTTATTCAAAGTTTTGGCAGGGCGATTACCTTTTTTTTGTGTCAACCGATACACAAATCCATTGATGCCGAACCGATTCGTTTTTCCGCTTGTTGCCTGATGTTCGTCGTCTGTCGGCATTTTTTATACGTCGATTTATAAAAGCGACTATGGCATCCATTGGACAACGGGCTCGCGGGTACGGGCTTGTCATTCCGTCATTAGATTACAATTTTTCACAGAGAGACAGCAAGCGGCAGCATTAAATGCTGTCTATTTATATTGAAATGAATCCAATAAAATGGCCTAATGTTTGAATGACACACAATGAAAATGCTTGTACGTGCGGGCAACCACATTAATCGAATTTTCATGTGTTCAATTACTTTGCCATATTATCCAATCGAATCGCGGACCATTCGTTTTATTTCATTTTCAAACCGCACACACACAGACGGTTGCGGCCAACCCATTCACATCATATGTGAATAAAAATGGGATTCGAATAAATATTTTGCCATTAATCGCACTTTTAAATGTAATCGCTGGTGCTGATGTATGTATATGAACGGAAAATTGTTTGATCCATTTGATTTATCAGCAACAGCATCATCAAGTGATGTGCATGGACAGTGTGCAATGCATCACTTCATGATGAGCTGTTATTGCAATACGAGATAGTTTTTTGTTGAATACTCATCTTTTTTGTCTGCTATGTGTTTGTATGAAAGATAGCGAATATTATGATTATTCACCTCAACTAGTACAAGTGCCACTACTTCAGTTTTATTTCATCTCCGTCACCACTTCATATTGATTTACACATGCCTAGAATTTGCTCGACTCTTTTTCCATTTTCAATTTGTGCCCATATCCAGATTAAGCATGTTTAAATCATTTTTATCGCAAGCTTTTTGATTGGCATGCACTAGACTCGCATGAATAAATTCTCTGGAAGTGCGAACAAAGGCACTGCATCGCATTGGCTAAATGCCATTTTGTGTTGAACAAAAGCGAAATTCTTGTCAATGTGATGAAAAACATTTGTTTTATATTTTCAAAAACACACAGCGCACATTTCCTAGCAGAGATTTTCATTTCAAATTCCCAAACAAATGCAATGATGTTAATAATCATGCAGTTAATTCCGATGGAAATGAAGGAAATCTCCATGAAAACTGGCCAAAGGTGCAACTCATTGGAAAATCATATTTAATAAATATTTTTTGGAATGAATGGAATTTCAGTTTTATTCAAACCGGTTCAATGTGAAGTCAACTGGTGAGTGTCGAGAATTTCATTTTGAAATGTTTCTGAGTGGGACCGGGTGCGTGTGATTACGTCTGTGAACCGAGTGAATAGCACCGTTCTGCGGTTAGCAACAATAGAGATTGGGTGCTATGGATTCATGGACATAGGTCCATTGGAAATTTTGTAAAATACACAATTTTCATGGAAATCGAATGCCACCTTTCAAATGACCATTCAAAAGCTTTTGTGACATCCGCCAATTAATTACAAAGAGAATGGACTCAAAGTTCTCTTGTTGAAAAATGCAGAAGTGAACCAGAATTCAAACACGTTGAATTTCAAAGAGAAGCTTCACTAATTAATAATTCGCTGGAACATTGTTCACATTTTGTTTGAGCTGAATGAATTTTTTGATTCAAAATTGAGCCAAACATATTTTTAGTCAAGCTAAATGAAAGTTTTCCGAAAGGCTGATTGTTCGAGACGGGTTCGTCATGTCGATGTTGAAATAATGGGGCGCTTTTAACATAATCAAATTCATTGGATTATTTCGAGGATTTGAATAAATTCTCGAAAATTAAATATTCGTGGTTTACTCGAACTAATAAGCTGGAACTATTTTTAATACCATGTTTCCACTGAGGATTGAGGTTGCAAATCTTATTTCAGAAGCAAGACACTAAACATATGTACATTTATCGTAGAAACATCCAAGTTTATTCGCTTTTTCAGTGAAATATAACTAAAATAAAGCAAATGTGGTTTTGGATTTTAGATTTCCATACCAATTTTAACCAAAGCATGTGAAGCGAGCATATCTGTAAATTATGCGGTGGTAGTTTATCTCCTTCAGAAAAGACAGAAAAAACACACATAAACCAAATTCGGTCGTTTCGAATGCAAAGTTCGAAACCAGAGAAAATGTTCGACATTTTAATTTCCGTTGAAAATTTATGCAGAAAATCTGATGAATAGGAAGCCGCACATTTTCAATATAGTTAAACATACTTACTTTGGTGACAGTGAAAAAACGGAAGATACAAAGAAAATGAAATACATTCCAATGAAATCCTTAGCTAAACTCTCTATTGAAAATATTTTAAAATAAATTTAATTCTATTAACATGTTGGCATTTCAAGCAAAAATAATTTCCTATGGTTAATTGGGAATGTCGGTGAAGTGATTTAGCGCTTCGATCCATCATTTAAATTAATTTATCCCTCTTTTGTCATGATTCATTAAAAAAAATTGCAGTCAACATGTTTTGGGTCTCATTCAAAATGTGGAAACTGATTTAAAATCCGTAGTGAAACCAATCCAAAAGCGGTCGCATAGTCAACATTTCCAGTGTCTTCATTCACACAATGGAGTGGTGGCTTCTAATTAAAATTGGCAATTTGTTCATTCCAGAGCTTGCTGTGGGAATCGAACCTTTTGTGAATTGTGGCTGCCGAAATTTCGCATACATTTATCGCCCAAAGACACTCACTGTAGACTCAACAATGTTAGGCGAAACTGAATTAATAATCCCAATGACTGCGTGTTGATTGAATGAGAGGAAATTTCAGCAAAATTCAAAATATTCACATATTTTCTGGATGATACAGAAAATTGAGTAATAACACAGAAGGCCTGAAGTCATTTTCGTTGTTTTTATTAAATTGGCTTCCTGTATATATTCGGTTTTGATTGAATTAAAAGCAACAATGTTTATTATTTGTGCAGCAATATTGTGCCTCAAACGTGATGGATCAATCGGCTGGATTGTAAAAGCTACTGAAACATCCAAATAATTAGAGTATGGACATGGAAACCATCCGTTGAAAATCAAAAATTGCCCACGAGCAAATTGATCGCTTTCACTCGCTTGGCCATATTTTAAAATGGATAAAAGGCCGATATCGCTTTAAAATTGCCTACCGCTTTTTCAGTTCCAGTTTAAATTAGTCTTTATGAAGCACAACTGAAAATCGCTCACCACGCGCGCTCTCTGTGGCTGCACAAGCATTTTCACAAACAAAAGCCTGTAATGGAGAGCAATGCATATTGGTTATCCATCACATTTACTGAATAAAATGCGAAACAAACAGAAGTGATAGATAGAGAGAAGAATGGGAAAAAGAGAGGAAAAGGGAGAGAAGAGAGTGGAAAAGAGCGATGATGGAAGAGAAAAAGTGCGGAATTTAGTATGCAATTTGTAAAATAGAGACCATCGCAATGGCATTTAGTGGAGATGCTAAAAAGCGAATAAATGTGATGGCATTCGCGGAATTTAATTTCTATAAATTAATCAAAACACAAATTCCGCATGGTGGAACGCTTTTTTCGAATAGCAAAATGGGATCCGCGGCGGTAGCGACGTTCATCGAACAATGGACTCTTTTCGATCAAATAGCTATAATTAATTAGTTTTCATCATAAACGACAAGCGGTTTTTCTACTAACAAAATTGTCATTTTTTTAACGTTACAACAAATGGCCATTCTCGTAATGCAATTTGGATGGGTTTTCGGTTGGTGGAACCTTTAAAAAATATTTTTGCAAATAATTGAAAAATGCAAGAACAGCAAATAATAATGGAAAAAATGTAATGAAACAAAACTTCGAAGACGAAGCATCCATTAAAGCTTAGCGGGAAAAAAAAATTGATGATGAAAAATGCATTTTTTTCGAGCTTCCGCGAAAAATTGAGTCGAAGAATGGAAGCAAAAATACATGCATTCGAAATGGAATAGTGTGTGCAGCACAAAATGTCCCTTCAATTTTATGAAAAGGTATTTTGTAATTAAAATCTGCCAATTGTAATTCTATAAATTGATTAATGTTGCCCTGAAAGCATTGAATAATGCAGCAACCTGCCGGCAAAATGAAACGACACCGATCCATACACACATCGCATTCCCAGGGAAAAAAAAATATGTGCGGCAATGCTTTTGCATTACGAGCGTGCGTTGTAAATTGACATGGAAAACGTCGTAGCCAAAATTCATTTCGTGCTGTGGCCAACGACAACAGCAGCAGCAGCAGCAGCAGATGCAAAAAAAATCGATGCATTTTCAATCAATGGTTTTGTTCGGAACCTTTTGTGAAAATGCACATTGGATTGAGCAAAACTATAAATTTTTGTACGCAATGACCACATCGACGGGATGCTTTTCACTCTTGCTCTTTCTCTTTCGCTCCTCTCATGAGTCTCGTGCACATTCCCAAAATATTGTGTGCACTCGGTGCATTTACACATGCTGTCACTGGTAAATGAATGCAACTGAATGGCCACATGCCGAATTCCAGTGCAGTAAATAAAATTTCGATCCCTCTGCGTCGCACTGTACATGCCAAACGAACATATTCATTTCGAGCGACATATCCACACTGTGATGCATGCCGCACACAATGAACATTGCACTTGAAAAATTGTTGCAAAGTATTAAAATGGATTTGTTATCAAAAAACAAACGACAGGGAATGACGACAGTAAAAAAAAAGTCTCCCGACGTTTAGATTACATGTTCCGAGGGAAATTTGCTGGTGAAATTTTGCGATGACGAGCATCAAGGGAGAAAAAGACAGAGAGAAAAAAAAATTAATATTGCGATAATCTGGTGAATGAGCTTGATGTTATTGCATTTTCGTGCGTTTTGCCCTCTGAAGTGAACTTAATTCTGGCAGATGCATTTAAAAGTGGATGCTTTCCATTCGTGAATACACGGATCGTGCATTGTGTGTACACCTGCACGAGTAAATTACATTTTTTTCCCTCCTCTCAACATTGGAATTGCATTTTTTTTCGCATCATAAATGGTGTTTGTTCGAGTTTTTGGTTCGTCAGCGAAATATAATTATGTGGGATTTTGTTGATGACAAAAGCTCGCCGCCGCGTGTG
Source organism: Sitodiplosis mosellana (assembly GCF_009176505.1). Taxonomy (NCBI): domain Eukaryota; kingdom Metazoa; phylum Arthropoda; class Insecta; order Diptera; family Cecidomyiidae; genus Sitodiplosis; species Sitodiplosis mosellana. The sequence goes on along the minus strand of NW_022595248.1, from coordinate 735,163 downwards.
CAATGACCACGCGACAGGGGAAAAAAAGAAACCATCCATCCAAATCTAGAAGTTGCGTACTCAAAATTCCGGATTTTTAAGCTTGCAACGAAATAATGGCAGTTGATGATTTTTTCCGATGCTTTTTGCTCCGGTTTACCATGAATTAAATTTCATTGAAAATACACTTTTGTTTATGCGAACTGAGCCACTTTCTCGGATAAAGCTCTCATTCAGTCGATGGGAACAAATGCACGAACATGATTTTTTATGGCTTGCATTCAGGGTCTCGGATGAAACTACGACAATTCTGCACTTTTGGCTAAGAACAAATGAAATTATTTTTTTTTCTCATCATTTAACTTTTTTTCCCTCTTTTCCCATTTTGTTTTTTCTTCAACTTCTGTCGTTTTGTTTCCATTTTTATTCTCCCTTTGTTTCTATGTTTGTTCTATGGAAAAATGCAAAAATTGCAAAAAAAATATGGAAAAAATCCTAATTCCACCGTTGGATGCATTTGCGGTTGGTGGCCACAGTCGATATGGTGTGATGATAACGGAGTCGAATCTTCGTGATAAATGTCAACACGTTTTGGTTAATCCATTGATTAGTTGCTGTAGTAATGTACCTGACGCATTAAACCGCGTTCATTGTAAATATAAGGGTATTTACGTTTATCGATTGCCAGATTATGCGACAATTGGCCCGTTCGAATGATATTCGGTATTTATCCACAGCTTTTTATTTCGATTTTGCCTTTTGAGGCAGTTCTAATGCATAAAAACCGATCGAGAGAGCGAGATAGATTGAGAGAGAGTGAGTGGAAAACCGAATCGAATTAAACACGTCTGGGCAAACATGATTCGTCTGTCGAATGCTTTGGGCTCCCCTCTCAAAATACCTGTCTGTGTAGGAAGTGCGTTTAAAGCTTACCTAAGAAATTGCGATACATTTTTAATCCGTATCGATTTTTTTTCTGTGGTATAGTATATGCATCTGAGTCAAAGTTATCGAAATCGCAAAAAATGGGCGACGAAAAAAAATAGGGGAAAAAAATTTATCGCTTCGAATAATTTAGGATAAACTTTGTTCCCGATGACATTTTCATATGCTGTAGTTTTGGGCATTCTCAGTGGCAAGTCGTTTAGCCAGTTGTTTGTGTTGGGGATGCCGAATCAGATATTTATCAAGTTGATCAGCTTTACAACACACCAATATTCGTGCCGCATACACGGCCAAATTCATGTGTGTCGGTAGAATGTAGTCGATGCAGCTTGAGGTTAAGGTACCATCATCGATTTTTATCCCGCATCATACAAAACCTCCAGTTTTTTTTTTCGTTAAATTATTTAATTCTTATTTATGACAGCGATTAATATGGAACGGCAACGGTTCGTATTTGTATGTGATTTCGGTTTTTATCGCTCTCTCTCTCTCGCTCTCTCTCATTGATAACATGTAATTGTAAGCAACTAAAGCAAATACATTTCGTTGGGAGGTAATTTGGGGTGAGAGACAGAGATATAGCCTCATTACACTATGAATATATCAGTCCAGTTTTTTTCTCTTCTTTTTCTGTTGTTATTGCGAATAACAAACAAAAACTCATTCCACACAATTTCAAAAGCTTTGAAACGTATATCTTTTAATCTGTTGTTGGTCCTTTTCCATTGAATAAATTCTTTGCAATTTGCAGTTGGGATTGCTTCTCGTTTTTTCCATTCGTATTTTTTTTTCGTTTGATTGCGCAGCTCTTTTCCCTTCATTTATCTCATTGCTAACAATATGATTCGAGAATCGTTGTTCGTCTCATGCAAATATTATAATATTATTTTTCATTTCATCATTGCTCATGGCATCGGAAGAAAGTCGTCGCTCGTAGCGCCAATACACGGCGTTTCGTTTGCAATGATTGAATTAAATTATTGCCCCTTTTGCCGTTCTATCCATTGTATACATTCCCTGTCTACAAATTGAATATCGTCGATTTATTGTTTGCACAAAACAACCAGACAAACTTGAGCATATTTTTTTTGCGTCGTCTGTAGAATGACTTTATAAATTGTTGAGTTCTCATCTTGAAAGTGAGAATAATTGTACGTTTGATGCTGCATCGATGGATGTCGACCGATTTGACTTTACATTTCAATCATAACGAAGTCATCTCGAAGTGTGTGCTCTTGAAACTTTTTCAACTTGCTTAAGCTCGTAATTCAGCATTATTGACATACGGCTAACGGCAACCAATAGTGACTGAAATGCATTCAGTTTTACTTGAATCAAACCGAGAAAAACAACGTTTAAGTGCAATCAGATTAGAAATGGACAAGAATAAGAGCTAGCCTTGCTTGCAGATTCACAGAGAAGAGATGATTTGGAAGAAAAGGAAGTGAATGGAAAAAAAAGACGAACGAGGACAACAACAAAAACAAGAATCAGAAAAGACGTCGAATAAAACCAGAAATTGCTCAAGTTTCATCAGAAACCATCGTCTAATGACCAGTTCATTACAAGCTCAAAATTGCATCGTCGAGATGGATTTATTCGATATATGACTCATGTTACATAACATTTCCACGAGAAAATCTCAATGGATAAACTCTCAAATCCCGGTTTCCCTAGCACAGATTTTCGAAATCGAAGAGAAAATATTGGACTCGAAAATCATTAATTTCCCGCAGTTCAAGCGAAGCTTAAAAAACGAGTTCAAGAACATTTTCCTTCTTCTAGTCGAGAAAAGTTTGTGTGAAAGTTTCCTAATGACACAAATCAATAACTCTTCCAACTTTTCGTTCCTGTGGAGCCGAAAAAACCCTGACTTCTCGCTAAACTCGATAAAGCCAGAGGCAGAAAAAACTACAAAAATCTAGTTGTTTTATATGCGAATGCGTGTACGAGTGTGTGGCATTGCGTGCAGCATCATAAATATATTAAATTTTATCGGATGCTCTCGAATATTATGTATGGCATCGCATTGAAGCTGCTCATCACTTGGATTTAACGAAATTACACGATATTCAATTGATGCGTTCATCATATAAATGAGGCGCTGGATTTGTGCTCCCCTTCTTGTTGCTGCTCATTTTATCCGCCGATTATGTAGAATACGCACGCACTGCAAAAGCCCGGTTCCCGAGAAGAAGACGAAAAAAAATGTATTAATATGATAATTCTATGCGTCGCAATTCCTCGTTTTGTACCAACGACAACGGATGAGCACGAACAGCAAGCAACAAGCAAACAAAAAAAAAGAGAATGAGAAGAAAATTCAGACATTTGTTCGAAGAAGAATGAGAAATATAATGAAATTTATGAAAATTTCCTTTATCCGCAACACTTAGAATTGATTACATTTACTTGCTTGATGTTGTTGACGACAACGATGACTCTGCCACGGAAACAACTTTTATGAGATTGTGCTTTAAAATTGCGATTTTCGGTGGCGTACCGCAAATTTGTCGGTGTTTCGTTCTCATATCCTTGCACAGGAAATGTTCAATCATTACACATTTTATATCGATTACTCGATGTGTCTCGACATTCTCATCGTTCGAACGATGCCGGAAGCGAGCAGCGAATGTGTGTCAATCGATTGTCAATATTGATTGTCGGAGCCGATAAAATGGGTGACGGCTTGTTACTTTTTCTCCTCTCCAAGAAGATTGAACTTCTTCCGAAACGAAATTGAATATTTTGAACAAGCTTTTGCCAAGCTCAAAGTTTTTGTTTTTATTCTAAGTCAAGCTGTTCAAGCATTTTCTCCGTTGCAAAGAATCACGTTGCCAAAAGATCCATGGAACAATGTCACAAAAGTGCGTTTGCTTTGCTATTCGGGTTCATGGTTCACCATTGCATCTCAAAGTGTAATAAAGTGTGATGCAAGCTGTTGCCCCAGTCGAAAACCAAACTCTGCATGTAAATTGAAACCCAGTTTCACGGTCCGGAAAATTCACTAAAATTAGGTGAACTATTCTATTTTGGCCATATGTTTTAGAAAAGTTTGTCGTTTCAACTGCCCGAAATTCATTCGGAATGAAAAAGAAAAAACCATTTCGGCTTTTCTTGTGTCAGCTCCCAATCACACTTTGCATGTGCCAATTTAAAACTACCCCAACCGAAAAAAAAGAACACATTTTCTAACTTCTAGAATTTTCAATTTGGCCGAGTATCAATTAAAAGCGCTGATTTGGATGTTGGCAAAAGTTTTCGATTCGGCAGAGAGAGTGTTTTTAGAGTTGAGAAATTATATCTGTGCCATTTGCCAGAAGAGAAATCCATTTTATGACGCAACTCGCTCCGTGTGTGTGTGTGTGTGTGTGTCCAACTAAAACTCGGTGAATGAAACGAGAGCAAAATGATTGGTCATCGAGAATTTACGATCGACATTTTGCACATTTCATTTGGAATTGAACTTGTGTCCTTCGTCGCGATTAGTTCTCTTCGAAAAATCAATAATGACTTGAACATCGGCAATGAAAAACTTTCCAAATGGAAATTCAATGAAAATGATCCGCATGCATTCTCTGCGATAAGACTGTGTTTTTCCGCTCGATTCCATTGGTAAAGCAATAAAATTCCTAAAGGTAGGGTCATCAAAACAACAGACGGTTCAATGTATTATTCAGATCAGAGTGTATTCGTGTGTATGTGTGGACTTCGTTGTGCAGAGAAAAGTTTTCTGTACACATTTCAACAGTCATAAAAAGAACCGAATCACAGGAGGAACAAAAACACACACACACAAAGTGTAATTACAAGTGCTTGGCTTCGGGATTCACCTGGCAAAGCGTATAAAAACGGAACATTCAACGTAATGAGTGTGTTTGCTTCGGTTATTTTCTTCTATCATGTTTAATGATTATGACGAAGCTTTTTTCTTCTTCTTATATTCTCTGCACTTCGGCTAATGGCATTCAACAGCGACACCGGTCAAAGTTGTTAGTCTTTTTTAATACAAATTAATCGAAGTGTAAACTTTTCCCTCCCCATCTCTCACACTCTTCTCCTGTGTGTGCGCAATGCAAACAGTTCACTTGTTTGATTGCATTATTATTAGCGTGAATGACGGCAAATCCGCCGCCGCCGCCGCATTCATCGTCGTCAACAGCAACAAAAACAGAACCAAACCAAACAAAGCAAAATGAAAAAAAAACCAACTAGATGCTATCGTCTCAGGTGAGCAAAAGTCATAAGTTGTTTCGACGAACGACTAGATCGACGACGAAAGTTGTTCATTTTAATTTCATTTTAAAAATGTATCATGTCGTCGTGATGAGAAAAGGAGAAGAAAAAAGAGACAAGAGGAAGAAAGGAACGGAGAGCGAGCGTATACATTGTTTCCTGTCTATCCAAACCATAATTCTAGTCTGCTGCTGATGTCGACAGGACTTTCTTGGCTTGCCGTGCTTTTCACCGTTTCCATTTTCATTGACTGTCGGACGTCATCAACACGAAACCATTATGCGTGATTGCCGTGTGACATTACCTGCTGTAGTTCGCCTTCATTTTTTTCTCCGTCTATCCATTTTGTGGATTCATCTTGTTTGTTGAGAGCGTTTTTTTCTCTCTATTTCACAGCTAATACATAATAAATACCGTGCACTGGCTTTAACTGGCATAAGTCTTGGAAATTGCACAATGTCGACACTGGCTCGTTGCACAAGACGATAATGTGTGTTCGTTCGATGGCAGAAGCTACGAATTTTGACGACGATAAAAATCATCAAGAAAGCTGATGATCTACTGGCTTCAGCACAACGCGATACACAAACACTGAAATAAACAACCACTTGATGGTAACCTGGATTAAAAAAAAGTTTTTTTTTTATGATGGTTTATTCTGTCGCTGTCGTCACAAAGACACTCCGGTGATGAACAAAACCGACAAAGTTAAAGGAAAAAACGATAGAAAAAAGAAAGAAATGACAGAAGAAGTAGAAAAAAGCTAAATCCAGCGAAGAAAACAGAAATGCCGAGGATAAAATCTACGGAAAACAGGGCTAAAAGCTACGAATCAACAAAATATTGCCTCACGCAGAGAGATGAAACGAAAAAAAAAACGAAGCAATTTTACGCAGGATAAAGCCCAACTATAGCTGAGCAAGTACCAAGACACACACTAATAACATAAATTATTGTTACGGTGTGTTTTTTTTTGTACTGTTTCGGGTTTTTTTTTCTGTTCGCCATCAATTATTTGTACTTCTTAGAGTCTTTTCATTTTCTTGTTTAAATAATTTCGCGCACAATTTGTCATACAATGTGTCTTTTGGCGTTCCGTCTCGTTGAGCTCAGTCTTTTTCAGCCGAAGGATGTGCGTTTTTTTTGTTTCTTTCAGATTACTTGCACAGCACCAGCAATTCCACTTAGATGTTTCGGAAAAATTCGACGGAAATAAAATTGTTATTACTCGGGCATCTGTCAGTTTATGGTTTTGATTCTTTTTTTTCGCTTCTCAACCACCAATAGCACATCTCAATTCCAGTAATCCGATTTTTCTTCTATATTTTCCTCTGTACCCGCTTCAATGATTTTCCATTCTGGTTTTATTTCACTTTTCAAACTTATGCAATCTATTTCATTCATTGGTTTCATTCGATAAATTTTATGTGCAAAAAAAAAACTTTTGTCTCTCTCCAATACGGTTCGATTAAAGTTAACTGACTCAATATTATTGATAAACTTCAAAAACCGTCATACTTTCGATGAAAATGGATTAATGAAGAATCTCGAATTGCACTCAAAAAGTTGTTGATAAAATATCTCTCTTAATCCCACGAGTCACTTGAAATGGTCGGTAATCCATTTGAGTAAAAGTGAATGAAATCTTAAAATGGGTTGCCAGCTCTTGAGCGCGAATTTCGCATTCGATGTGGTAATGGGCATCACTTCTTCTTCAAGTATCTTTTTTGATTTAAATGCACTCGTGATGCGTGCAACCAATTAAACCTCCTCGAAACACTTCGGCGAGATACTGGTAATGATGCTTAACGCACCAGCTGAAACGGTGTATCGTTTAAAACGGTTAAAACCAAAAATGACGAATACAATAATCTCCCTTATGAGCAGAGCAGATCTGTTCATCCCCTCGAAAGAAGCCGGCTTTTAAGAGGCATTTGGCTCTCTTCGACTGACCGTTACCACATCGTTTCGGAAATTCATCCACATCATTTATACAGTCTAATGAAACGTGCACAACCAACGTCCCGGATCATTTAAAAGAATCGTTTACTCAAACACATGTCTCTTCTGGTTCCTCTTCAAAAACATCGACTCCTTCAATATTTCAGATATATGCTAAGGTGCCCATTTTACTCACTCCTTCTTGTTTTACTAAATTCTTTACTTTACTTGCTCTTCTTCATACTTCTTACTGCCTGTAACCATAACCAGTGTGTATCCCATGCAACAGAAATTAAATGCAATGGATATTTCAGTCGAATGAAATTCGTGCGTCGTAGAACAGATCATGTGCAGTCATTTGTTGTTGTGCACCCAATCATGTTTTCACAGTAAGCTGAAATTAATGTGAATGTTTGTAATAAAATGAATTAGTGTCCGAGTGAAAAAAGTCCGTTTTTCTGCTGCAGTCGACCTACTTGTACCATTTAGCCAATGTTTATCTCGATGTGTGCAATTGCACTGGGTTCGCACACACTTTCGCATTTCCTCCTCGCACCACGGTCATGTTTTCGGAAAATAGCGCCAAGGATTTATGACCGATTGGGCTGGAACGTGCCGTATTAATGGCCACTTTTCCGATTTACGACGATGTTGCATTTTCCTTTGGTGTAATTCATCGGCGTAAAACGCGTGCAAGCAAAACAAAAACAGGTTTAGTTTTTATAGAAAACAACGAAGAAAATAACGCAAGAGAATGAAATCGTTGGGCATGTTCACGTGCATCGGCGATAATGTTGTTCGGGTCGCAGATAATTGCATGCCAAAATGGAAACCATAAAACTAATGAATGTGTAGAGAGCGTAAAAATGAAAATATGCCAAGTCAAAATGTTTACAACGCCACGGCTAATCACTTAATAGTTCAGTTTATGCTTGGTTCAACCGACATTGGTTGGGAAAAATGGAATTTTCAAACAAACAAACGGAATGAACAATTTGTATCCATAGATAGTTGGAAATATTCGGAATGGTAAAACGATTGCTGTCCATCGATGGAAATTCAACTTTTCACATCGAGCAAAATTACTTGGATCGACTCGAAAATAGATCATTATGCCCAGTAAGCGGCGCTGGTAGTTCGCAATCAATGTTCACCGTTTTCATTACAATCGTTTAAAAGACCTATTATTAACATTGATTTGAATGTGTTGTTGTCCATCGTCGCATGCAATGTCGAATGGCTCGGTCGTAGTCGGGTGGCCATATAACAAATGCATGTGCCGATAATAATAAATGATTCATGCTGAACAATGCTAAATCAAAATGCATTCAGTGAACTTTTCGGTTTTCGACACAGAGAGACACACACACAGAGAGAGAGAGAGAGAGAGAGATAGAGAGAGAGGAATATAGAGAAAGGCTTGGCACGTATGTCATTTATATGTTCGAAATGCATGCATCCAAATGCAATGGCCAGCGAGAGAGCTAATTTCCCGCCTCCAGATTTATGGCATATTGGCTACCGAATACCGGAATACTTTTGCGTAAATTTTAGCATTGACATGTGGCCCAACAAAACGCAACATTTATGCCTTGTTCGCCTTGTTACGTGCGTGCGCGCGCTCGCATGCACATAGAGAGTGAGCATATCGTTGTGTCGTATCGTTGGCATACATCCGTTTCCTCTCTCGATGTCTAACAGTAATTTTCGGCCGTTTGTTCCAAGTTCCACTTTGGTTGAACGTGCGTACACTACACAGTCATTATTTGCAATCTCACTAACGGTGGATGCCATTAATTTTGACATTGTTGCTAATATCTCCACGGACCCTTGTTGAAAATGATTATGATTTGACCGCCACTCAATATTGCTGATTGCAAACGAAGGCACATACGCACGCACACAATGGGCCCATCCAAAAGCTTTGAATAACGTGCACATTTGAAATGATAGTGGATTTTAATTTAGCGCTCAGTCTCTCACTCTCTCTCTCTCTCTCTCTCTCTTTCTCTCTCTCTTTCTCTCTCTCTCTCTATTTCTCTAGCAAAATATCTCTCTATGCGGCTGGTATTTTTGCCTCGTTCTGCAGTGCCTTTATTATGTCGATTCCACCACAAAAGTATGGTTTGCAATCGATACATCGTATCCATTATATCAAAGATATTTTTGGGCTATTCAATTTGGAAATTGTATGAATAGACATGTTGCATTTCTTTTATGCCAGTGGGTTAGTGGCATTTGTATTACATGAAAATTATTTCATGTTCAAATCACATGCATTCGCATTTATTAGCTCGATCCCATTGACAAATTGGAGATGAGAATTTCATCACATTAGATATTGAGATATCATTCAAAATTCAACGATGAATGATATTCAAACATTGCGAATGTCTTATGCGATTAACACAACCAAATCGAAATTTAATGATGACAAACATCCTCATCGCAACAATGGGCATGATGGCTAAAGTGAACTCAAACTCAACATACGATGTGTATATTAATGGATAAATTATTCATTTCGTTGCACATGAATAACATTGTGTATTGCTTGTATCAACACCAATCCGCTATACATTTTTAATCAACTTCGTATCAGAAACGGAATAAAAATTGCAATACGATCAAATGCATTTCCAAAGCGATTTTTTTAAAATAAATATTGATACATGCAATCTGAGCATCATTTATTGTATTCATATGCAATACACAACGGTTCTGTCTTTATGCAGCGCAATTGCGATGAATTTTAATTGGATTTCGATTCACACACCATCTCCGTTTATGAACTTAACTCATTTAGTCAGCATAATGGATTTGGAAATCAATTTAGTTTGCATACGGCGATATGATAAAAAACAATATCGATCATATGTGCGAACATATTGAGAGAAAGAGTGAACGAAAAAAAGAATAAGCTCGAGAGAATCACACGTTAATTTCATTTGATGGGTTTTGATTACACTCTGTAACTGAGTTTGATTCCAGTCAATCGATTATCGTTTTTAATTACTTTTTCACTCTCTCTCTCTCTCTCTCTCTCTCTCTCTCTTAATATCATTGCTCGTTGCTGCGAGCGATTGCAATTGCCAAAATGGTGTTTTTTTCCCTTCAATCGATGTTTGCAATTTGCTCTACACACAGCGATGGAGGAGAACCATTGTCAGTCACATAATGCATAATAACCGTTCATTCTCTTTTCAAAACATGAAATAACAACAACAAAAAAGCTCGTTGATTCAATTTATTAAGCGTAATAGCGCTTCAAATAGCAACTAACTGGCGAGTCTTTTGTGTGTCTGCTAACCATTTTCAATAATAAAAATTGTTATTCGTTCGCTTTTGTTCTACGTGCGGCTGGATTCGATTCGACGCACGGAGATTATTATGGGCGAACCAGAGAACAATGAAGAAGAAAAAAACAGATGTTTCGACAAATAACAAGCAAATTACGTGCATTGATTAAAGTTAAACTTCCACATGCCAAAACACAAAATTGAACCATTAAAACGTGAGCATTGTGAAAGGAAAAACACCGGCATCGCTTAAGTTTGCTTGGTGTTTTTATTTCCAATTCTCCTGCATTCGGTTGCCAGATATTGTTTGTATTCCTGAAAATCGTTAAATGGAAAGACAGTAAAAACCTTGCCCAACAAAAACTACCTAACCAAAACAACGAACGAATAAAAATATTTATTCAACTATCGCAAACACTCACAAAGCAACATCGAACGGGAAAAAAATCGCTCGAACTCGCGATGTGAAAAACAGTTGGACGCTTTCACAGACCAGAGAAAAAAAAAAACTTGTAAATAAAGTCAGGATAACAAATTGTATACACAAATTGAAGGCGATTTTTGTGTGCACTGTATTTATGATGGCCCCGCCGAATTCACTCAGCGCGCGCTCTTTTCGAGTGTAAGACACAGCAGCTGGACAGGAAAAAAAAGTTCAATCTCAAAGATGAAATGTAAACGGAAAAATGTGAATGCGAGGGAAAAAAAGAGCGGCCAGATTTTACAAATGTTTGCAAGGCCCTTGTGCTCTCGCTGTATATGGATCTGTTGATGAGTGGAATTTTCATTTTCCAGGTTTTAATATGCAAGCGCTTGCATTCAATGGCGATGATGAAAAAATCTGCTTTAAACACAGATGAAATGCAGTTGATTTTCCATTTGGCTATTTATTCCCCGCGCATTTTTTTCTCTCTCTTTCTCCCTCTCTCTCTTACACACACACACACACTGAACTTCTCTTTTTCAAGCGCTCAGTTGCAGTTTTTCATTCGATATGAAGTATGTGCATCGCTATATTTCTCTGGACGAGGTGTTTTTTTCTACTCTCTGCCGTTGTGTGCTCCATTGAAAAGCGGCCGTTTTTCGATGCGTACATATTTGTATGCATGGCCAATGCAAAAAGAGAGAAGAGTCAACATGTTGCCTCGAGAATTGAAAAACAACATCAAAACAAAAATTTATCGCATACAAGAAAAAACGAAAACATTCCACAACTCGAATACGTATGTAATGAGACACCCTAAGAGTTGGTTTATTGTTTCGTTTGATATTCGATGCTCGTGCATGCATTTTAATCACACCGCAAGATTAGATTTTCCAACGGGTAAATACACACATGCATTCAATGCCTCATGACACACGACAGACATTTCTGTCATTTCGATTCTGATTCTGATCCGCATTCATCTGGAGATTCACAGGTAAATAGGGACGAAAAAAAAATATCAACCGATTCAGTCGTGCCGACGGAAAATTTCACTCGTGCTTGGTTTCATGTAGATGGCATGTAACTACAACCGCTTCAAGCATCTTTTGACGGCAACAAAAAATCATTCATCATGTTTTGTTTGATCAGCGATGCGAATCGCAAGTAAATAGTAATTAAAATCAACTGTGGACAAAATGACAACACTGCAAATTGGCGTTTTTCTACCGTTTCTTTATTTAATGTCCGACTGCAGAAGGTGAAAATGTGATGTGAATTGCCAGGAAAAATCGTCTCAAATTCACTAAAATCTGTAACTATTGTGAAAAAGCTTGAAAGATGAAATAAAAACCATTTTGTTTTTGATTTAGTTTAATTTCTGGGAAAATGTTGTTTTTTTTTATTTTATCGCATACATTTATACACATTTTGATATATTAGTTTTTTTGTTTTCTTGTAATGCTTATGATATTGACGTGTACGTACATTTAAATGCTAATACGTAACGGATTTACACAATATATTCCACATTCATACTTCGATAGTGTTTCAATGTTTTTTTTAGCAGATAATTTAGTTTAGATGCTAGTTGCATGAATTCAATATGTTGTTGTTGTTTTTTTTAATTTGTCCATTGAACATGAATATAATTTGAAATTTGTTATATAAATTAGCCAGTTATTCTCTCCTAAAGTTTGAAAGTTATCGACTTAATCGCTAGTAAATTACATTTATACATTCACGCCGCAGGCGCATCTAGTAGTTTACGACTGGTTGTTTTTTTATTCTCTTACTATGACTACGACAGTAAAACGCATCGATTCTACGCATTTATGTAACAATTGAAATGTATGTGAAAACCGGCAATGGAGAGAAAATATGAAATGCAACAACATTGAATGGGAAGAAATAGATTCAGTCTCATTTCAAGTTCAAATTGAGAATTTGGTGTGTAAATGAAACGGTGGAAAAAATGGCATTTTTGATTATTTTGAGTATTTTGTATGTATTAATCTAGAGTGAACAGCATTACAAGTACTGGTTTGCGATGTGATGGATTTATGTTGTTCATAATTCTTTTTTTCATTAATATTTCATCACACACTCGTGCGCGTGGTGGGCGAGGGTGAATAAATTTCTGCAGTGAATGCGAGCGATATATATATATATAGATGCATAGTTATCCTACGAGCTAAATTCAAGTCTATTTACAGGTGCCATGCTTCCTGAAGCGCGTACAACAAATTGTTCGAGTATAATTTTGGTATATATTCCTTTTCATTTTATCATCGTATTTATTTTAATCACTAGATTGAGGGGTTTTCTCAAAATGTACAGAATTTTCGTCGATTTTTCTTTTTTTTGCTTTAAACTAAACACATAAATAATGTAATATTCTATTATCCATTTGTGTGTGTTTTGCCTCCGAGAAGCATCTACACTTCGTCAAAACGTTTATTTGAACTCATATAGCTAATAATGCTTCGGTTGGCCGAAGGTGCATAAATCATGTCCTTATCGCTGTTTTGGCGATGATGATTCTCGTAAATGCTCTGATTCGATGAGCCCGTATTCGATTGGGGTGGCTGCTGCGATGGCATCACATGCGTTTGTTCGTAGTGTTGCATTTGAGGTGGTCGTTGATGGTATGCATCGGTTGGTTGTTGTTGCTGCTGTTGTTGTTGTTGTTGGTTGCCCCAACGCATTCCACTGTAATCGTATTCACTCGATGCCGGGTTCATTTCGCCAATTTTCACATACAGTTGCTCTTGTTGTCCATTTCCATTTGAATTAGTCAAATTTCCATTGCTGCTATTCGAGTCGTTCAGTTTGCCGTCACTGAGCCCAATGCGAAAATTCGGATTGCGTAACAATTTCAATCGATTTTTGCGTATCGTACCGAACGGTGCTGCCGTTGCCATTGCATGATTCGGATTGAATGTGTTGCAACCAAGTCGATTTTCCGTGATATTGATTTTTTCCTTTGGATTGAAATACGATTCCGAGTGTACATAGCGATTTTGTGGATTGTATAAGTCGCTGGCAAAGTACATATTTTGATTGTTTACATTCTTCATGGTGATCAAACGGGAATTGCCAACTAGAGTTGTGGTAGCGTACGGTGCAGGCGAACGAGTGCCACTGCATTCGCTTGGTGCTTTGCTGAACGTTGATACTTCCGCGTAATCGGCCGGAAAATTGGAATAATCATTGATGAAACTGCGCAAAGGACGAAACGAAAAAAAAAAGAGAAACAAAAAATGAATACACATGACAATTAAGCGAGCATGATAGAGGATTTGCGTTGCAGCAAAGTAACGAAGAAAGAAAAAAAAACTTACCCATTTTGATCAACATCTCGATGAATGGTTGGTGTTTGACACACCGGTGCATAGTCAGCTATCTGGTCTTTTGGCAATTCAGTTTGTCTCCACACCATGCCCGTTGGATCCAACCAAAAACCGTTCCGGTTCCGTGATATACTCGATATTTTCAAAACACTGTTCGAACGAGCGTCTGCAGAAAAAAAGAGAGAGAGAAAAAAATCGGCGTTCGTTATAAATTCCAAAAGTGATAAAAATTGAAAGCCATTTACGCTTTAGCATGTCGGATAGATTATAAATTTTGCATGCGATTAGTATTGTGTTGGCATTTTCAATCTCGTTTATTGTATCCGGATAGACGAAGGCAGCGATTGTGTTCTGTTTTTTTTATCAACAGCAAATAAAAAACATCACCCGAGTGATTGGTGCTAAATACACACGAACGCAAATGTCAATTAAATATTCAATAGACAACAGGGGCAGCAGGAAAAAAAATTGAGCGAGAAAGTGAACAAAATGTTCGACGCGTTCGCTTGTTCGCATTAAAAATCATTTAGAAAACGTTTATTAATTGCTTGTGCTCGTGACCATCGCTTTTTTACGTGACTTTTTCCACCCTCTAGCTGCACCAATGCTCGGTTAAATGCTGTGTCATTATCGGTATCTTTTTCTATGCGAACATAATAAATTGTTTTTAAAAACAAATATACTCAAGCAACCGGAAAAATTGAACCAACGTAAATGGACAAAAAAAAACTCGTGAGGAAAATGCGAAAAAAAACGGTAGAAAAATGTGAAAAGAATTTCGAAAAAATGCCGGCAAACAAAAATGTACCAGTCAAAGAAATTCTCGTGCAACGATAAATTAACTGTATGAATAAAGAACTTCACACTTCAAAGTGCCACGCAATCGAACCATTGATGGTAAACCAAACATCAAATCTGAACAGCAGCAGAAAAAAAATGTGCGAAAAGAATGTTTACAATGCGCGGCGACTTCTTCTCGATAAACAAACACAGTGTTTTATTTATGAAATAATCACCACAGTAAAGATGATAAACAATGGCCTCTGTGCAAACAGTGTAACAACAGCAAAGCGTTGTGCCTATTTGAAAAATGTGCACACATAATGATGCCGACCACCGCAAAAGCACACATTGCACAATTTTTTCTCCTCACTCGTTCGCTCTTACTCTCACTCTGGTATTCGTCTGCCATTGTTATGCATTAAACGCTAGATGAAAGGTGCTTCTAAACAAACCCAATTAATTGGCTTGTTTCTAGTGGTGTGCTGTTAAATACCATCAAAGTATAGCACTCACACACACACTCGCTTTCCAAATGCTAAATGGCATGAAAAACCAAAGCAATTTGAGAGCGTGTGCCATGGATTTTGCCTTGTGTACGAATATGATTATGGTGGTGGAACGTAAACAGTGTTTACGAAAACAACGAGCCACCGCAAAATGTTGAGAAAATGCCTTCTGACAGAATACATTTTATAAATTTTCATAATTTTGCCCGGTGCGTTGTTGAAATTATGATATGCGTCGAGGGGGCCGAATTGCAATCCACCATTGGTTGCAGTGGTAACGACGATGTTTGAACAAGGGAAATTTAAATCAAACAAAACACTCCGAATAAACAGTGAGCCATTCCATTGATAGCACAGCAGTGAGAATTGCGATTCTCGAATGGGCAGCAGAGAAAGGGAGAATGAATATTTTCATTCCCCTAATAAGGGGAGCGAATGCTTTGCCACAAAATAAATGTCCAGAAGAAAGTGAATTAATAGCTCAGTCAATGAATTGTGTATGGATCGAGAGAAAGGGAAACCGAACACATTTTGCTCATTGTAAAAATCACCTGCATATGATGTATCACCGTATTAGAATGCTACTTAATCGCTGCCATAGGCAAACACATGGTTGCTTTTAATTAAAAAAACGAGATGGAAAATGAACGCCACACTCCGTTTTGTATGCAAATTTGCGGTCAGATTGTTATTCTATTCTATTTTTTTGCTGTTGCTATTCTAGCCTCAGAGAATGCGACTGTTGAGGAATAATTTGTCTTGTTAAACTTACCGAGTGCGCCTTGTTTCATCATCAAATGCTTCCGTTTTACGAATACGTATATACCAAACGACATAATTATGACGGCGAAAAATGAGCCAAGCAACACCATGACCCAGGTCTGTGTTATCCAATCATCCATATGGTCGTGATTTATCGGATATCTGCAAATGAAAGTGAAATAACCAGAGCGAAATGTAAACAATTAATAATTATTCTCAATTTTTTTTCCATTGTTGTTGTTATGATTTATGTGCGAATGGCTTTTGTGCCGGACCAGGTTTGTGTGTGTGTACACACTTTGTATGTACCGTTGAGTGAAATTGGGTTTCATTAAGTTTGGTACATAAACGCGTTTGCATTTGACGCTACCTTCTATGTATTCGATGGCTAAATTTAGAAAATGTGTGGTACATGTTGGAGATTTCCTCAAGTGTTTTTCTCATTTCATAAATCGTCCCCGTTGCTGGACACAAAATCTATACGTAACCACATGAAATATGGGCGAGCATTTATAAAAACGGCTTTAACCACATATGCTCAACTCGGTTTTTATGTCGTTGCGCACTGAACACATTCAAATTCAATAAGAAATATGGAAATTAATTCGCTTGTTAAAGTTTGTTTTATTGCTCTCTTGAGCTCGTTCCCATTGGATTGAATCTAAAATATGAGCAAGACAAAAGCCAGCGCAAGAGAATTGTCTAAAGGAATTCTCATATCATTGCTTAAGTCAGTCGAAATGGGATAAATGTAATCGTTAAATTGACGATAAAATATTTAAGTGCCGAAATTACAAGCACATATTGTGTTCATTTCTTTGGTCTATTTGTACCAACGAGCGATAAATGTGAGGATATTTCGAAATATTCCGAGTAAAATACGTTTGCTCATTCGTGGTTGGCATGTGTGCGCTAACACGTTCGGTGACACAGGACAATAAAACCGGAGGAAAACCGATGAAATCCATAGCGATGGTGGGAGAGGAAGTGGGGGGAAGACCAAGAGAATTATTCGATTCAAGATGAGATATTATATTTCAATGAAATGAATTGTGAAAATTCGAAACGATGTTCAGCAATGTCGAATGATACAAAAATGAAATCGTGACAAAAATACCGACGAAAAATAAAAATCCGTTGAAAATCAGCACCGCTTGTGGTTAACGCTATAAAAACGGTGTTTGTGTTTTTTTTTTCGTTGCTAAAGTCGAAATGAAATCCTCGAAATGCACTCGAACGTATCACGTAGTAATTCAAACCGGACACACTTCTCAATTTCACGTATCAACACGTCTTATGTGTGTCCGTTTATATTTTATTTTATTTTATATATGGGATGTTGGTACATACCTGTGCGATAATGTTGATTGATCCAGGCGTTTGGTAATCGGATCCAATCGAAGTGTGGCCGGTGCACTGTATGGTCCATAACCAGCTCGATTTGCAGCCGCCACACTAACCGTATATGTAACACCTTCGGTTAAATTAGCCAATAAAAGTGTTGGTGCCGTTGCGTCAATCGTAACATTGGTGAGAATACGAGACCGATTCATGTTTGCATCGTAGCCACGGACGATTATATGATACGTTTGCAAAATGCCTGTGGAATAAAATGAAAGAAAATACATTTTTCGGTTAACATTCGGTTTTTGAAACAGGAGTTGTGCTTGCAGTTGTTGGAGCTAGTATATATATTTAATGTGAGTTTATGCAAAGTTTCCACTATTTTCCGCCGCAATGAAAATTGTGATTTCATGCCGAGTTGAACATCAAACGTTGGAAATGACACACGGCTGCCGATAAAGTTCATGTATATGCGATACAATCACCATGCTTCGCTTCGGTGTCTCTTGAATAACAATCTCACTTGCATATCAAGAGGGTGTCGAATTCTGTCACTTCGACTTTGTGCCGCTTCGAGCATTTTCAATTGACTGCGTACAAGGCACATACACATCAAAGGCATCGCATAACAAAGGTCTATTCAGATGCAGGTGATGAGCTACACCGTTCAATGACGACAACCATTCAACTTGAATGCCTTTAGTTAATGTATGCCAACATTGGTTTTGCAAATTAAGTGAGGCTGCGTGCGTGTGCATTAAACACAAATAAAACTTTTCATTAATGAGTAATTTAATTACAAACTCGTCCCGATTGAATTATATCAAAACTTTTTACTCCAAATCTCAACGGAGAATGATTTTATCGAGCGCATCAATAAACAGCTCGTCAATAAATGCGAAATCAAAGTGATGACGATATAAATGGATTATTTTGTTAAACAAACTCATCTCGGATCTTGTTCAACCCTATTTGTTCTATTTTGGTTTTACATCTCAATTTTTCATCGGAGAACACGGAAAATTGCCTATTTTATAAAGTTTCTTCACACTATTTTTCCTTCTTTGCTGGATGAAATGAACAAAGCACTTTAAGCATCAGCGTTTTTTCTTACTCGAAAGAGCTATCACACTTGAAAGGTACACACTTTGCACTATCTGCAACATTTTTCTGTGAGCGGAAAAACTTTTTCCGTACAATTTCACGATTGAGATTGAAAGAAAAATAAGCAAGAAAAAAGAGAAGAAAACCGACAACTACTTGGAAAGATTCGTTTCCATTCATATTTCTACGAACCAAGTGCTACAACTCGATGTAATTCGGTTTTTTTTTTTGCTCGCTTATATTCCGGCTTTTATCTAAAATCTCTACAATATATTCAAGCGCTGAAGAAATGCAGCAAGAACAAGGAAGAAAAAAGCAACAACGAGAGAATATCCGGCGACATCTTGTTCATCGCCAACTTCGTGTCATTTTAGCGCAATTCAAACAATTTTAAGCATCTTGTCGTCGTTGTCGTCGCGCAAAATAAACGAACATGCTCAAAATTGAAAACAAAAAAAGAGAGGTAAACATTCATTGGATATATGTGCAGCGAACTTTTTCAAATTGTAAAAAAAAGAAGAAGAACATGATGAAAAAAATCCAAGGAAAATTGTTCACACTGAAAATAAATGGCTTGAGCAATGAAGCACACGATAAAAACGAATCAAATAAAATGCTCGGTGCTGTTCAACATTTTTTCTTCGCATTTTACGTGAGAATTAAAAATAGAAAAGAAAATCGCATTAAAAACTGATTTCAGCAGCGTTTTCTCGTTTAGGATTTCACAAAACACCGGGTGTCAGTGAAACTTGGGCAAAACTCAATTCGTTTTTGTAGGTCAATAGTGTCAATCTTAAGCAGTTATTTAGCGAAACAAACTTACCATTGTGGGCTTCAAGTGCGGGCGCTTTCCATTTCAGATAGACAGCGGAGGAATTCAATAACAGAGCTTCCATGTGAGATGGTGGATCGCTTGGAACTGAAAATCAAGCAAAATTAAAATTAAAATCCTGCTAAAAACGAGCAACAACAAAAAAAACGTCGGTGGGAAAATGCGAGCTATTTTCAAAATTGCTAAATTCCAGTCGATAGAGAGAAAAATTTTGTGCAGTTTTTTTTTTGACGCTGAATTCAATTTAGCGTTCAGCCTCAATTTTAACCTCCCATGAACATTGAATTTCTCAAAAATTCCCATGAACATTCAAATGGAAGACAAAAAAAGTCATGATTTTGGAGAATTTCGTCTATAAAATTGCAATTTTCAATAAATGACTGGCATTGCGACATGGGAATTTTTCCTTTCTACCGTGATTTTGAAAATACCAAACTGACCGGAAAAAATCGGCGTTTATTTTGTGATTCTTTGATCTGGTTTACGCAAATTCTTGTTGGTTTGAATTAAAATTCCAATACTAAAAAAAACCTCCAATTCATCTATTTCAACCGAGGCACGTATTTATGTGAGAAAAAAAGCTATAAACTTACCATCCTCAAGTGTGCGAGCGACGCGCGAATTTGATGGTTTTCCCTCAACGGTTTTGTAAAATGGAACGATGAAAAATTCATAGGATTGGTATTTTGCGAGTCCGGTTACGGTACATGTGGATGCACCGCCGCCATTAAGCACCGTTAACATTTTGTACGTATCATTGTCCGAATCCAATTGTCTTGCATAGATATAAAAGCCTTCAACATATTTGCCATTGATGATCTGAAATTGGTGAAATGAAATTGTTTTTTTTAAGCATTGAATTCAATAACAGAGAGTTGCCCTGAAGCTCTTTCGCTAATGCTCCAAATGGATTTTTATCCGGATGTAAAATCGAGCAGAGAGAGAGTGAGCTATAGAATTAGCGTTAAAACAACAATGCAATGTGAATGACAATAATTTGATAAATTTTTAATATTTAGTTGAGCTGCACTCTCAGCTTGATGTATTTGTCTGTAGATCGAGTTGAATGCAGATGGAACTCATGGATGCATTTGCACATCAATAACGGCGAGCAGCGCAGTTGCATTGTGTGTGCTCTTTTCATTTGCGAAATTTATAAGCTTCATCCTTTTTGCGAGCGAGCAAGAGACTTCATTTTCGGTGGGCGAATTATTTTAGTAGTTTCTCCAAACGAAAAGCGGAATGAGCGGGGAAAAATGTAGTAGTGTTTTTGATATGCTTACCTCCCACACAAGTTTCATGCTGGTTGAATCCGTTGACGTTGCATTGGTTAGTTCAACAACATCTCCAGACAGTAGACTGGCACGAGCTTCGCTCAAATCAAGACCAGTGTTGAAATCATTCTGTAAAATTGAAAAATAAAAACGAAAAAAAAGACCATGAGAGAAATCAGCTCAAACACAACGCTGTGCATTGGATAAATTAAACGGAATTCGGGGCGCTCTTTTGTTGTGTTTTGTTCTGGCCGTAATCAGAAAAAGCGAGAAGCACATTCTTAAAATGATTTTCTGTCAAGATATTGTGCGCGCAATATTGAAATTGGTATGCGTCTTGTGCACAGCAATTTGACTGTTGTTTATTTACAGGGTTGTTTTTCTGTATATTCACAGGAAACCGGAACTCACTGGCGTAGCGCTGAGTATAAATTCGACTGACTGCTCAGTTCATACATCAAATATGTGTGCGCTTGTTTGTTTTTCATATTGGAATCAAGCGAAATTGAACAAATGAACAAGAATCAAGACACGACACACAGAACACATGCACACAAGCACAGCTAGAGAGCAAGCGACCAAGTGAGCGAATAGACACAGAGACAAAGCAAGAGACACATAAATTATGTGCAATCTTTGTCACACACACCAGGCTCTAAAAAGCACACAAATTCATCTCGTTCCCTCGTCTCTTCGGTGGATATTGTGAATGTACGACGAGATGATGAATGGCAAAATGCATATATTTGCTTTCCTTCTTTTTTCTGGCATCTACCACTATCACCACCACCGCTGGAGACATGCAAACGATGTCGATGAAGTCATCGAGATAGGTGACATTTGCTCACATCGCTTCCACTGTTTTACTCGTCCAACATAAATATGTGCAAATGCGAGAATATAAATTAATTTAAAATTGAATGCCAAATGCAAACACACATACACTCCCAGTATGGGAGTAGATGGGAGCGTGTGTACAAAACGAAAAGTTTGTTAAATGAAATTTATAAATGCACATAGTTGACACTCGCCATGCTAACGAATTCGTTGCAAGGTGAGCGCATCTCTTTGATGAAAGCACACGACAGTTGGTTGCATTGCACAGTGTTTGTACAAGATTCGTCGACTGCGATCTATTTAATGTGCACATAATATTTTAATTGGATAGTGTGTGTGTGTGTGTGTGTGTGTGTGTGTAGCTTTTTGACGAATTCTAATTTTACTCATGTGTCCTGAATGCAGCCACCAAAATTCCAATTCATATTCTAAAACCTCGTAATTTGATGTTCTAATTTGCCAAAAGTATTTCGTTGATGGAATTTGTCGAAAAGTTGCATAAACTTTCTGGCAATTGGGAAATAAGTTGATGACATTTTTCTTTGTGTGTGTTGTACTTACAATTCCAACGATGACAGGCTCTGAAATAGCGCTGGGTGCTGACGATCCATGTGTATTTTCCGCTCGAACCACAAAGTAATAGCTTATGCCTGCCGTTAGATCCGAATGTGTATAGGTTGTGTCTTGTAAGCGTTGAGCAACCATTACCCAACCGTCTGTATCGTTGCGACCGTACATTTCGACGGTATATCCAAGCAAACTCGATTGACCAATTTTCGTGCTTCGCGACCATGTTATTGTCACACTGTTGTCGGTTTTCTCAATAATTTGCGGTTTGCCTACGAGGGATGATGACAAATTAAAACAATCAAAAAATATGTTTCATATTTAGACTCAATCGAACAGAGCTGGGGCATGAGAGCATTTGCCAGTGGTATAACGAAAATGATATTTCTTCTCTTCTGTGTGTTTTTTTTTCTTCGCTACGTTCAGTTTTGGAAATTAAATTAGTTGAATGGTTTTGCTGCGAGGGAATTGTTTGTGCTGGGTATGTATTTTGGTTTTTTTTTTTGGGGGCAAAATGAAACAGACGGTAGATGAGTACTTATGGTGTCTACGAAACAAATCGCTGAAAAATTACGACGCACCCGCAAATATACACAAACACACATTGGCTAGAGTGAATGGGAGATTTCTCTAAGGATTTTTCAATGTGGTTTTCCGTTTGCTGCTTCACTGCTGCTGCTGCTGCTGCCGCCGCTTTTTTCTTTTTCTCCAAAACCGAAAACGGGAGACAGAGAGAGAGACTTCATATTCCCCATTCATTTCGTATCAAATTAAATTAAACACTGATACACAGTTTTCGTGGTGCACACAGTTGAGCACACAGCTAGGGTATCATCGGACGCAGTCTCTCTGTCTCTCGTAAGCAATACGAGCAGATAATTTACTTTTTGGCAATGACTGCGTCGTAAAAAAAATACTCATGACAGATTTTTATGTCACTTGGAGCGCACAGCAAATAACTTAACTCATTTAGTTAATTTGGAGTGCGACGAAGAGAATAAACGGAACATAAAGGCAAAAAAAGAGAGGAAATTGGAATCGAAAACAAAAAATAACCACAAGCAAATGTGCCCTGCAATAACAACGTTTTGAAAAAGAGAGAAATTTGATTTAAAAAATTACCAGGTTGGCCGGGGAAGGTGGACGCTTCTGGTGCACGATAGAAGCGAATATTCGGATTTGTTGGAGCTTCAAGTTTCAAATAGGCGCTCCATGTTGATTTACCACTTTTTGTGCTGGCAACACAAGTGTACAGACCGGCATCGGTTTCCTTGCTCAATTCGCTGATGGTCAACGTTCCGCTTTGCGACAGATTCATGCGATCGTTGAGGACCAACGGTATACCGTCTTTGTACCAGGCGATTGTAATGATTGGGCCACCGATGGTTTTGCATGGCAGTGTGGCGACCGATTTGATTGGAAGCGTTTGGTTGGCTGGCCCTTGCACAATGATTGGTGGTGGACGTTCTTCTTGTGTATTTATTGTCACGACAACGCGAGTACTAGTGCTACCCACACTATTGACGGCGCTGCATACAATAATTTTACCGGCATCGGTTCGTTGAACATTTTGAATCGACAATAAAAGTCGACCTTCTGGCGTTTGGGTCACTTCAATGCGATCATGTTTGTAGCCCGGGAACATAAGCGTACGATTCCCTTCGATGGAATAGTAGGTCGTTGGCTTTGGATATCCATTTGCCGCACATTCAAAGATTGCTTCCTTTCCTAATTCGACGATTTGCGTCTTTGGACGGATCGTAAACACCGGAGGAGCTGCGAGGGAGAGAAATAGAGAGAGATTCATTAAAATTAAATAAGAAAGTGGATAATTGAAACAAAAAACTTGAGGAAAATGGGAAAAACGGATAAAAACAAGGAACAAAATATTTAAATACTCGCGGAAAATTAAAAAGCGAGACAAAATAAACAGATACAGATAAACCGAAGAAAATTCTCAACAAAAAATGCAACGTAAAAAAAGTAAAATGCAACGTAAAACATCACATGAAAATCCCGCATGTTCGAAATCATCGCGATTCTTAAGTCATCAAATTAAATAAAATGCAGCTTACCATAAACGATTAAATTTCCGGTCGATGCAACGGCACCAACTGCATTATCCGCTTCGCATGTATATTCACCCATATCATCTAATCCAACATTTTCCAATCGCAAGCTTCGATCCTCGAGAATGTGAACGCGATCTATTTATTGGCGCAAGTGAGGGAGAAAAAAAGACCGAAATGAAAATCTCGTTATTGCTTGTAGTTGCAATGAGATATTTAAATTTACATCGCAGACCATGTATTTCGAAGGGAAAATCCAATAACGAATTGCGACTTGTATGTTTGCAATCGGAATTGAGATTGAACGATAAAATTGACAATTTAATCTATCTTTTTAACGACAACATTTCTATTTAAGCATTAGATTTCACTGCAACGCACAGTCAACAACACAACAAATTATGTGCTGTCTGTGTGTTTGTGTGATTCAGCAAGCGTTGCAATTTATTCCAATGTGTGATAAAATCGAATGTTGAGTCTCTCTAAGCAACGACGACATATGCAAATTGTTTCGATTTGTGAATTGAACAAAATCCGTAATTAACCGAAATCGACAGCAGCATTTCACTTGCTGCCGAGATAAATATTGCAACATTGACAGCCTGAAATCCGTGCTGGATTTGCGTGTGTCTTGTGTGTTTGCAAACGCCAGCATTGTGCCCGATAAAATCGTAGATGATGCGTAACACACGCACACGAAACACAAGCATCTGCTTTATGCATGGAAATTAAATTAATTTCCAAGTCAACGCAAAATTATTATTGCAATTATTCATGCAATTTACGAGCCTGTTGTTGATACGCAACCTTCTGGGGAGCGAGAAAATGAACGCCGCAGGAACAAAGATCGAAATTGTATAACTCTCATTGCGTGTGCACAACAGAACAATTGTGTTTTCGGATAATCGAAAATTTCAAGCAATACTCACGTAAAGGCATATTTCCACCGCTTGCGGATCTGCGCCAAAGAACATCCGGTACTGGTTCACCACCGACGCGACATTGGAACGTCACCGAATTGCCCACTACGGCCGTTTGATTCTGAGGTCCACGAATCAAGAATGGTTTCACTGTTGTTGCGCAAAATTAAAGGAGACAAAAACATGAAAAACACGAATTAATGTTGGCTTCTCTCACAGCATAAAAATGGAAACACGATTTTTGGACATTAATTTGATTCTTGCCACCGCACACAACACTGTGTGCTAGACTTACCATGTACTTTGAGAAATGCCACCGACGATTCTCGAACGCCAGCCGCATTACGTGCGATACATTGATATCGGCCGTCGTCTGATTGCCGAGCATCTTGAATGGCCAAATTACCACCGTCTACGATGCGAATTCTGCCCCATTTTGAATGAAAAGAGAAAAGCGAGAGAAAAAAAATCCATAATAAGATTAATGAGATTATTCTCTCGCCATCGAGAACGTTGTGTTTGTGTCATGTTTGATTCACTTACCGTTTTGAGTTGGTCAAATCCATGGTTTGTCCATTTTTTCGCCATGAAATAACCTATGTAATGAAATTAAATCGAACGGTTTTTGGCGTTAATTATCATCGTTAATTTCCACTGAGAAATGCCACGGCCGTGCACTCAAAATATAATTCACATGCCAGTCGCTCGAAAATGCCAGAAAAAAAATGAAACTTTACCGGTTCGGGTGTACCACGTGGTGGTCCGCATTCCATGATTGCCACTTCGCCCAAAGCAACGCGTGTATTTTGCGGTTCCAAGCGAAAGTCATCTCGTAGCACTGCACAAAGAGAGAGAAAAAAAAAACATCGTCAGAAAAATGAGAATGAAAGTAATAAATTTTCAATACGATTTTAATTATTAAATTATATCTAAAATGTGTTAAGTGGAAAACTTTTTGGACCGTAAAATTATTATCATCAAAAAAATGTGGTTGTGAGGCGTTGGAAAAAAAGGACGAAGCAGGCCGAGGTCGTTGTGTAACGAACGATACTCTGTATTTTTGCATTCAATGATGAGACAGCGTCAGAGTGAGAACGAGTGCGTCTTTCTCTCTCTTTATCGCGCGCGCGCCTTGTCGTGCATTTACAAAACTTATTTAATATCAGACTATTTAATGGGTTTGCTCGTTTGCGACATCCTCCGTCAAGTTTTGCAACAATGACAAACTTTTCTTGCCATCATCGTTGTCATGTTCATTGTTGCAGTCTCGCGCGCGCGTTCATTGTTGTCATTGCTCTGGCTCCTCTCGCATTTTTATTTTAATCATCTTGAAAGTATTTAGCTACGTACAGTACAGACGTTGTTTCGAATATCTATTTGATTTGGTCGGGGTAGAAAGTTGTTAGCCGAAAAATGGCGCAAATCGAATTGACCAGCAATGGGTTTAACCTGGTACTAACTTTTCCGTTCGTGCGTTCAAAAGTTTCGTAGACTCACCCATCGATTGTGTTGTGATTTAATTTATTTTATACCTGTATTCGGATTGCACAAAGCAAATGAGAGGGGTGCCGAAGCCAATGCAATTCGTTTGCTAAAACGGGGAGACTTTCGTTAGATTTATGAGCAAGGGAGAACTCCAGCCGGAATGAAACACTCGAGCAGAAGAAAAGGCAGACGCAAAGATTAATCCTTTTCAAGGCATTCTCATCGAATGGCCATGTATCGAAAGTTGTTGTAGTTAACGAAGTAAGTCAAGAATTGCTTGCAAGATTTGGCCAATGGCATTTTGCACGAGACGAATGCAACGCACCACATTCAAGCGTTCCATGTGTCTAACTTTTTAACTTCACGCTAAGACTAAAAGCCTTGCAATAATTACACATTTATTATATGAAACCAATTTCATAGATGTACGATGTGATATAGACAAAAATGGAGGTGATTTTTGTTTCTTGCCAAGTGCCATTACTTGGCAGGAGACGAAGCATGTGTAAGACTTTTGGGGAGAAGCAACAAACGTTCACCGTTCACCGTTCAGACAAAGAAAATTGAGGAAAACCCGAAGAAAGCACGAAGAATGAAAGAAAATGAAGAAACAAAAAGAAAAAAATGTTTGTTATCGTTTTACGTTCTGCTTAAAATTGCATATGCGATAGAGAACGAGAGTATGTGCACGTTCAAACAAGCAGTAGCAGCAGCCACAGCAGAAGCAATAGCAATCGGATGTGCAGTGCACCCAGCACATCGACATACTTTAGCCCGATGGATTCGTTGAATCGAAGACAATGATGAAAACTTTTCGGTTACTTTACGTAAATATCGTACGCTGTGTGGCTCATCTGGTTTCCTCGTATTTGCTTGTTTGCCTTTCGTAAATACACATCATCGCTGTGTGAGCGACTGTAAACATGTGCGTGTATTTGTGCTGCAGGGATGCATTTACGTGAAACAGAATCAACATGCATCAACAACTGCTAACACCACTTTACTCTTTTGCCTTCATTATACTGGGTTTCATTTTGCCAGCGCTATCATTATGCTTTACTATTCTTTGCAACGTCTCTCGTCTTAAGATCGAAAAACTACTAATAAAGTTTTCAAACATCAACTCCTCATGCCGTTTCTTTTTTCGCATACGGAAATTGTTCGATATTCGATATTGTTTCTTCCGAAAAGTCGACTTTATAACGAAAGTAAACGAACCGAAACACGGAACGTGCATCTCTCGAGAGCGTAAAACCAAATTCCATGTTTAGCTCTGTAGCAGTGGCAGTAGAAGCACGGAGAAGCACTTAGAACTTATCTACAATAGTCAAGATCTATTACACACAATTAACATTATCATCAAATTTCATGCCATTCACGTGAACAGATAACATTATTTGCGTGGTCTTGATTTTTGTTCTGGCATCTTTCTTTTTTTCTCAAGATCACATTTTTCTGATATCAAATGTGGAATTGTTATGTAAATAGATATCTATTTCGCGGAGAGATTAGAAGAGACGAGAGTGACACGCGTTGATTTATTGAAATCGCAAATATTTTCTGAACCATAATTTCATTCACAATACTAAATGCATGGCAAGGTTCAATTGTTAGCCAAGTTCAATGTCTTTGCCAGTTGAAAGTCGTCACAAATGTTGATTGCAGACAGACTGAGTGTTCATTGAATAAACACCATCTATATATCTTTCAATCAAATCACATTTTTTTTCGTCGGGTGAACATTGTATTTTCAGATTTGACGAGATTCTTTTGATTTTAAATCAAGATTTCCGCATTGGTTGCATCAAGGATTGCATGCCATCTGCACCACTATCTTTTGATCAACGTATAGAATATCAATTCAATGCGTAAAACTGTGTGTATGGGCCTATAAAACTAATTGAATATTTAGTTTTTTTTTTCTTCTAAAAATAATAATTATGAGAGTGTGTGTTTTTTTCCTGATTCATCAATTATAGAGTCTGTTAGTTGGAACCCCAATTCCATAGTTGTACGTGTGCTCGTAACAAAAGCCGTTGCGTATTGTTGCATCGTCTTCAATAGGAAACAATAAAATCGACCCTTTTTTACCCGATGGGTTCCTGGGTTCTGGCATTTTTTGTTCGTCTTTCTCCAAATGTTCGAAATATTGTGAAAATTGCCGTTGCCGTGCAAATGAAAGTAAATAAATTGAAAAATGCGACTAAAAATGTCAGCCCTCGAGCCATCGATATATGTGAAAATAACATGTGTATGAGGGCGCTTGTTGTGAACCGAATCGATGTCATCAGCTTTTGCCATGTGCCATAAAAAATACGTGTGTGTGTGTGTGTGTGTATGTGCATTTAACTTTTGCATTGATTTTGCAACATGGTTCGGCTAAATGAAATTCGAAAACACATTTGCCTGTCACATATCGCCGTGTTGCCTCATATCACACATACACACGCACACAGTTCATTCGTTGCTGATTTCCTGATTGCGTTATAAAAAGTGATTGCAAAACGCATGAACACGGCCGGCGTCAATTTGTTTGCATGATGAACATTTATCGGGTGTGAATAGTGAGTCGGCATTTTATGTTATGTTTTCAATGTTGTTATTTCGCATTTTTAATGGGTTAATAAAATTCGAGCTTCAAGACAAACAAAAACGCGTCCCATTTGAACACTTTTCTCTCTATAACTATATTTTAATAGTCATCATCGTCGTCGTCGATAAAAACGAAAATTAACAATTTCATTTAGTTCGTGCGATCGAAACATGGGTTGTTAGTACAGAAAAAGGGGTTTGCCATGGTTTAGAGGTTATAGTACGTGTCTGCCTGCGAATGGCAGCAAAAAATGCAATTAGTGGCGAAAATGGATTAATATCCTCGAAGGAAATTGAGCATTTTCTTTTTCGATAAACAGTCGATTAAAAGCCCATATCTTTGACGCTGAAATTTGTTTACGCTGTGCTACTATCGTTGAGCCGCAATTGAACATGCAAAAATGGGATAAATAAGCGAACCCAGAACGTGCCCTTACCAGAACGAAAAACACAACCAGATACACATTTGTAATGAACAATTTTGGCTAAATGGAAATGCGCTGCTTCGTTATTTATAAACGATGCATTTGCAGATTTTGGCGTCTGGCGCGCGTGCTTTTTTTCACCGTGTTCGCTCGCGTTTGGTTTCAAAAGAAAACACCTCCAAATTATTCGAGCTGTTCGTCTGTCTGCGATCCGTTCGTTCGTTCGTTCTCGTTCAATTCGATTTTAATTTGGAGATATGGTGCACGAGGGTGCGATTAAACTAGTTTGAATCCTATGCCGAGTGCAAATCATGGGCATTCATTAAATGAACATTTACGTAATTTATTGGATTTTTGTGTTTCTCCCGTTTTTTTTCTCTCTTTCTCTCTCGCCACATTCGATTGCTGGTCGAACTGATTTCACCGTTATTTGACTGCTTTGAACTGCTTTTTGAGTCGCCGCTCTGATTTCATGGCCAT
The DNA here is from genome assembly GCF_009176505.1 of Sitodiplosis mosellana. Classification (NCBI taxonomy): domain Eukaryota; kingdom Metazoa; phylum Arthropoda; class Insecta; order Diptera; family Cecidomyiidae; genus Sitodiplosis; species Sitodiplosis mosellana. The sequence continues at coordinate 705,006 of NW_022595248.1, read as the reverse complement.
TTGTTCCGTCTGGTTTTTTTTTTCCTCCTGATATGCCGAACAAAAAACCACAGGTGATAATTTGGTTTGGTGATTAACGCGCAATCGTGATTCAAACAAGCAACAATTTAATTCTTCTAAGGAAAACATATTTTACAATTCGCCTGTATCGCTACTATCCACCCATCCTATGTTCCGCAAATTGCAATTAGATGGCATGGCGAGCGCGTTTTTTTTTCTGCCTCGTTCAACATCAGCCCAAAAATTTATCACACACAAAGTAATTGCTACATTTTATCAGCACAACATCTCGGAGCCAAAAATGCTATTGAAATAAATTGGAAAGATATTCCATACACAAACATTGGGCTGCTGCTTGTGGGAGTGTGTGCAAAAAGACAAGTAAGATGCGTATGGAAAAGGATGGGTGATGTGACCACATTTCCGTGGTCGAGTTTAAGACCACTTTTTGCCTTGACAATCAACTATAATAATTTATACCGCATGACATGACAATGATAAACTGCAAATTTAACGTCGTATTTTCAACGGTTTCTCCTTCCGGGACACACAGTTCTTTCGCTTTCTTCGCAAACTCGTATGCGATGAGATGAGAGAGAGAGAGAGAGAGAAACACAATTCAAATTTCCTATGACAATACATAATTCGTTTTATGAGCTGTTTTCATTTCCTTTTCTAGGTTTGTGTCCACATTCGAATACGAATCAAATGGCCGGACATTTATGGGAACAAGAATATGGGTGTCTTCAAAGTTGTTATAAAACATGTGGTTTATGTTGACTATGACTCCGAAAATACGGAGCTAAAACTTTATGAACGGAAATCGTATGTATAATTTTTGGTCATTTCAAAACATATTTCCTTTTATTGATTTTTCTTTGTGACATCGCAAAAGCATTCATTTTATTTCGTCCAAATCTGGTGAATCGGGTCGAGTTGTAAAAATAATTGGAAAATAGTATTTTGATCCGTGGAAAGTGCTTATGATGGATCGTCATTGACAAATGTTTGTATTACAAACATATGAAAATTCTAATTTTTCGCTTTCCCTGAAATGTTATTGTGTTTGAATTGTGCTGAACAGGATAACGAATTCTGTCTTCAGCTTCAGCTCCGGATTGTTTTGTGCAAACAATGGTTTCACTTGAAAAGTTTGCACTTTTGTTAGCGGTAAACAATATTTTCAAGTTACCATATTGCCATAAACTACCCACATATCTAAATAACGAACGAATGAAAGGAGAAAACTCTCGTCATACTTTCGGTATAGTATTCTATTTCACGCAACAGCGATGGCTTAAATTTGAGTGGATCAAACAATGAAACGTTCTCAAGTGAACGAGTTTTTCGAAAACAATACGCAACAAAAAAAACGGGAGAAAAAATCTCAAACAAATCAAAAGAATCATCGTTATGTGAATTTTCCACTTGTTCACGTGAAAAGTCTTCGTTTTCGTTCCATTTGGCAGTTTTTCCCTTTTGTTGCGCTCCATTGAGTTATTTGTACTCACAAGTGTGAGGTGTCACAAAGTTTCTCCATATTTTTTGTTGTTTATGCCTTGTTATTGTGTGACCCCTTTGATAATCATGAGTGTGGATGTGTATATTCAATACACGCCGCGCTCATTCCACCTTGAAGAGCACTTTTCTCACTCACAATCGTTTACATTTCGTTGAACCGAGCTAAGGATCAAGTTCAAGTTTCTCCCAAAATACCAAAATCGATATATTCAAAAATAAAACAACAATGGCAATTGCGTGGTTTCAAACGAATTTATTGAGATGATTCATGGCAAGTTTCAACAAGGTTTTTCAATCCTTGAGAAAAAACAGATTATTTTTTTTCGGGCTGAAGGTCTTTGTTGATTGTGTTTAATGATTTCAACAGCTGCTGTAAATCGTTAACTTGGTCGTCAGTGAGATCCAACGGTGGAGCCAAATTAAGCAAATTGAGCACAAATTTATCGTTGTCAAGTACTCCTTGGATTAATTTGGTAAGCGTTCGGAACAGCGACTGAATCGATCGTTTTGGTGGTGATGCAGATTCTCCTCGTGTGAGCTCATTCGCAGCAATATTTTCCGTGGAAATAATTGCGATGAAATAGGCCACCAGCAAAAGTATAGGGAAATACTTCATATTTTAAGCTCAAGTTCGTTCTCGAATAACTTCGCAACAATAACTGTTGCTTCGAACCAAAGTCGAGCAGATTTTATATGGAAATCATTTCAAAAGAAAACAAATTTTGCGAACCGAATTCGGGATCTGTTTCACTGAACACAAAGCATAGAATCGGGGCCACTGATTGCCGCTTCCATTGTCAAAAACTATTATTGTTTCAATGAAAATGAATAAATTGAAAGAATGAAACAAACTTTTGTTTTTTTCTTTCTTTCGTATCGCTTTTGAATGAATCGAAATGGGCAAAATATAGTTCACAATGATATTCATTATTTTGAAAACAATGAAACATATTGAACATCAATATTTCTACCCAAGTTTATGATTGAATTCGGTCGTTTGTAAACGGTTTTATGAAAATGAAGCCCGTGAAGACTTTATAAGAATGCACGTTGAACTTTAATAGGAAGTTTGATTCGATTCCGCTTCAGAAATGTTGAAAAATTAAAATTTTCTTTGATGACTCATTAAAAAAAATGTACGAAGTGATGTAATGATGTGTTAAAAATCAAACGCCCGCGTAAAAATGCAAAGTGAATTGGCGAGTCAATATTTCCGAAGTAAATTATTTTGCCGGAGTGTTTCAGTGAACCACAACCATAATTGTTGATGACGTGCGTTGCTAGTTCGTTAAACACATGTACCAGTCGGTGAATGGTTGAAGGCTCCATTCCAGAAATTAAGGTATTGTTTTCCGTCTAATTTTTTTTCTGTGCTAAACAACTTTTTGTTTTCCTTCATTTTTCCTTCCTTTGCGGCACATTAAATCAACAACTTTTTCACAAATTAAATACTATTGCGTGTTTCTGATAATTTCCTTTCCATCAAAATCCACGGCAAATTTGACAACATACAATAGAAATGGCAACGGAAAAGAAAAGTTCGGTTCTGTAGTCAAGTGAAAAAAAACTTCTGTTGAAGACACAAGCAAATTAAAATTTAAACATCGAATTAGCGGTAGGAAAAAGTTGAATGAATGCTGTCAGAAATTTTTTATCGAAATCATTTTTCCAAACATGCAATTAAATGGAATGGAATGGAATGTTTGCTTTGATTTTGCAAAGTTTAAATCAAAATCGTTTTCTAGACTGAACTGTTGGCCTAATTTTTGAAAAATGTTTTTTTTTTTCTAAATTGATTCCCATTTCTTCTTCCAATCACCATCATTAGTCATATCATGAATGATTATAGTGCAAAATTGACAAAGCTTCAATATTGAATTGATTTGCTTTATCGAAAAAATCATTTTTCTATTACTGTTCAATGCATGCTCCTTCGCATTTTCGTAAGTGTGAAAAATGCCATTTTTCATGTGAGTTATCGAAAAGTCAAGATGTGCTTGGCTTATTGTCACGCAAAAGCATTCAAAATGGGAAAAGTCGTTGAAAATCGTTTTATGTTGGTGTTTATCGATTAAATGTTTGGTTCCCACACACACACAAACACACACGCGTGTCGGAAGTGACTATTTTCGCAAGTATAACTTACATTTACATTTTCATAAATGTCAACTATTTGGTATCGTCGTTCGTTTTGGGTGACATCGCATCATTTCACACATGGTGATGAGCATTTACCATGGGAAAATAATGGTTCATGTGATGTGGCAGCTTTTGGTTGGAAAAAAGAACGGACAAAAAACTGCCATTGAACAGATATTGCTTATTGATAGCGTAGCATAGTGTTAGATGACGCGGTCGATCGCACATATTTTTTTAAGCACAATATCATGGCCTGCTAGCGTCTTTTTTCGACTTAGAAATAAAACCGAATCAACGCATAAACACTCTTCATGCTAAATGGTTTCATTTTGGCGTTCAGTCGGTAGTTCTATTTTTTTCGTCCTTTCTGTCTCTTGCAATTCAGTGTCGTTTGATTGCATGATGTGTGACATATGTTGTTACAATCAATAAATCAAGTTTGTGCATGTGTGAGATGGTGTGGTACGTTTTTTTTCCTTCATCCTCTTCCTTTCTTTATTTCTGGTGGAGTTAGTGTCGAAAAAAATCGAGAAAGAAATCAATTTGGTCGAGTGAATCGAGCATTTGGAATCCCTTTTCCAGGATGCTTTAGTCCCGTTGAAAGCATAGCCAGACTCAACATTATTAACCGTAAATATAAATTGTCTCGAATCGATCACATTCGAGGCTGGTTCGATGTGTCTCAAGTTTCATTTCAATGCGTAATCTCTCTCGCCTTTTCTTTTCGGCTTTCCTTTTGCTTGGGCTCACTTAGAATCGGTCTTTTATTTTTTCGACCGAATAAATGATGGCATAAACTTAATCCGATATATGAACCAAAGCCGATCTATGACATTAAACATATCAGTAGCTGGGATATAAAGGACAACGGAAAATCGTTCGATGGATGACGATGACGACGACGACGACGACGACGAAAAAGAGACAAAACATTAGATGACCAATAATAAATGATGCTTGGCACCGAAATCGAAATCGATGGACTGGCCATCAATACGATGGACACGCTCGCTCACTCACATATGGGCTTCATACTCGGGATTATTTACACAAGCACCTTAAGTAGACGTAATTGATAACAACATTTTCTCCCGTCGTGTTTTTTTTTTCGCCTTCTTCGTCGTCTCAATTTAAAACGAGCGACAGCATCGACAGTGGAAAAGTGTCAGTTGGCATTTCACCCGTGATAAAACACGTGATATTTTATCGGCCGAGGCTTCGAGTAACTTTCAATAAACTTTGTTCACCCTCGCAAGATTTATGGACACAATTCAAATGGTTCAAAATGAGTTTGAAATTGTTCCCGGGGAAACATTCGATTTAGAAATATTTTACAATGACTTCGATTCGTGGAAACGATGCCAGTAAAAGTAGTTCGCACCCAGCCGCATAAACAATGAAAGATATAATCAGAGTGGGCAATCAAAAGCCATATAAAAATACAATGAGCGGTAATAAAAGCGTCAGCTTAAGACGTTAACTGGATTAAGGGAGTATAATGAAGTAGCTTATCTAATCATAAAATTGTCGAACATTTGTGTATAGTTCTTATTTAATTATCAGTGTTTAGCACTAGACCGTTTTTCATTGCGAAAAATTATGATACGTCCGCATCGAGCGCTCGCTCGCTCGCTCAATGGAAAATCAAATCAGAATCACTTTATTACCATTTCTCATGTGAACCGTCAGTTGTTAGACGACTTGCACAAAACATGCACCAACTTCGGCTTGATTCTTTTATTACGGAAAATTTCCATTTTTGAATGCTTATTAAAAAGTTCAAGCCACCCAATTAGGGTGTTGCAAAAACTAAATGCGGCTATGCGTCATTGTTTAGAATTGTGAAATGGAAGTGAGCGAGCAAGCGAGTGTGTACGGCCAAACGCCGTTTTGTAATTATGCATCAATGCCATTGCTCCGCATGTTTGAAAGCAAGACGCTAATAATGCCAACTTTTTTATGTTTCCGCTAGTTCCTAGTTTAATATATTAAGTAGGTTTTGGTTAACAGAAAAATAATGGACAATTAACTTTTATTATTCCTCCTTCAGCAGTAACAACGATGGACAAAGTGTGCTCCAACAACGCGATTCATTTCGAAACAGCATTTACATTCGCTGCAATCAACCCATTTAACTTTGTATGTTCGATGCTGTTGTTTGGTGCCATTTCTTCTTGTTCGTATTAAACACTCATTTTTCAGGAAACTTTATTAAAATTGTTTTTTTTTTCTCGCCTTATTCTTCTGCGCTTTGCGCTTGCAACAAAATGAACTTTATAGCTTGCAATATGCTACGGTTGCCCACGACAATCTACCGAAACCAAGTCATTCGCAGCGCGTTTTATTATGCGCCCTCTGTCACTTACACAATTTTCTTCCGCGAAAAATAGGTTAATTGTACTTGAAACGCTTCAGGCTAACGATGCACTGGAAGGGAAAATGTACACCTTGCATGCCATTGCAGCAGTGACACAATGTGGAACGAAATTGATTTTTCCAAGAAAAATTCACTTTTTTGCTTCGTCTTTTGGAACTAAATGAAGACATGAAACGATTTCTTTGATGGCAATTCTTGTGATGCTTCTTAATTGTTTGTAAACTTGTTTATAGCCAAAATATTTAATCAGGACACTGTCAATTTAATGATATCACACTTGGCTGTTTGCCGAACGAATATTGAGTCAAGCGTGATATTATTTGACAAATAATAATGACAAAAGTCGTGAAATAATGGAAAAAGAAAGTAAAAAATGACGAAAAAAGTGGAACAAAAGCGGAGATGAAATAGCGAAGAGAATAACAACAAAAACTTCGAAAAGTAAGTGACAATGTTTATTCAGCTTGCGTGTTTCACTTTGAATCATTCTTTTGATTTATTCCAAAAGTGGGTCGATCGTTGCTTCAAACAAATAGGGCTAAAATTTCAATAAAAAAACGTTCGCCACAAAAAGCATTGAACTATAAACCGTTGAATGGTCATAAAAAACGGAATGTCACAATGAAATCGCGACTATTTTACAATGCGCAAATTTTATGCTCGGTACTGTGCATATTTGGTGCGCTTCGGGCGAATGGTCAATAAAAATGTTGAATATTAAATGAGTGCAAATAAATTGCCGTTCATTTTGCCATATTTTCTTGTAAGTTTTCCTGACAACCGACCCATTTCGATGTTCATATGCTCATATGATGTGGTAAGCCCGAAAAATTGTCAAGTCTCTTGAAATGGAAATGGTTGGCAGGATTCGTTCCACATTCCCAAATCAAATTGGCTAGCGACTAGCGAATGGAGTTGTTTCAAATTGGAAACGCAAACAATGGCATGAAATTCCTTTATTAGTGTGTATGAAATGGCACGAAAATGCCGAAAACATTGCCAACTGGCCAATAATATTTTGGTTGGGAGTATTGTTTTTTCGGTTGCGTGTATCTTTTATCTATGCTGGCTGCTATCTCGATATTTGTTCAACAGATTGTGAGAGCGAGAGCACGTTTCGTTTGAGGGTGCCAAAGAATTTTACTTTGCATACTTTATTTGATTAAATTTGCATTTTTATTAGGTCGATCTGGTGTGGTGCAGCCGGAGCAGAATAAAAAGGAGTTAGACACATGTGAAAAAGAAGTGAGAGAGAGAGAGAGAGAGAGAGAGAGAGAGAGAGAGCCAGAAACGAATCAAGTGACAATGAGAAGAGCAAAAGGGAAAAAATCAAAGCGGTCACAAAAACTGGATACGGAAAAGGTTTTGAATATATCTATGCAAAGACGTGTCGGTTGTTTTTGTTCGGCGCGCAAGCAAATATACACCTGAGACGGTTGGCCGTGCATATAATATTTGATCTTTCGCTGCTTGTATAAATCATCTCTATAATCATAAATCCCACGCTGTTTGAATGCATACAAAAAAAAACCAGTGGAATCGAGGTTAAGTTTCCGGTGCACAAGAGACCATCGCACTTCCAATGAAATGGTATTACTACCTCATATTTTCAATTTCGATTTGTGCCGTTTTTTTCCCTCTTGGAATGAAATGTGTACGACGTTTTCGAGTTGTTCCTTGTTATCTCAAGATTCACGCTCACGCTCCAACGTACGTACGTACGTGTGTTTGTTGAAAATGATAAATTGGTCTGATTCTTACCTGCAACCTGCAATGTTGCATTACGACTTCGCACTGAACCTAATTGATTGCGAGCCTCGCACCAATAAACGCCAGCATCACTTTCACGTCGCGAATGCACCACCTGAAATTGAACCGGAGAAAATACTATAGTGATTAAAAAGTGTGCGAAGCTAGAGAGAGAAATCATTAGAAATAGAAAAACTACTGAAGAATATAATTTCATTTTTGTTACAAAGAATTTTTCAATTGTTATTAATTATTTTGACTTTATCTGTTCGTTCGCTCAGCGATGCTCCCTCATTATTATGAGATGCCATTGATTTGAGAGAGGAAGAGAGAGGGCAAATGTGTTGGTTTGGATTTATTGTCTGCTCGATAATAGTAAAAATTAAGAAGATGCATAATGCCATTATAAGTTGAACAACAGTAGCAGCAGCTCACATGGTAACGCTTCAATGGGGATTTCACGGAAGCGCACCTGCCGCACATATGATATTAAGTTTGCTGTGCTGTATGTGCCACTGGCACATGCATGTCTCTGTCGCTGTGTGTGTGGGTTGCATTCGATGGAAAAATCGTGAAAATGATCACATCGCCAACGAGCAAACAATAAATCATCAAACGTTGGGGATCGTTATCTATTCGACGGATTCAAAGAAAGCTTTTAAGTGGCATTAACTCTCTCCACGCTTCATTGTTCCACCAACTCCTACCACACTCAGCGCTCACATAGTCTTTGCCATAAAAATAATAACTTTTTCATACGCTGCAAATAAATAGCACGTAAATTGGATGCTTTTGCTATGCGATATGTAGCAACAGTCTATAGGCAACAGTGTGCGCACTCGATGGTGCACTTGAAATGGTGCATTTTCCCCGATCAAATGATTGAAAATTGTTGAAGTGCGGCATTTGATAGACAAAATCAATGAGTTACAATGCACCCGGAAAAATGGTAAAAATAAAGAGAGAACAGAAATTGCGTTTTTTTCTGCCTGCCATCAGCTGAACTTTGTTCGGTATTTGTGTAATGTACATCAAGTGCGCACAAAGGCCACTCTTACAAAAACTAAGCTCAACCAATTTAGTAAATAATAGTATTTACATTATGCTGCACATTATGCACAGATTGAGAACAGAGAAGGAAAAAAAAATTGGTAATTTAGTTGCTCTCTTTGAGTTTATAAAAGAAATTTATCAAGAATTTAATATTCGAATGAATGCATGAACCAAAAAAAAAAAAACAACAGAGAGCGCCTTTCTTTCGATACAAAAATTTATAATATGATGTTGAATGGCTGGAAGATAGCAGAAAATAAGAAAATTGCAAGAGATAGAATAATAGTGGGAATAATTCAATGCAGAAAAAAAACACAAAAATTTGCCATGAAATAACAATCGAACGTTCAAACAAGCGTACACGAGCTCTTTGAATGTTGCACAAATATTATTTCATCATGTACTTATAATAACAGAAGCTTCGAGAAGCTTCAATTTCTTCTAATGCATCTTCCATCTCTGGAGAGAGCGACCAAGCAAAATGCTTGGAAAAATCGGATCGAGAACATCGACTCAGAGAGAATTTCGGAATAAAAACAATTTAATTAAAAATATTTCAACAGGTTTTTTTTTCGTTCATTTCAACGAAACCGGAGGTGCATCAGAGCATCGCAATATTTGCAGAATTGTTCTTATATTGCGAAATGTGCGGGCTTTTTTTTCTCGTCTCACTTCCCGATAAAAAGTGCATTTCATGGTTTTGAGTGCAGTGAATAAAACGAAGAAAGTTTCCGAACGCTGGAGAAATATTGTTTTTAATAAAAATGTCTCTCTTTGAACTTTCCATGCCAATTTAATGTTTGAATTCCATTTTGCGCTCGCCTTTTTTTCATGTCTTTCGTCATTGCACAACCCTTTCATTCGGCGCGCAGAAATTGAAGGCGGGCATCAAGCAAAAAACTATTTTCAACCTTGTGAAAATATGGACGGGGCTTTTTTTTTTCAGGTGAACGACATTTTTCGCTTCTCTCCATTGCAGAGGATTCACTTGAATGCAGTTCGAAGGATTTAGTGTAGACTGATTTATTACGTTAAAAGTTGAAAATATCTCCTACGCCGCATAAACCTTTTATACCATCGGATTATAAAGGGCGGAAAATGGAACAGTTTACGGAACAACTATCGCATTTTTTGTGTCACTTTTGCACCATTTTTGGCCGTTGTCAATGCAAAACTACGCAGGAATTTCTATTAAATGAATCGATATGAAAAATTACTGGCAGAGGGAACAGTGACCGAAGGAGAAGACAATCAAAGAGTGACATTTTTGGGTGATAAAATTAGGTAAAAATTCTTAGTAGACATGTTTGAAAGAAGAAATGTTTGACGGTAATTGCGAAAGGAAGAGATTTTATATGAAAAAAAAACAAATTTTCAGTGAAAAATCGTTTTTTCTCCATTTCATCAGAAGATTTTCTTTCTTCTAGATTTAATTAGATGTTGAGATCGGTTTTCCCTTTTTCATCTAAGCAAAAAAAAATCCGAGATGAATATGTGCGATTGGCGTTGACAAAGGTATTATCAAGAATGTTGTGTATGTTTTGTGTGTCTGCACGCAATTTAATTGTTGCCATCGTTCATCCTATTTGGTGCTTTGTAAATGTAAATTTCATTCGAAATGAAATGTTTTGCGTAGAATTCAAAGAGCAAAATCCTTTGTTTCCTCCACATAATCCATGGTATTGTAGTTGTGTTGTCTCTCAAAGTCAGGTGAATTTGCACGTTTAACGATAATGACAAAACAAAAGTTATTATGAGTTGGAATCGAGACGAAAGGCGGCTACGGCAACAACAACAACCAACACATACACACACACAGAGGGAGACAATTTCCAAATTCGAACCATAAGTTGGTTGAAACCAGCATCGTAAACCGTATGTTTGCCAAACGAACAGCGGTAATAAAATTACGATTTCATCTCTCTGTGTAACAACAACAATGGCGCACAAGCGAGAAACTCAAGACACTGCAAGTTTGTTTGCGAGTATTTAAAATGATATGTGAATTACAATTCACATTTACAATGTTGTTGCGAGTATTATTGTTTTGTTGTCGAGAGCCGAGAACCGAGTGAAAGAGAGAGAGAGAGATGGAAGTAAGAGCGAGAGGAAGGAAGAAAAGTTTGAACCCACATCTGAATAAATGTTGGGCTTGGATGATGAGTGGCAAATTGGTGCTGGTTGTGGCGCACACACACACATGGCATTTGCATATATGTTGCTGCTTCATATCACAAGAGGGTGATATTATACACTTTTCGACAAAATGTGTACATATATGGTTTAACGTCACACATCTTATTACCGGGCAATTTTTTTGGGGAGAAAATTCATTTGAACAAGCAGCCACCCTTGGAGAAACCGCACCACCGATGAATATTTGCTTAACAAAGTCATTTGATGAATTGGGCCACCACGCACATGCTCTCTCTATCTCTCTCTCTCTCTCTCTCTCTCTCTCTCTCTCTCTCTCTCTCTCTTTTGCTCAGCCAATCTTCTCTCATTTTTGCTGCTTGTCTTAAATTGAAAAATATGAACAGAAAAAAATCCATTTCTATGGCGAAAATACCGGTAATATCAGTGTCAGGTTTGTTCTCTCTTTTTTCGCCTCTACATGCCACATTAGGTTTATTCATATTCAAGCTGCGGTTGTACCTATGACAACTTAAACACACTCATTTGACTTCATCGCACCCGATATGAACCAGCAGAAGTAGTACAATGAAATTGGAAACCGTAAGCTTTTCGGCTTTCATATTTGGTTACATTGTAGACTATGTTAACCCCCATGGTTTTGCTAATATTTTCAAATTTCCCATGAATAACAACAATATTCCGAAAATATACACATAAATTCGAATACAATGTGTGTGTGTGAGTGTGCATCGGGGAGTGTGTGCTCATGAAACTCCACGCTATAATAGCCGAAGTGGCAAGCGCATTCACGTACAGACAACCATCCAGTCAAAAAGACTAGCTGGAAAAGTCTTTAGCCGAAAATGCGATAAACCGAGAGACATATATAACAAAAAGATATGAATTTCGCCCGTAACAACGAGCAAAATGAACTATCTTCAAATACGAGCGCACTTTGTCAGTGAAATTGTTGCAAGTCTCACTTGCAATGAGTTTCTTTTTTCTTTCTTTTTTTTTGGTTCATCCAACACGGAAAATCACAACTGAACTGTTCCCAGTTGCCGCCGAAATATGAGCAATATTTCTCTGGTAATATTTTCTCTCTGTAGATTTTGGCATTTTGACATAGTTTTCTTCGTGTTTTTTTCTTGCTTGGTGCAAAGCGAACGAGACAATGTTATCAGTTGTTTCAAAACAGTGTACCATGACTACCATGACTGTGCACAATTGCGAAGAAAAATGGAACACTTCAAGAAGAAAACTGAAACTATCTTATTCGATGCTCTTCAATGCAACGCATAAAACAGATGCAATCATTTGTTTGGGAATGAATGGAAGGGAAAAACGTCTCGGAGTGAACAGTGAGTTCAAAGGAAAAGTGTCAGAGCCATACGATTTTCACGTACGAAATAACAAAACCGAAATCCATTGTCAATGGCAACCAACACGATTTCTGATTACAAGCAAATTTGCTTAAGGCCGCTTGGAACGTGCTCAATGAAGTTAACGCTGGTGAAGCTAGCTACTCATCCATGTCCAATTCTATGAAATGTGGTTTTCTTCTCGTCCATCGGAAACACATTCAGCCGATTGCTTAACAGAACGATCAGTTCGAAGATGGGAGGATTTCGGGAGGGTTTTTGCGGTGACACTCAAAAAAAAAAAAACACATGACAGAACACCATCTTGACAGTCTTACCACGACGACTGCTATATTCTATTTTCGGGATAAACGTTTGATACGAAATTCTTTGTGTCGTACTAAATGCGATTACAAGTCAGACTGAAAATGGTGCTCGTTTTTGTGGCGTCTCTTTCTTTCACTCTCTATCCACTCCGCCCTGACTCTTATCCTCGTTCTTTGTGTCTCGTTTATTTGCCCGACGATGCGATAAAGTGGCGTGCAACAGCATTTGTCGCATCGTTTTTAACGCGATAAACTTTTATTTGTTTCAGTGAAATGAATATATGCGCGCATCCTTTTTTCAGAATTACCGTCATACTAATGAGTGACATATGCTACGTATGATAATGAACTTTGAAGAGGCCAATTTTCAAAGCTAATGAATGTCTTAATTTATGTCATAAACAGATACAGATAGTTTTGTGACTGTGGATTGAAAAGTAAAATGTATGCGGTTTTTGGTTTCTACTATCTATCGACTTACCTTTAGAAAAAAGAGTCCGCCAGCTGGAAGAATCATGCGATGTAGTCCTTGTTCAATTTTAAGCGGTTCCCCGTTTTTGTACCAAGTGATTGTCGGTGTTGGTATGCCATCTGCCTAAAAAATGTCCAAGTTGGAAACCAATTAAACGAATGGAAAAACGATTTGACAATCAAAAACTACCGAGATTGTTGTTAACAAGTGTGTGCACGTATGCAACACATAACTCATTCTTTTTTTTTTCTCGCCGTTTAGTCTACCTTATTTCGTGTGTAAACAAAATTCAAATAACTTACTTTGCAATTTAGCGTAACTGGTTCGTAGCGCGGCACCATTACATCTAATGGATGCTCAGTTATCCTCGGATAATCCAAACCTGTGTAAGTAAAAGACAAAAGGCAAAATAATAAGAATATATGCGTTAATTTGTCTTGCTTTGTTTTATGCCTTTTAGAAACGAGAAAAATAAAAGAGTAATCTTCTTTGCCCGGTGAACAAAGGGTAGTTCGTTGTTGTAGCGATTGGAAGCATTTTCTCATTGAGACAATGACGACGACGACGACGACGCTCATCCCAAACGCATTAATAATTAATAAATTAATCAGACATTGTTTCGAAGCGAATGCGAATAATGACACTTTGTACATTCGCATGAAATATAGATTAGGTTTGATTTGATGCAGAGATTTGCCTTTTGTATTCATTGAGCTGCTCGCCCGGGTTTTTGATGTTCGCAACAAAAGCACCGGAAACAATTTACTAAAAACATTTGTCTAATCATCTTTGCTCTCGTTGATGTTCAATCCGATAAATCTTTTGTTTTTAAACATCCGAAATCGATTCGGCGGATGACGCTTCATTCACAACGTCATTTGCCATGTCATTTACCATGGTTTGCGCTTTTTTTTACGAATATCCATAATAACTTGGATGGGGATGATATTATGGAATACACGCTTAATGGAATATTCGACACAAAAGTAGCAAACACTTTCACGCTCCCATTCTTATTACCATTCTATGAACGTTCACGGTGCGTTCCACGCAGGCAAATGCCAAATTTCAATGTTTATTTCCACTATTTGCCGTTGTAATCGAAAAGTTAATGGCATTTTTGTCAGTTGATTGGATTTGTTGGCCATCCACCCCTTTGACGTGAGCGTGTCTTTTGAAACGTGTATGCGTATCAATTTCCATTATAACATCGATGTGATGGTACGCTGTTCAAGGCCAATATATATAGTTATGAAGATAATGGCAAATATGTTTTGCCGAAAATTGGCTTCTGCCCCTTCGCCGGATTCATTCAATTTATTCTAGATGACTGCTATTGCAAAAGTTTTCTTCGTCTCATTCATCTTGCTCAATAACAACACACTTTGCTCAGAGGCAAATTAGGAGAGCGCGCAGAGGCGGAAGTGTGCTTGGAAAATGTTTAAATTCGATTTTCACTGTTAACCAAATTGAATTGGATAAGCCATTATATACGCAAAAACCACCAAAATTTTAATTTGCTCGATATTTTCGGCAAGATGATCCGGAGAACTCGTCTTAAAATTCCTAACGGCAAAATGTGCCCCGAAAATATATGAATTTTAATCATCATTCGGAATTGAACGCATCTGTGCAAGTTTACACGGAAACGATGAGGAAAAACACTATCAAAAGTAATTAAAATGATTTGAAAATGTTTTTGAATTTGTGATGTGGAAAATGTTTGAATTCAAACCAAACATTTTTGCCGATTGTTGCCTTGCCGAGAAGGAGAGTTGTGCTCAAGTGCTTTTGTTCTAATCTATTGAATTAATTAAAGCCGAGCACAGTGGCTGGCAAATGGCAAAGATCAAGAGTGTGAATCCTTAACGCTTGACGATATAGCGTGTGATAACGAATTTTAAACCGAAACGATGAAAAGCTGCCGTATTAACTAGCGCAACCACAAAATGTTTCACCTTCAACTTTAACCACTTTTCACCTTCGCCATAACAAAAACAATGAAGAACAAGCGGTGAGAGTAAGCTGGAGAGGGTGAGAGAGAGATGGATAGTGAAATTAGTGCGCTTTTTCAAACATCAACCCAAGCGCTTGAGTTGAATTGTGAATTGAGCAAACGAAGCGTATGGATAGCGCTGGGTGAGAGAGTGAGCATGTGATCCAACAGCTGGCTGAATGGTAAGCGAATAAAAATGAAAATGCGTTCATTTGCAACTCTTACTCCTGTGACACGGTACGCAGATGTACTACATCCTTTTGTGTTAATTAGCATTTTCACGAGATGCGCCCGAAAAACCAACTTTCAACGATGGTTATTCGGCTTTCTCTTGTCATCGTTGCTGCTGCCGCCGCCATTGCCTCGTTTCGTTGTCTTTTTTTCTATCGAGATGTAAGTTTCCACTAGATTTATTTCCATCACATTAAATTCCATGCAGTTCAAGGCGACGGTGTGTTTAAACCACTTTTCCATATAACAAACATATTTCACTTCTTGTTCTCGTTGTTCATATTTATCTTTTTCCTTTCGCTCAGAATCACACGAATAGTTTGCTACTTACACCGCATTTAATTTATTGCACCGGCGTAACCAACAACGACATCGGCAACAGCAGCAGTAGCACTACCAAAATGAGTGAAGAGAATGAACGACGACGAAGATAAAAAAGAAACGCAACGAATTTCATATTTTCATTAAATGAAGATGTAATACCGAAAAAAGCCCGCTGTTTTTCAGGTAAATTATTCATTTATTCATTTTAAATCATGGCATAACATGTACATGATACACACTTTGTGTGTGTGTGTGTGTGTGTGTGCGTCTGGGATGAGCTAGCGACAGCGGATGGCTCGGAAGAGAGGCTGCTGTGTCAAGAAGAGGATGCTTCATGTAGATATAAATAGGTTATTATAAGAAGCGTTAGTTTTTCCATAATTTTTAAACCCATTCACTTGTAAGCGAGCAAGCGCGCGCTTTCATCATTTGCATGATAATACAGTGTGGTAACAAAACTTAACCGTGTAATTCGGAAAATGCTGCGAAACGGTTCGTTTCAAACCAGAGAGAGAGCGAGCGAGCGAGCGAGAGAGAAAGAGACAAAGCGAGAGACAAAACGAACCCAAAGTGTAAAACACGACATTCATATTTTATAAGTTGCGTGGTTATTTTATCCACGCTTTCGATTCTAATGCACATTTCGTCGGTGACCGTAAAAAAATGCGGATGAGTGGCACTTTAACAACGGCATCCAAACTCTGTCGGCCACTTTTCCCGACATATCCACTCGGCTGTGTTCTGTTCTGCTTGGCTCGGCTCACTCGACCGACATTTTATTTACATACGTAACGAGTTGTCTCTCTTCAATTAATAATATTCAAAAAACCGAATCGGTTGGAATTCCTTTTTTTCCATTCTCATTTATTTATTGCGTGCGGCAAAGTGGTCGCAACTCTTGAGTTGCCGGTTGTGTTGTTCATTCCTCCAATAAATTAAGATAATAAAAATCTAGGTGACTCGCATCGAGAGATGAAACGGGTTCAAGCCAGGCCACACAATGGCACGAAAACAAACACATTAAATTTACTTTTTTTTTCTGAATTGAAACGCGAAGCAAAAACGGAATATTTAACCAGCGATGGTGATGGAGAGCAAAACACAATGGAATATGGACGAAGAAGAAGCGTAGAAAAAAAGAAAATGTGAATGCTCATCTCAATAAAAATAAATTGCGTTTTGAGTGACATATCGAATCGAAATGTGCGTGTTTTAGGTGTGACCGTACGCGTTGCACACTTTATAGAATCATAATAAAGTAATTTATGACATTTTATTGTTTGTTCTTTTCCCTGTTCGCCTTTTTCTTTCACCAGATTTCATTTTCTTCTTCAGTCAAACCGATGACTGCAGCTGAGTTTTGGGTCTCGAATCCAGTTTTCTTTTTTTTTTTGTTCTTTTCATTTGATTTAGATGCGTTTGTTTACTGATTTTATTCAATTTTTTTTTGTTCGTTCATGTGGTTTATTTGCTTTTCGGTCGGACATTTCCACAGGTTTTTTTTACATCGGTCACAGTTCGAAAGCCGGATTACATAGCACAGACCACCCACAACAATCTAACGAAACGAAACATGCCATCAATATTTTTGGAAGCACATTTCAATGATTGAGAAATCAAATGAAATTCACGGAAATTTCTAACCATATTGTACAATTTTGATGTTGCAATTTTTTCTACACGATGAAGAGAAAAAAAAAGAACAAACAACAAATAAGTCAAACATATCAATTCCCCTGGACCAAAGCCATGTTTTATGGAACAAACGAGATGAAGAAAAAGGCAACAAAAACAAAAGAAGTTTTTGAAAAGCAGGTAGAAAAGGTCCTTTTTTGATGTTGCTGTTGTTGTTTGGGTGGATGGAGAAGACCAAAGGCCAAGTTGACGTTGCTCAGATTGTGTCTATAATAAATGACGTTTTTTTATCGTTTGCCGAAATCAAAGCAAAAAAAAGCAAGAGAAACCATCTCAATTCAATTTAGAGAATAGAGAAATTTACATTTCGATGCCAGGATGTCGTGTGGCAACCAATCCGAAGAAAAATTCATTATCAATTTTAAGTATTTCCCGGTAGATAACAGCATAATTATTTATTGGTTTTTAGTCCTTTTTCCTTTTTCTCTCTCTCTCTCTGCTTCTCTCGATTTCATTGATTCTTGTGGCAGACAAACGAAAATCGCTTTCGGTTGACATTTCGGAAGAGGGACACAAATTTCCAATGAAATCCATAAAAAATGGTGACCGCCGTTGTAATTACAAAGGGTAGCCAATATTACACAACCGAAACATCATCAATCGGACGGCAACTGCTATATTTTACACCAAAATCATTTTTATTATCTGCAGATAGTTGGAACAAGGGCCGGAGAGAAAATAAAAACGTCGAAAATAAATGGAGTTAAGATATCATTGGTTGAAACTATACACATACACACACGATTACAGAGATAAAGTGAGCAGTGCCATTGTATCGGTTGGTCTCGGCACAAATCAACAACCGACAAAAATATTTTTCAAACAGTCCAACATGCAATATTTTAGTTTTAACTATCGTCATATAAAAATAGCCCGAAGTAATTTCGGTTGATGGTCATGGCAGAAAGGATGCGTTGCAATAAAAATGTTTGGCTTTGGTCGCTCTTTGAAACAGAGACGTTTAATTTAAAAATAACACTCAGATAAGATTAAATAGGTAATTTAATGAGGAGACAGTCATAAAGAGCAGTTGTGTTTTCAATTTTCATTGGAGGGAAATTGGTTGTTCGCCATTCCAACATTAAAGGTCATTGACGATTTTCGGCTCAGCTCAGCGCTAACAACCGAAGAGAACCTTTTTCACAACAATTGAGAGATAAAAACAACAAAAAGTAATTAAAACGTTTAGGTGAACCATTGTTATTCAATTGGCTAGCTCGGAGAATGCGAGAAATTGGCTCGTCTCGAAAACTATTTCACCGACCGATTCGAAAATTCAGAGATAACATGTAAATCTTTTGAGGCGATCCCTCTGTCGCTTTGCGCTGCCAATATGCTGCATTCAAAAGAAGGGCAACAACTTTCTCCATTCCGGTCCCCGGCTATTTTCATTTTATCTCCACAAATTATTGCTACGTTGATACGCTTCTCTTTTTTTTCGCCTAAGTTTATAAACGCTTTGCGATAAATGAAAAGATTACAAAACCGGCAGCACAATTACACCTGAAGAAAATGCACGAACGGAAATGAGCACAGCCACCGAGAGACACAGATAGAGTGAGAGTGTAAGAGAGGGAGAATTACGATTTGAAAATGAGCTGCCACAAAAACTCAAGAAACTGACCCGAGAAATTCGATTTTGCCAAGCGGAAAATTTACCATGTCCTTCGGTCTCTAACTTCTAATTGCACATTCATCATTTCGGTTCAACCAACAAAAACAAAACAAACGATCTATTTTGTTAAAATGTATTTATACGAGAGAGAAGAAAAAACAACCCGAAATGATATGATAATTACGATATCAACCAAAAAACTTTTCATGTTTCTCTTCGACTTGTTTCCTCTGCGTTCGGTTTTTTTTGCGGTTTTTTATATGCTGTTGCAGCCAAATAATAAACAATTATTCGCTAACGAACACAGAACATGTCTCATCTTCTTCTTCTTTTTTATTCCAGCGAGAAAAAAAAACGAACGGAGAATAGGAAAATTCTTGTTGCAGAAGACTTTGTATTGTTCTGTCATTCTTCTTTTTTGTGCTGTGAAACGTCAAATACGAAAAAGAAATTTTTCTCTAGCATGAGCATTTGTGTCCTTCGGCAGACAAACGAGAGAAAAGAGATTTTTTGACATTCTTCAACACGACGAACATGCTCTTCCTTGTTCTTATCTGGAAATTCGCTTGAATTTCAAGCGGAACAAAAACTTTGTTCTCTCATTCTGTGTACGCGATTCATCAACAAAAAGCGAAGAAGAACCGAAGAAAAACGTTGACAACAAACGAGAAGCTTAACAAAAAAAAAATCTTGTTTGCATCTTCACCTCTCAAAAGACATTAGCTGTCGCGTTCACAAAATCGAACTGTCGCAATGTGCGTGGCGTGCACAAAGGAGCTAACAAACGGAAACCGTTATATAATTCACGCGTAATTCATGCTCGATTCAATTGCGTCGTTGAATATGATTGTTGGTGTTGTTGCCAGTGTAATTTTAGTAATAAAATCCTTATAAAATATATCATTCCATTTAACTCATTTCCTCGTTTCCCTTCGTCGTTGCTTGATGGGTCGTCGTCTTGGATGTCAGAGAAAACTTTCTGCTTGTCGATGTAGAAAAAAAAAACACACGTTGGCAAAGTCTTGGTTGAAAACAAGTTCCGTACGAGAGATTCAAACATGTTCATCGTTTGAGGGATTTGATGTTTTGTGGCACGATTTGAAGAGGAAGAAAAGGTCGACGACGACGACGAGGAGCAATGGAATCAGTGACAATAACGAACAAGGGATGGAAAAGTCACAGTGATAAACAAAGGCAAAAGACATACGCTGCACAACAAGATACTACTGCTGCTGCTGCTGAGTGAAAATGTCGAACGTTCGTTTTATTGGTAACTCAATTTCCTCTTTGCTTGTTTCGTTTTTTCCTTCTTTATTTCTCTATTCGCCCAAACCGATTTTCTCACTCTCGATAATTTTATCGATGTATTCCGTTTGAAGGAAGCGAACGAAGGAACGAATGAGATATTTATGTGTTTTGACGCACTGACCGACGAACCTAGCAGCTGGTGGCTGCAGCCGTGACAATTTCATCGCAACATGAAATTTATTTATCATCTAATGGCTGATAATATGGTGAAGTGTCACATGTTTTCAACAGCCATTCAATTTAAAATGATTCGCACTGGTGGAAAAGTGCCGATTGGCGCCTCGATTCACCAAACGCGATGTGATTGGATTAATTAGACGTTTTAACGGGGCGCGCATTTGGCGTTAAATTTTCAAGCGAAGCAGCAAAGAAAAAAATCAAGCGAGTAAATGGGATATCGTGTTCGAAGAACGGAAAAGCAGCGCGGAAGAGACAAACTTCTTGAGAAAAGTGTCAATTAAATTGGTGGGTGCGGAAGACGTGTAATTGCTTGTGTGCGAACGAGGATATCTGATTAAGATAAAATTGCTGTTCATCTCGGGCTGCTTGAGTGTGGTGGGTTTTTTTTTGTTGACGCTTTGTGTGTACACAATAAACGCCTTGTAAACCCCAGTTATCTATCGCAATTTATGACAGTTTCTCATTAAATTGCTTCAAGACGATGCTTGTCGCACGAAACAATGTAATTAACATCTAATTGATGCTAATTGATTTTTGATCGAGGAACACAGGCCATTCTCAATTGAATTTCGCAAAACTTTGTGAAGTTTATGGCGGTTCTGAAAAATTCTTATACAAAATTATTGCCGGAGTGAAAGGATAATCTCACACTTCTGACTGTCTTTGATTTTATTTCGAGTTTTTCGCCCAACGCTTGTGTCTCGTTGGTTGTGTGTATTGAATGTTTTTTCTTAGTGCTATTTCGTGTCAATCGACAAGAAATAGAGAAATAGAGAAAAATTCGTTCGAACGAAAATGATTTTCCCGACGAAAATCATAACTGTCTGACGCCAATGACGAAGAAAACTGCTATTTCAGTGGGTGTGTTTAATTGCATTTGCCCCGACAAAAGACAATGCTCAGTGCTCAAAGCTGCTCATACAATGTGATTTCAAGGAGTTCGAAGAGATCAAATTTGCAGATAATGAAGCCGCACAGTCATTGCACTTTTTTCCTATTGCGAAACAAATAATAAACAACATCATTAAATGGAAACAAAACGAAATTATTATTGCGCATTTACTTGCAATCAAACCGCATACAAATCCTACACACATACACTGAGCTGGCGAAAATGTACGAAATGGATAGAGAGAGTGTGTGTGCGTGTGTGCGCGGAGGATACGATATAATAAATTTTGGATCGCGAAACGCGAGGGGGCTGAAGCGTGCTTGTCTTTTCGTCGATACATATCTCAGAAAGCAATTTGAGTTTTGCCTTCTTTTTTCGTTGCTTTTAATGCGCTTGCTAGCGCCAAGCGATTCAATTGCAAGGATAATAAAGTAGTAAAAGCGACGAGCGAGAGAGAGAGAGAGCAAGCAACGAATAAACAACAACATCATCAGCAGCAACTGAACAACAAGAGCACTGGCGGCAGTGGTGGTAGTGGTAGTGGCAGCAGGAGTGTTCTGGTGGTGGCAACATGCTACGAGAAATCGTATACGCTGTAAATAAAACCCGAAATGAGAGTTTTGGAAATTATCCAGAGAAAAACAACAACCATGCAAGCAACGGAATGTGCTTTTTTTGCCAATCGCATCACGAAAATAGTACGAGTGAATAAAATGCGAAACGAAAATCAAGAAAATATTTGTACAAAAGCATAAACAACACAAACATCGTCTCTGTGCCTCTCTTGCCACCGCCGTCGTCTCCGATGAAAAAAAAATCAGATGCAACACAAACATGGTGTAGATTGTCAGATGGAATATACTACATCCAGTGGATATGTATGGCGTGTGCAGTGTGCACATTTTCATATTCATTTTCATATTGAAGACAGAAAAACGAAAATAAAATGAAGCGAAACGAATGCATGCGAAACGGAGCCTTTAATAGCAGCATTGAAACCCAAATGTATCGCATGAACACTGAAACAAAAGCCAAAAAACGTGGATTTTTTGGACGGAAAAAGTACCAAGACCGGCCAAAAAGAGATGAAAAACATATTGTAGCCGAATATCGGCGCAGAGAAAGAAAGGAAAGGAAAGAGGGAGAGGAAATGAATCAAGAGCAAACATTGTAAAGTGATCGTATTGAACGAATGAGTGTGTGTGTGTGTGTGCGGTTTGCTGCAAATCACAAACCGATTCCCATTCCCATTCTCAGCAATTCCATTAGCATACGTATTTGCATAGAGAAATATTTGTGGTCGGTTTCATTTTTCCATATTTTCCATGGCTTTATTAATGAAACAAAGCTTTGCTTCGCACAAAATTCTCTCTCTCTATCTCTCTCTCTCTCTCTCCCTATCGGTGTCTTCCTCTCTTGCTCTCTCTCTCTCTCTCTCTCTCTGTGAATTCAACTCTTGGCATACGGTCACTTTGTCTTTTTGGTCATTTTCGTTGGCATCACATTCTTCATTTATTTCACTGCCAGGGTATGATTTTGCCATTTTCTAATTGGGAACATATTTGAAAGTAACCCAAGTCTCTCAATCAAAACCTCTTCATTACCTTACGTTCATTAATGAATGCATTCGGTCAATATTTGAAAAGTGGAATGTAGTCGAGTGCAATGTTGTGCGTGCGCTGAGCCGAATGGCATTTCCATTGCATAAATGAAATGTGCTTCAGTGAAAATGGTTCAATGCTATTCTCAAGTCTTTTCCATCAGAGCGAGCTCAACGTTTCCAACTTCATTACATCCATTTAAAACAAGTTCGTGTCAGTTGTAACACACAATCCATTTTTTCGTGGTTTTCCATTTCCATTCTTTTTCGCTCTTTCTTTTTGCGATCTTCTTCGCTTCGTTCCCTTGATCCATTTTTCTTCGGTGTAACTTTTTTGTGTGCTGTGGCGTGTCTTATTTTTTACCCCGTACAAAATTGCATGCAGCAAGAGAAATGTTACGATTTGTGTTCGCTTGCAGGTGCAAACATGAAAAATGTGTACATTTTAACGATTTTTTTTTTAATTATTGTTTCGAAAGTGTATCTTGTGCTATCTGATGTTTGAAAATCTCATTAAAAAAAATCTTGATCGAAATTCATGGCACCAGAAACAGGAGAAAAAAACTCACATCGTCAAAGTCTTTGTACCGAAGCATGTTCATTTGTGTGGTTGCACATTTTCTCTTTCATGTGCAATTAGGTTTTACCATTCGCGGCATTAAATTACATAATGAAACTGTGAAAATGATGGATTTAAATTCGCGTGCATTTCCCATTTCGATGAAACTACGTGCGAAATATCCGCAATTCAAAAGCAAACCGCAATCGGCGTGAATTTTCATTTTGGTGTTTTCCCGTGAAATGAATCACCAGAAGAGAGAAGAAAAAAACACAGTGATGGCGGCGGCGGCGAAGTGCAAATGAAAAACTTTTCACAGCCCACTAAAAATAAAGTGAAAACGGCTTTGAAAAGTGTCGAATGCGAATTTTATTGACTTCGTAAAATCTAAAGATCCAACATGTTTTTCGCATTAAAATCATTGGCCATAATGGCAAATACTGCCTCACTTCAAATCATTTCAGTTTAAAAAGGTCGGCAATTTTGTTCACACATAATCGCCGTGTTGAAGTTGTTGTTGTTGAAATCGAATCGACGCCGAAAAAAAAAATTGCCGATTATTGGTCTATAAGGAAAAGCCATTAGCACACATGTTTAATGGCACTTGAAGTAAACACAATCTACCGAGTTTTTGAATGCTCTAAATTACCCATATATCGATACATGTTATGGAGTGTGAGGGCCCATTCGGATCGCACAATTACAACAGACCACTTACTTAGCTCTCGATTTAAATGAATTTCGGCTTCAAATTGGCCAAAGTTGTGGGTCAATTTAAAATGTGTCATAGCAACCGCTGACTGAGAGCTAAGAAAATTAATGTGTTTTGCACAAATACATTTGGCTGCTTTGTACGCAGAATGTTTTCGGTATGTATATAAACCTATTTGGCGCCATGTAATTGGCGAGACCGTGAAATTGTTGAGCAAGCTGAAATTGAGCAGACTGCGTCTAGCGCACAAACATCGACTGAATTGTGCGGGCAAAATTCGAGAGACAGAAGTTGAAAAACAAATCAATGACCATCTTAAATGTAGAGAAAAAGCCATTTGTTCATTTGTGCAATGGAGTCATCCGCCGCAGCATGCGCGAGGCATATGTGATCATTGTCAATCATGTGCAGCGCATCAGACAATAGTCGATCGATAATTTTAATAACGGCGCTCCGCTCTGACAATATGCCCATGACTTTAGCCAGGCTATTTAATTTCAGAAATGAAGTGGCGAAATAAGTTCCCGTCAATCGGTGAATGAAAGTAATAATAGAAAATTATGAATGTTATGTACGAAAAATTGACTAAAACTGAAATCTAAATCGAATCGAATTCGCCATATGAGTTTTCGAGTTGGAACGAACGGACAATAGCAGTAGCAGCCAACATGAGACGAATGCAACAACAATAGACGTCATCAAATTTCGTCGATGTTGTCAATGACTGTTTGTAGCATTGTTTTCTACGTCCCGCATCTCACCCTCTTCGCTCTCTCGTTGCATTGATTCTTCCTGTTCTCTTTTCCATTCATTCTTCGTCGTCGACCCATAGCGCCCGGCGAGATTACCATTTATCGATTGATTAGATGTTTGCACGGATCGGCCATATGTAGGTTAATAATATTCAAAAACGTATGAAACACCCATTACATTTAACGTCCAATAGATTTTCTATTGTTTGTTCGTTTGACATGCAACGAATTCGTATATTTATTTCGGAATTGTGTGTGTGTGTGTGTGTGTGTGTTGTTTTGTACCGAAGTAGCCATCCATAAATGTCATTACCGTTTGTTGGGTGTTTTGTTAAATGAAATACCGAATTATGTCGTTGTGATTAGCCGTAGCACGTACAGTACACTCATTTGAGCACCTCTTTTACGGACAAAAGAGAATATTTTCGGGCTTTTCTTCCTGCCATCCACTTCACAAATATCAATGGCAATTTTGCACAAACAAACTTTCGTTCGAAGCCAAAGAGACAGAGACTGAGTTTTAAACCCCTGACCATAAATGCAATCGATTTAAAATTTATTTTCTATTGAAATCGCACGCTCTTCCATGCACCACCGATAAATCATAGATCATCATGGGTGTTTGTCTTCGAATGGCATGTATTGTTCGCTTGAATTGAAATCACCCTCGTGTGAGTGTAGTGTATGAGTGTGTATGTGTTGAAAATAGACTGGAGCCAACCGATGAAGCGGAGAGAGGAGAAAAAATACATTCAAATTCGATATTCATGAATCGAATTTTCCAATTGCAAACTGGAACATTCTTCATTGCAATTAGAATATTGCAATATAGTTTGTAACAGTTCAGTTCGTAGAGGGAAAAAAAAGGTAGGTAACAATGGGTTTTCGAAGTGGCTATTGTTGTTGTTTTTGTTGAGCATTACATCACCTGAATGCAAACATTTCGGCGAATATTTTTCTGAAATGCATCGGAAAAAGCGTAAATTCCATTTGATTTTATCAATACGTTCATTGGGTCGAATGAGCAATTGCACTCAATTCCTTCGACCAACACACAAATACCACCCATGCACAATGGCCGGCTTTCCGAACCGATGGAACACCATTCGAATTTAACCCGGTTGCCAAGTTGCATGCCAACCAAAATAAACTTTTTTTAAAAACATTCACTTCATATCTGTGTCTCTCTGTGAAATGCACATTGCACCCACTTTTGAGATGGAAAAATTAAATTGGAATCGGTAGATATCAGAGTTCTTTCCCTCTCTCTCTCGTTCCCGCTCGCTCTCGAAACAATTGTCTTGTGGTGTTCGGGTAACACGCCATCGGCTATTCATCGAAAACTTTGTGCGAATTGCAACTATTCGTCGGCAAAAGACAAGCCGAGAAAAGATAACAGAAAAAGAACGGAGCGGTACGAGAAATAGGAAAACCATCATGGAACATGGAACCATGTACATATTCTGTGGTGCGATAAATAGCCAAATAATCGATTTAATTTAAAAGTTTTACTTAGAATGTGGAAAACTGGCAGCTGGACAAATACAGTACACGGGCGCTCATAAGGCACACCGCATTCCAATTCAATGAGATACACACAATATTGTACAGAATTGCGTAAATTTGTATGATAGCGATGTGCAGTGCCATAGACCAAAAGACTCGATACCTTTTTAAAACATCGGATGAAATGTGTTTTGCATGTTATTTCACCAAATAAAAACGAATGAGATGCGGAGAGGAGAGAGAGAGAAAGGAACAGACAGAAACAAACACAAAAACCAAAAAAAGAATATCTATTATGTGAGGATTGGCTTTTGCTTCGTTTTGCTCCCTCTTTCTCGGTAGTTGCAGTTGGTTGTTTTATTTATATTCCACATAGGCGATAAAGAACACAAAAAAGAACTACGCAGATTTAAAAATAGCGGGCAAAAATGTGTAATCGATTTTGATGTACATGGCTCGTTGTGCTCTCTGTGTGCAAATGAAGAAGCGCGCTTCATGTAAAAATACAAATTACACGGGCAAACAAACGGAAAACGCAACAACTATGCTCATTTGCTCTATTATCTAAGCTCGTGTAATTCTTCTTTGATTTTTATTGTTTTCGCAAACATACAAACGTTCGACATGGCCTGGCATACGGCTGTTCAGGAAACAGTGCAATGCATTCAGCCACACAATGGAAATAATACGCAAAAAGTACTGGGAGATAGAAGTAGAGAGGAGCACAGGCTTGCCCGACAACATAAAAAGACAATCGAAACGAAAGAACAGCAAAATAAACACAAATTTCCGAAAATTATTTCAGTTTGAACGTGTGCAGCTTGGAAATTGTGCGTTATGGCAGTAGCGGTGGTGGCGACGGTGGCAGTGGCGGCGTCATCGCAGTCATTCGGCAGGCGAACACGATGTCGAATTCGATTACACACTACCCATCGACAGAGAGAGAGAGAGAGTGCGACGACTTAAAAAAATGCTACATTGAATACCGCATCAAATAAAAATAAATTTCGTTTTGATGTTCTCGCAAATGCAAATAGTTGTGCTTCGGGTTTTTCGGTATCTTCTTGTTGTATTATTGTTTCTCGTTTTCAAGCGACGTGTTTGTTTTGTTTTGCAATTCCCTCTTCGGCTCTTAATCGCCGTCGATACTACGATGTCGATGTGCAAAATTGTGATTCGCTACAATTTGCCTATCGTTATTTCGGCAATGTGTGTGTGTGTGTGTGTGTGTCTGTCTGTTCTCAACGGGCGAGAGAGGAGAGAAATGATGCCAATTTCAGCCAGTTGCCGTGTGCAAATGTAACAATGCGTAAACATACGCGATTTAATATTATTTTAGGATAGCGTTCGCCTAGCATCCATTATTATTCGATCAACTGAAGTGCGAGTAATAGGCATTTGGCAAGTCGAGTGTGATGTTTTTGTTGTTGTTGCGGCTGCTGCCTATTGCGGTTTCAGTTGAAAAAGTTGACAAAACTTGGCGATTTTTATTCGTTGACTCTCTCTCTTTCGCATATATGAATTTCTGATCATAGATAAATAAAAGCCGACATACAAAAAGCATTAATCCATTTATGATTCGACTTTTTTTTTTCTTCGATGAAATTTTTATGAAATCATAACATTGAAAACGAGACGCATTTTGTGTGTGAGGGAGATTTTCAAAATAATGGAAACCAAACATTCTCTGGTCGAGTGAGTCAGAAAGAAGGGAAAATGTGCAGCACGCGACCGATGATACCCCAGAAAAACAGGAAAATACACTGCTTTAATTTTAATGGAAAGCAATTTTTGATAGTTTTCAAAAGGTTTTCCAATAAAAAAAAATCAATGTGGTGTATCAGCCGACCGACACCACACAGAATGTGTGTGTGTGTGTTTGTGTTTTCACATGTGAAAGAAATACGCGTTCGAAATAATGGCTTGGCCAAAGATTTATCGCGTTCCAACGAACAGACAGAGAAAAAATATCACACAAAAACACATCAAAGACGTGTGCGCTATGGATATTCCACCGAAATTCATTCAGCTATCAATCAAAATGGATTCTCATTAAATGGATTTTGCTTTCATCATTTTTTTTTCTTCTTTCAAGAGGATTAACAAGAATGCAACGAAAGAGGAACAAAGAATTAACAAAAAGCAACAACAGCAACGAACAAGCAACGCTCTTTAGCACACACTTCACGAACTATTTGTACGATTTTTATTAACTTGTTATACGTGATTCACAGCTCAAACTCGATTAGCTCGTTTTTTTCTCCGTTTCTTCGTTATTATTTTCTTGTTTGCATCGAAGAGAGAGAGAGAGAGAGAGAAAAGGAAGAAAACATATTGCAGTCGAAGCGATCACAACACAATGAATCTCAGAGCTAAAAAGGCTGTCAACATCATCTTATAATTTATTTAATTTCATAAACATTTACCACTTTAATTGCTTCAATCAATTAAATGTGTCAACACATATTTTTGATTCACTCATCTTCTCTCGGAGAAAGAATATGCGTCATTGTCTCTCTCCGTTGTGTTGGTCTGCTACGAAAATGTCGCCGCGGCGATAAAATAAAGCCAAATTTATGGAACATCTGATGAGATAGCGGAAAGTCAACTTACGGTCGTTTATCGAATTAAAGTGTCGCAGAAGTGGTTTGGTTTTTTTTTTGTGAGTGTGTCTTTTGACTGTAGGCAAAAATGCCAGGCAAACCTGCACAAAGTACAAAATTGTTTAAGAGTTTGTCATCGCGCTGAGCAAATCTGTGAAGGCGAATGCATCGCATCGCACATACAAATTAACCCGAATTTATGCGGCAAACTCCCAAAATAGTGCACTACCAAATGCTCACACCGGCTCACACACACAGTCATTCAAATTCTTTACCGATGCAACGCATACTTCGTGTAAGTCGTTAAAGTTTTCAGTTGAACACAGAGCAGCGCTCTCGTTGTCATCGGCAATGTTTCATGTCGGTGTTTGAAAATTGTTTGTCGCATATAAATTTCCATGATAGTTTCTCTCTCTCTCTCTCTCTCTCTCTCTCTCTCTCTCTCTCTCTCTCTCTCTCTCTCTCTCTCGCGAGCGTGTGTGCGTGTGTTATTGCGCACATATGAATTTTGTTAAGTAACTAAATAAGCTTGATGACAGCTATACCGCGACTTAAACGATCCGCCATATGGGATGCATGCACTCATATCCATTTTAACCCGTTTTAAATATTCAGTGCACACACTCACACTGAGCATAAGAATGTTCTGTTTCTTTTTTTTCGGGTGGATTTTTTTTTATGTACCAACATAAAATTTGACATGATCCATCCAATTGCCACAGTGAGAGTGCGAGCATTTGGAAATCATCGCGTCGCCGTCATCGACCCAACAACTCACTGAATTTTAATGATATGCATTTACCCACAGCACAAAGCGTTCACATTCGAAATTCAGATGCAGTACAAGAATTGCTCGATAAAAATGACATTGGAAAATTTTTGTCGCCGTTAACGGTACTAATTAACGCGTATCTATCCGACCATCGTCTAACTCCATCGTCCAATTGGTGTGTGGAAAATGTTCTATACCGCACAACACACCGTAGAGATCAAGATACGCAACGTTTTTGGAATTAGAATGAATTTCAGTTGGATTTTATTGCATTTTCTGTGAAATACGCACTCGCATGCACAGGAAATTACTAATTCCAAAATTCAATTACAAAGTGTCAACGTAATATTAATTAAGTGAATGTAAACGGCGTGCAAGTGAGTGAATTAGACAGCGCACAAATGGAAATGGCACACAGCATAGCACACACACACACACACATCACTAACACCGACATTTTTTTTCTCGTTTTTTTTGTTCTAAACAACGATTCGATGGTGAGAACATGAGATGGTGAGAACACGTCAACTAAACATATAAAGCGATGCACATTGTTGTAATGTGTCGTCGCGCGCGCGTGAGGAAGTGTTGACGATGAAATTTACGCGAAGAAAATTGCCTTCCGATATAAATTCAGTGCAAGGTGAGAGAATTCACCCTATCGTATGCACGACGCCGACGGTGGCAGCCTGAACATTTTCACGTTGCACATTCACACACACACTCAAATAAACACAAATTTACATGAATTTAACAAGAAATTACAGGAGTTTTGATAACATCGGAAAATTGCTGGGTTTTGCAATTACCAATTTCTCTGCCGGTTCTCCGTCTCGCCATGTTGGTAACAAGGAAATTTGCATCGCTTCCGATGCTTTTACCGGTATTTATTTTATTTCCTTTAAAACTGGCACCAACTCTCGAAGCTAAGTCTTTGCGAAAACATTTATCCAAAATGGATTTGAATTAGAAACTTTGTGGAAGCGCACACACACACACACATATATACGCATCCCATTTGAATGGATAAAGTTGCATTTCTGCCATATACTTCGTCAATTGTCATCTGCGTCTTGCAAATGCAAATTTCTCTCTATGGAATTTGGGAACGATATCGATCGAATCGGTTGGTGTGTCATTTTGTTGGTTTGTCTGTGTCGATGTTTCCATTTTGATATGTGGAAAAGTTTTTCGCACTTGTTGTTACACATCAAATCGTATATTCAACACATTATTGGATTCGAAAGATGACAGCCATACAATTCGATTATGACATTGATTTTGTGAGTCTTGAACCGAACGAGAAAGAGCAAAAAAAAGCGTATCGGAAGAGCATATTTTCCGTCATAGATTTTATGGGAATATTTTGGAAATGTTGGCACATTTGCGAAATGTTCGCTGTGTCGATGAACTATTTTGTGTATTGGAGTTTCACAGAATAGAGCATAATCGTATGTCATAGTTTAGGTTGCATCTATGGTGCCATCCAACCGAAATTCAAGTATCGACAAAACGTATCGCTCCGGTTTGCCAGGATGAGGATGTCGTTCCGTTCATCGTCTTCGTCGACGTCATTCTCTATAGATTCCCATCTGGTATTTACAAATTTATCCAATGAATGGATAGAAGTTTTGTCGATGCGGCTTGTGTGATGTGATGTGCCTTGAACTTCGACGACGATGAAATATGTCTCATTGAACGAAGTGGATTGAATTCGTGGCGGTTCACGTAAAATGGAGTGATTGGTGTTTGCCGCCGAAAAACCACCTCGCTTGCGCGCTCTTACCCACTATCTATCTCTGTCGCACAATGTTAACAGTCGTTATGGCAAAGAAAGTAGCAAATGTGTGTGTTATTCTTTGCCAAACAAGTGCTAAGTATGTTTAGCTGTTGAATAAACTTAAAGACTCACTATTTTATTCAGCTTTATTTGAGTTGTGCAGCCAAAGTTGAGTCAATGTGGTTGCCGTTTGCGCGCGAGCGCGCCTAACAAAAACTAATAAACTCATCGATTCACACACACACATTCTCTCTCTCTCCTAAGACACATTCTTCACACGTAAGGTAAACAGAATGGCCATAGCGAGAGAAATCCTTTGCCATACAGTGTATGGCATACACACATAACGAAGCAAAATCAATCGATGAGAAAAATATTTGTTCACAGCCAGAGAAAAAACAAGCAAAGATGCCGCACAAATATCGATCAGGATTACACCTGTGCCAAAAACGATGCTTCCAAAACGGGAGCTCAATAATCGTAACACACGAAAAAAAACGTTTGAATTGCTTGTAACCTGTACGAAGTGTAAAATCAATAGCCAAAGCCGAGAGTGTTCGACTGGTGACTCGAAGAACAAGCAGGAAGTGCCAAATGAAATGGGAAATAGCGTTTTTCTTCCGTTATTTTCAGTTATACGGTCATTTATTTTAGTTTGTTTCTTTGAGTCGTCAATTTTTTTTTTCCACTTCTATTTCGGGTGGGTGTTTTTTAGTCCCGTGCGAAACATTTGTCGTCCGGTTGTGTTCTTCTTTGGGCCGTTGAATTGTGAATGTTTCGTTTACAAAGATGTGATCAAGATTCATATATCACTGGCCATTCGAACACAATGCACGTTCACACATCGGGTCACATGTGGATGTTTTAAACGAGTCATTTTTTTTTTTCGTGTTTTTTTGCTTTTCTGTTCGAATGTAAAGAAAAATGTTATGTAGTTTTCTGCTGGACAGACGTTTATCGGCCAGCCAAAGAGCAAACAAGCAGCTGAAACCCATTGGCAAACGGTTCGGAAGGAGGAAAAAAAACCAAATGTCTTGTTACTGGAGCCAATTGAGTAGTTTTATTTTACAATTGGTCTGAACAATTTTACAGTTTACACTTCGCATTTGCTGGAGGGTGAATTAAGGACAACGACGACGAGGACGACGACGGAAAAAAAACAACAGCAAACGACTTGTGTGTATTTCGATTGAATTGGTCAATCGAATGAAGTAAAGTCGCTGCAAAACCATGTGATCAACGCAAACAAACAATCAAATGGAATTGTTTCGTTTCGAAAATTACCCCAACAATGT
This sequence comes from Sitodiplosis mosellana, assembly GCF_009176505.1. NCBI lineage: Eukaryota > Metazoa > Arthropoda > Insecta > Diptera > Cecidomyiidae > Sitodiplosis > Sitodiplosis mosellana. Next base: position 672,052 of record NW_022595248.1, on the reverse strand, counting down.
ATGGATGGAAGAAGGAAAAGGAAAGACCTTGCTGTTTTTTTTTTCTTCAATTTCTCGTAACGATGCATGAAATTTAACTGGCTCACACCGAACAAATGTCGATGTTTAGCCCATTCCATTTCAGATAAATGCTTCGATTTTTCACATCGAATACAATTCGTACTAAGTCGCACCGTGCAAAGTAATCCGTCTTAATGTGCAACGAAGTCGATTTTAAATGCCAACTGGAGCAAAGAATAAAAACCCAGCCAAGAATATCTACTCAATAATATTAATTATGTGTCGCCGTTGCCCGCTGCTATGTCAACCAAGACAAATGCTTGGCTTCGAACAATGCACACAAAGTAGGCATATCGATGTGTTTGTGCGTGTGTGAGTGTGAGAAAGGTGTTTTGCTGACAAAGGACTTCCATTCGTTCGAGGCTTCGTAACGCACCATTGTGAGCGGATGACAAAGAAATTTGTCATCGTAAATCGCCCAATAAGATATGGAAGATGGACGGTATTTTATTTCCCAGGACCTTGGATACATCTCGATTTGATTGTAACTCGGAAATATTTCCGGTTTTCTATTGAAAATGACGTTCCTTTATCATTCATTCATTCAGCGACCCGATAGAAAATCACAAGCCAAAAGAGCGCTCGTTACATTCAATAAAACCGAAGATTCACTTCCGTGCGGCAAAAGAGTAAATCGACACACGGAGAATGAAAATCAATTCGATCCATTAAAATGTAATTAAGTTTTTAGCTAAAGATGTAACAGCAAGTAAATAATTCGTTGGAGTAAAATAAGCGTAGCAGAGCTCAAGAATAACTCAACATCCACTCTGTCTCTTTCGTTCAGTTTTTTTGATGTTCTGAACAAAAGTGCATTTTAATATAGCTAGTTAAGGGTTGTTAAATATTGAATATAAACTCAGCACGCTGTTTGTCTTCGTCGTTGTCGCCGTCGCTGTTTTCGCCAATTTTTGTTCTGAAACATGAACCCAACAGAAAAAACAACACACAATATTACCTCTCAGAATATTTGCAAAACTTTTCATTACACATTTTTTTTCCCCATTTGCTTTGCTTATCCATTCAGCTCACTCGCTTCGACTTTTATGCAAAGTGATGCTGATGATAAAAAGCGGCAAAGTTATTTTCCTTTTGAAAGCCGCATAAAATATTTACGTAAAAATACAATCGATGCTTATTTGCTGATTTTCGCTCGCATTTCTTTTGCTTTCTGATTTTTTCCTTCTTCTTTTTACCTGGATAATAACATTTTCATTAGAAACTTTTCGATTTGCTGCTGCAGCAGCAGCAACAATCCGCATATTGAAATCTCAAAACGAATCGAAGAAGAAAATTCGATGGGATTGTTCAAGTGTAATCATCATCATTCTTGCCATTTCCATAAATATGGAAATCGATGGGATTGTAGTCAATATGCTGATCCGGTCCGTATGCCCAGTAAATTTATGTGATGTGTTCAGAGCGAGAGAGAGAGAGAGAGAGAGAGAGAGAGAGAGTTCAGCTTGGGACAGTTTCATTATTCCATGCATTTCACGTTGTTCGACATTTTCATCAATCGGAAAAGTGCATAAACGAATGCGCAAGCAGAAATGGAATGGACAACGGAGAGATTCGTTTGGACACACAACTGAATGGTTAAATTATTGATGAGAAAAATCGGTGCACGAACGAACGCTCTTCATGCATCTCATTTCAATTATGGCCCGATTGAAGGAAACGTGTGTGTGTGTGTGAGTGTGTGCAACGGCAATGCAAAATGCCATTTTTTCTGTCTGGAACGATGACATCACAGGAAAGGACAATGAAGACGACACATAACGAATTATTTAGCATGGGAGGGTGAAAATCGATGAAGATAAAGCGCCGAGTGCAGTGAAAGCGAGGAAAATTTATATGAACGTATTGATTAGAAATGCCATTCAATCATCTTTTGTTCGATATGCCAATTTAATTTTTCAATTGTGATCACAATCCGAAAAGCAGACAACGAAATTTCCAGTGAACAATCCACACGATCGATTATTTATTCATCACAAACATGTGTTTTAAGATTGCTGAGCATCTCAGCATTTCGTAAGGCACGGATATATCCGAGCATATCGACGACGCATACAGTGGCGTGCGTTGCTACGCGCAGCCGCAACGACTCGACCGGAATGTGTATGTTGTTGCTGCGTGCAGCCACATCAACTGAACACACTTCGGTCGAGTCGTTGCGGCTGCACGTAGCAACACACGCCACTGTATTATACAGTATGCGTCGTCGATATGCTCGGATATATCCGTGCCTTACGAAATGCTGAGATGCTCAGCGATCTTAAAACACATGTTTGATTCATCATGAGCAAGACAACTGAAATTAATTGATTCGTTGTGAGAATGAATTTTTTTTTCTGTACCCCTTTCACATACGAGAAAAACTTTCATTGAAATACGATAGTTTCTGTTATCACCTCCCTCGCCCAACGGCACATTGCCAGCCATCATTACAAATTAACTTTGATTTGATTAAACAGAACATCGTTTTCGATTTAATTTAGTCGGGTTTGTCATGAAATGACTTCGATTTTGTTTGTGCGAACGCACGTCGAAATGAATTCATCATGCGAATGGAATTGATTGTTTTGGCTCATCGTGGCGAAGTCAAGCTAATCGCTTGTATGATACATGGTGGGTGCAAATGATTTATTCATTTTTCCGGTTTAATCGATCAAAGTAGTGAGCAATCAGTCGGTTCTCAGTGTGTGACTTTCCAAAAAAAGAGGAATCGACCCGAAAATATAACTGTGTAATAATTCGATGTTGAATAAAAATATGATTTTAACATGTGTACTATGCACGCAAAACACATGTGTTCGGATTGGCATTCGTTCGAATATTGTTGCTATTGAAATGGAAATGTTCTCATTTTCGTCGAACCAAGTTCTATTCAAATGCTATTTCGGTTTTCGTCTGAGAACGCAAAAAAGAGAATTTTTGTTCGGAAAACAAATTATTATTGAGCAAACGACAGAACGATTACCACCAAGACGAACAAAATAGAGACGAAGAAGAAGAGAAAAAAAACAACTGAAATGCCAGTAATTTATGGTAAGTGAATGAGTAGGCATAGAGGAGCTCCGTACGCACGACGCACGAAGGCCTTGAAAAAAAGGGACGAAGAAACAGCTGTGGTTGAATTCCAGCAGTGCTATCGAGCATGTTTGTCACTGACAAACGAACCATATTCACATTTTCATCGACCAAACGCCCGACACACATTTCGCATTCGCAACGACAACGATGACGATGACAACGACAACATTGTGAAATTAGGAGAGAGAAAGAAAAAAACGCACATTTATTATTGCTGCCTTCTTTTTGTGTTACTCGCTACAAATTACAATTTATCAGCCAGAAACAAGCCAACGAACGAGTTATTTTTATAAAATGTTCTAGTCGAGAATCGATATGATTTCCGCACACGCGTGCATGATAAATTGACGCACTTTCAAATGCAAACGATTCCAAGCACTTGAGGCACATATCCACAGTTTTTTTCTTCTTCTTCAAATCATTAATTACTTGTGCAAAAGACGAGTCACGTCTCTATTGACTGAAGCGGTTGAATGAGGCTGAAGAAAAAAACTGAAAAAAAAACTTGAATGCGATGAAATGCGATACTATCAACATTATGACACATGTGATTGCAAATTAGCCAGATCCTCGAGATTTATTCATTTGTATATGTTATAATGAGATACCTCCCAATAGCAAAATGAATCCGTTTTCTTTTCTTCCTCTGTTTGTGTCACGCGAGCGCCGAAGAAAAAAAGAGTTATTTCTAGCTGCTGCTCATTGTTCATTGTAGAAATTGTATCGTCAATGCATCATGACTATTTTGGGTATGTATATAAATTGCAAACCATTTCAGTGAAAATTTGCTCGCACGAGAAGGCAAGCACGCGCGCGCACAACAAATTGTCGACGAACGGTCGGAATCCCATTGAAATGTCTTATAACAAATGGGTTCTTGAATGTGCTTAATAACAAATAATGATTTTCGCAATTTTCGTTTCGTTTTTTTTCCGCTCGTTTTTTGTGTTCGCCTCATTCGTGTATTCAAATGCGCTTTCGACGTTGGATAAAGGAACACACCGAGTGCGGTAGCAACGGCACAAAAGGAAAAGAAGAAATTATTCAACGCAAAAAAAGAGCATTTCTAAATGAAATCCATTTGCTTTTTAATTCGAAAGAGGAAATTATCCGAAAATGGGATCAAAATCGACACAATGAACACAGCAGCAGCAGCAGCAAGCGGTATATTGTTCATGATATGAAAAATAGCCCAGTGCGCAAATGATTTGTGCTTTCCATTTTTTTTTTCATTTATCTCTGCTTTGTGTGTGTATTCGTTTTGCGTTTTAATCAGGCGAAATGAAGGAGAATTTAAATTGTGAAAGTGCAAACTAAAATATTCAATGGGCCACTCTCAGTGTCGAAGCTGACAGTGAGAGAGAGAGAGAGAGAGAGGAATGCTCTTGAATGCATCGCCAGAGTCGCATGAAGAGCAGTAGAGACAGAGCAGCAAGAGATGCGGCGTCATTTGGGGCAAAACTATGAGTCAAGCCCATTTTATGACATGAAAAGACGCATCATCTCGACATTTTAAATGGTTTCAAAACCAATTACATTAAATCCTGTTCAGTGAATTCAAACCGAGCCAATTGAAAGAGAGAAGAAATCAATTTAAAATCCGACGAGTCCTTAAACATTTTCGCATATTTGCAACTATCGTCGAAGTGTGGCAGCGTACAAACGACCTCCGTTCGAATAAAGGCTCTTTCATAAATGCACGTCAAATGTTCAACAAGATCATTTACGATTTTAATTTCCAGTTTTTGTATGTATTCGTCTCTTTTTTGTGTCTGTGTGTGAGAACCAGCGGCGTTTTGCTTCTTTCTCTCAGTTCACTGTGCACATTCATCCTTTTTTTCGAAAAGTCAAAACGCATACTACGATTTTGAATAAGACGTGTATGTGTGCGTTTGAAATTGACGCGATTTAAGATGCGATTAATTTGAAAGAATTTCCTTTTAACCGCACATGCGAAATGAGACGACGCGAACTTCATACTGTGGAATTCCTTTCATCTGTATTGCCATTTGTTTAAAGTCGCGATATTTCGCGCAGCAACAATTTCATTTCCAAGAAATACCAGTGGCATCATACTCTCTCTCTCTCTCTCTCTCTCTCTCTCCCTTTGTCATTTGACCTGTTCTGTGCCCGACATTAAAATGCAAATAGAAATCTGAATAGAAAATGACGTTCTGATTTATAAACATTTGCTCAGCGCGAGCGTGAGCGCGCAGGAGTATCAAATTGCTCGATAAATTATAAATCGGTAGCAGAAATAATTGTGTGATTATTCAGTGAATTTTGTAATAATGCCATGTGAATAATAGACAGCAGCCGAAGCGGGAGCGTAGCACTGAATGCGATAGTGTCTATGTCAATCAAGTTGCTGTTTAATTCAATTTGATTGCAATTACTAGGACAATTTATATTGCCTCCGCTGGCTACAATATGCTCGAATGGCAATCGCAATGAACAAACAGTGCTCAGTCTGTTGTTGTTAATTGAATAATGAAGCGCGTGCGAAATGAGTGCATATCTTAACAGTTTTATGAGATAAACAGAAAATTGTAAATGGCGAGTAAAATTCAGTTCGGGCTTCGTGCTCTCCGATTCGCGTCGCGTCAGTTTCTATTAAGTTTTTTGGTTTTGTGTGTATCTCAATGATTTTGACCACAAGGCATAATATGTGGCCAGAGTCATGAGTCAGAGTTGTTGTACTGTGTGCTGTGTACGCGTGAGATGAGAGAAAAAAGCGATCGCACTGTTTAAAATAAAATGCCATTTAATTGCTGCAATAAAGTTCAATCATGTTTGTTCATTTATGCACATTGATTAAATAAACACATGGCATTCGCTGTAGCGCAGAGACTAAAATTTACTTGCTGCTGATGCTGAGTTGCTTGAGTTTGTACGATTCTTTTGAATAACAAACTACTGTAAACAAAAATGTAAAGAATTTTTTCTCATGCAACTTCCAGCAAATAGATTATGATCTGTTTTTCAGTTCGTAGAAACCACACTGTATCAGACAAATGTGAACCACAATAACGGCTATGTGCCGCGGCCTTAATGATTTAATCAGACACAGACACTCTTTGTGTGCTACTAAATGGTGTTCATTTAATTTTTCTGTTCAGACTATCGTTTTAATTTGGTGCAGAGAGCGACGATGCGCCACAATATCTGATATAATTTAATAGCCACACTTTGGGGCTACAAAACAGTGAAATCGTTTTCCATTTTTTTATGGTTCGGAAAAATTAATGGCGTAATTTATGAGAAAATCAATTAATTTTACAGTTTTCACATTAAACGACCGATTTCAATGCCGAGCTATTAACCAGCTATTGGCCAACTACCGAATAATATCGAATTTTTCGAACGGCATCATACATTTTAACGCTGCTATAATGTATTGATTCAACACTCTCTATTGAATATGAACAAAAAAAATAATCGTGATAAAATGATATTTGGTCATGCACTTTGCTCGAAGGCACTTTCGAGAAGTTCATTGCGTAATCGATCGTTACGAATGCAGTAAATTTCCCAGTGGATTATCCACACGAGTCAAATATACTTTGCATCTGATCCACCACCATTACTGTACAGGTCATGCCAACGAGAAGAAAAAAAACACATGACAATATTTGAAAAATGCACATTTTATCGTTGTTCGATATAATCCACTTCGCATCCATTGAAACGATGAATATTTATGGGCTTGTTAATTGGCGCACGAGTATATCGAGCGCAATAGTTCATTAGTAAAACTGTTTCGTGTTTTTGTTGCGGTTTTTAGTTCCACATTTTGACATTCGACCAAACACAACGCAATTGTAATCCGGAACACGACTCTCGTTCGTTCGGTCGGAAGCACGTTGCCAAAACTGATAAAAGCCGAGCAGACGCCAGTTTGTCCAATTGAGCGATAAATTGTTCCGAGGATCCGGGTGTAAAATGTTTGTACATGTAAAATATAATGATGTTATAAATAAATTAATTTGTGTTAAATTAATGGTTCATTGAAAATACACAAGCGCGCCCGCTCGCGCACACACGCACCCATAAAACTTTTAGCGTTCGATTCTCGGAAAATTAGCGAGTAGTCAACTGGCGATTAAGCGAACGCCCGAGCTCGAAACTAAATTATTCGAATTCATGTTCAACTATAAAATCTCATCCAATTTCCATGCAACACATGTGCATCAATGACGACGACGACGACGACGACGATTTAATTTATTACGCTTGTTCGTCAGTTGATGGATGCAAAAGGAACGAACGAGAGACAAATCCATTGGAATAATTTTTCTGCCGAAGCGAAAAACCGCATAGGTGCGCTGCAGTTAGGAAAATTTCCAACAAATATTTATTAAGTACAAAATATTGTGCAAATGCAATTATCTATGGAAATCACTTGCCACAACCGAATGAAATGGAGCCTGCTTTCAATGCGCCGAGCAGGTTCTCAACCAGAAAAAAACACACACAAATCGAATAAATAAAATTCATTTTGAAATGGAGCATCAAAGACATGCTGTGATTAGCTTTGTTCGTTTGTGCGATTACACAAGTCTCAAACGATGATTGAACGATTCGATCTGAATGCAACCAGATTTTCAGCATTTCGAATGAAATGCCATTCAATCGCTGTTTGTGATCGATGTGCGTTCTCACAGGCGGATTTTCTGTTCTCTCGTTGCCAGCGCGCAAAAAGTAAATATAATCAATTTGTCGATGAAAGAAATGCCGATAGTAAAAACTACGGAAAAAAGAATGAACGCCTCGCATTTATAATTCAGCGCAGATTTTTCTCATTCTTGAGATAGACAAAAATTTAAAATTCAATATTTCTGTTCGTAACCGAATCGAATGCTGCTGCTGCTGCTGCTGTTGTTGTTATTATTTTCTGTAGCCGAAACAAAAAAGTGAAATACACAAACTTTTGTGAAAGAAAATCATAACTGAAAAATGGCTCAGAATTTTGTTTTGTTGTTATTGTTATTTATTGTTGTCTTTCGCATTCGATTTCATTGGCGTCGTTTTTTTTTCTTCGTTCGATTCTTGTTTGCGCTCGTAGCTAAAGCAATCGAAAATAATAAGGTATTTTGGTAGATTTGTTCTGCGGTTTTTCCTGTTGTGAACTTTTTGCGCGCTCGCGCACTCATAAATACACCAACTAAATCTAATATTGATGGATAGATTGCTCGGTGTGCGCATTCGACATCATCATCGTGCGTGCATCGTGTATACCATTTGGTGTATGGTGTCTCTCTCTCTCTCTCTCTCTCTCTCTCTCTGTGTGTGTGTGTGTGTGTGTGATTGCGATATTTGCTTTATAAATATTTAATATCGAAACGTTGAAAGTTTGAAATGATGAAGTGAAACATCCAAATGGAATAAGAATTGTGAGCGCGTGAGCGAGAGAGTGAGTTAGCGCTATGCGATGGCAGCAAGAAAATAAACATTATCATATTGGAAAAACAGACCAAAATGCCAAAGTCATCCATATACGGTTGTGGAATAAAGAGCAGCAGCAGCAGCTTACATTTTATCGATACATATGGATTGATAGCAACCGTTTGTCCTCGTTTCTTCTCGCTCTTACACTCCTGCTGTTGCAACTACTACTGCTGCTGCTGTTGCAACTGATTCGCTCCGCAAAAACCAGAAATCAAACCAAACACGCTACGAGACACACGGTGAACGAGAGAGAGAGAGAGAGAATGGTGTGTGTATGTTATTTTACCATTAGAAAAATAAACGCACCGAAAAAAGCGCACGGTTGATTTGGTTCGTTCACGTACGATTCTCATATAAATTGAATATTGGAACATTTACCGCAACCACATTTTATATATCTCTCTCACACACAATACTCATCGATGCCTTTTGCCCATCACTTCGAAGGCGCGCTTCGTGTAAACGTCGTTGCGTTCTTTTTTCTTCTGCTTCATGTTGTTTTTTCGTGTCGGTTTCTTGTGGTTTGATGTGGTTCGTGGGTTTTTTCTCCTCTGTTAGTTTTTTTCTCCTGTGTTGTGCCATTTTTCTTCTTCGATTACATTTGCACAGCGTTTAACATCGATTCGATATTTAACCGATACATAAATTTCTAATATATTAAATTTCGTTCTGCTGTGTTTCATCAAAACCGCACCAGTTCACTGCCGAACAGAGGAGCAGAGCAAAAAATAAAACCCGCCATGCATTCCAAAAATAGCAGACAAGAAAAAAAAACTCGAAACGAAACGAAAAGAAATACGGTGCTCATTGAAAATGCTACTTCAACTCAAAACTTCCATTATTTCATTGTTTATTTATCTTAAATAACGAAATAAAATACCGAATGCGAACGAGAAAAAAAAGTGAGCGACCGGCGAACGTATCCAGTTTATTGTTAGGAAATTAAATAAGGAGTCGTACAAAGTTTTCAAGAATCGACACGGAAAATAACCTTTATTGACTTTTCACATCATATGAAGATTTGATAGCAGTCAAAGGGAAACACATGAGCGGAAAAACAATGATGAAAGGAAATTGAAAAGACACAACAACAACAACAAAATATTAAACTCGGAAATCGAAGACGATTTTTTTTTGTACACAATGTCAACAGGACCTCCCGAGAGAAAGAAACGGAGAGCCTAATGTTTTTTAATAGATTTATTGGCCGAATAAAACCATTCAAGTTCGGGCACGTTTTTCCTCAAACATTCCATCAACAACAAGATGGTTAATTCTGTCTAATCAGCAACTGGCCAATTTTCCAAAGGGATCGACCGATTGGAATGCTCATGTTGACTTTTTTGGTGTGTGTGTTTTTCTTTCGGAATGAAAACATTCACAAAGTTGAATATGGCACTCTTACTTAGTATGCACAGGATCGTGCAAACTGAAGAATGAAGAGAGTGAGAGAGAGTGGAATTGGAACTCAAACACTTGACTAGATTTCAATTTGCCTGAATGCACAGCATTTTGCCATTTGCTCTTGCACTCTCTCCCCGTCTACGGTTTCACGTCTTTGTTTTTCCAAATGTTTGTGTGCGCTCAAAGAGCAAATGATGAAACCGCTTCAAAACTAATGCACAGAATGCAAGCAGCAAAAAACACCCGACAAATGTTTACATAGCATAAATTTGACGTTTTCACATTTCTTTTTCTATGGAGTTTGAGTGTTTGTCTAGGTGGAGTTGTGTTGTTGTTTCTTCATATTCTGCAACGACCACCCTCTTCGAATGGAAAAGAAGCCTGGAAAAAAATGCCATCTTGAATGTGTCATATCAAGCACGGAGACTGAGTTAAAAAGCTGAAGAAATGAAGCTGAATGATTGTTGCTCATCCGATGGACACGAGCCGATGAGCAACCACAACATCCGAGACGAATTTTCAGATTATGAATTCACCCGAAAAAAAATGTGAACGAATCGACCGACGCACGGCCCATCCAAAACATGCATCAACATCATATATTTCGCTTTAAATATGGCTGCAGTCATTTATAAGAGTGAAACAGCACATCGGAATCGGCAGCAGCATGCAAAAAAAAGTATGGTTTGCATGTTGACCAGAGAGCTGAAGAAAAATTGCGGTATTAAAATGGTAAAAAGGAGTTGCGCATAAATGTAAATAAACAAATGATGGATATATCCAAACATGGCCATCGTATAATCCTTTCTCTCTCTCTTGGACCGAGTGGAGTGTGTTGGCTTGTGGCTTCGAAACGACAGTAAATATAAATGGTGAAGGAGAATCAAAGAGACACGCCAAATTGGTTCTGTTTTTTTTTTTTTAAAGCCCTTTGGAGCTGTTTGCATGTTTAACAAGACAAATAAGCCCCACATCAGATAACCGCCACAGTCATCGAGCACGCAAAATAAACGAAGGCGGCAAAACAGATGCAGCAAAAAATCTAAACGAACACATGCGAAATGATAAAGAGATGGATTCGAAATGTAGGAAGCACCAAAACGGGCAGAGATGGAATGAGAAAGAGCAGAAGAAAAAAATAATAACAATACCAACGCAAAAACATATTGCACGCACGCATTTTAACCGGCTGTTAAATATTAAATGAAAACACATTCATTTTATTAATTCAGCGTCATTACTCATTACGGGTGCGGTGGAATTCACAACTAGCATAATTCTCCCGTATCATCCTGTTCGTTGGTTTGTGCCATTGCCAGAGTCTTGCTCGGTGGTTTTTATCAGTGAGAAAAGACTTCATCTTGTTTTTGATGTGTGCGTTATGATAAAGCGCACTCGTATCACCTCAGGAGATAAAAGAAAAACACACAAACACATACTAAAAACGGCGGAGCTGTATTCGTTTGCTTCTATTTTGCCCTTTCCGTATTTGTATATGAATGTGGATCATTGTTTTGGGCACGCATTTTCTGCAAATGGGATTCAAGTAGGAAATTGAAATAATTTTCTGAATCATTTGATAGATACGCTGGAAGAACCGGGTAGCATAGTGATTTCAAGTGTTATTTACGTTATACACATAGATGATGTGGATAAAGAGAGAGAGAGAGAAATGAGAATGTAGATCCATTCATGAAATAGCAAAACCACTTGGCAAAAGTGATTTTCATCTCATTTTTCGGTTGCAAACGCTTCTAAGATTGCAGACACAAGCCATGAATATCCAGTCGGAATACACAGATTATAATATGGATGCTACACACCAAGGCCACATATCACTCAGCTAATCACTAGTATAGAAGACAAGAATCATACGATTCTCTGTTGTTTCATTCACTCTCTCGTGCGAACAATGTAATTGAAAACCATTCAAGTGCATTGTTTGAAGCACTTGGTGCACATAGCTCTCACATTTGCATTCAAAAGCGTATAGAATTTCACAGAGATGGAGTGAAAGAGCGCGCACCTCTCATTCCAGCCAGCTTTGAAACCGACGATGTAAATGAGCTCTTTGTTGTATGGTACATTCGTCTCTCGCACATCTGCATCGGTCGATGATGATGATGACGACGAGGAACACTTTGATTCGAATCTCTCAAGTCAGGCCTCAAATCATTTTGATCTTTTTGACTTTTGGCGTTTGCACCGGCACATTACTGTTTGCCACTAACATCCTGTGCTCACAAAGCGAAACTTGCCGAAAATGCACTTGCCGATTGATAACGATAATATCACGTGATCACTAGCGTAAAACTTTTCGACGTGGCACAAAGCAAGCAAGCGAGTGAGAGAGATGAATCAGATGCACATAAATATTTACACAAGCCGAAAATTGAGTTGTGATGGAAGAAGTGCAAACCAAGACAGAGAGAGAGAAAGAGTATATCAAATATCACATGCACAAAGGATGCCTTTCTTAGCCTCTCGTCCTGAATTCCTTACAATAATTTGGAATGTATTGCACAGTGTTCACTCAGACTTGCTGCAATTCGAGCCGATTCTTATCTCTTCCGATGCTCGGGTATGAATCATTCGATATTCTCAATTATTTCGATCTCTCCGAAGAAAACATGTATTAAATTGTAACGAAATCGCCTTTCAAACCGCTTTAGACGCTTTTCGCCATATATATATATTTATCCATTTGTGGCCACCGACTGTGCTCATTTCATTGAGAACATAATCCAAAGATTTCTCTCTCTCTTTTTATTACAATGAAGCGTTGGTTTTCTTTTGAAAAAATGCGTTATAAAAATGGCTCGGCCTGGTTTTTGTGGTGCCAATGTGATACACATTTCAAATTTCGATCAAATGGAAGCGATCACTCTTGGTGTTGGTTTTCTTTGAACTTTGATGTTTTTAAATAGTTTACCGCTGCAAACGTTCGTTGCTGCGGCCGCATGGTTTTGCAATCAATGTGTGTGTGTGTGCTTCAATTGAACTCACATTCAAACGGAAACCGATACAAACAAACAAAATTATTTAATTATCACTCGAAGGCGTAGCATGAATTTCATTGAAAACGCATTTTATTATGGCCACATACACATGCAAAAGTTCTTTTGAACATCGGAGCAACAATAAAATCGCCCGAGCTCTGCACAACATTTTACTTCAGGAAACGTATAATTAATCAATCAATTCGACATCCAGATACAATTCCCCAGAATGTGTGTGCGCGCTGTTTGTTGGGTGCTCGGCTCTAGCGCACACTGCAGCAATTTGTTTATTGAAACTACAATTTGAGTTGTGTTCAGATAAGAAAGCGTTACGCAGCACGCGGATAATTATATAAGATTTTAAACTCACAACTATTTAATACCTCGCACGAGTTTTCAGGAGTTAGTGGAAATAGCGCACCGTATTCGATGCACTGGTTTTTTTTCTCTCTCTTGCTGTTGTTGCTCGATAAAATCATAGTTATGAAATTCAATAAGCCGAAGAATTTGCATCTCAAATCGCACGGCAATTTGTACTAGTCGCTCATTCTTGCACACCGTGCACTGCACATAATTACGGCGATGAATATGCCCAGCAAAAGAGAATGCGAAAATAATCACACAGCGTACATTCGGTAAATCGCAATTGGTTTTCGATGGCTTCCGCACTCGCATACACACGCGCTCGCGCGCACCTATCACATATGGAGTAAAAGACTAAACACAAATAAATGAAATGTTAGCGAAAAAGTTGTAGCGCGTTCTTTTTTTCCGATTTTTGTTTCGGAATGAGTAACAATTATCTAAACAACTGCAACAATAATTAGACGTCATGTGGATGAAGCAAAAGTTTTGCAATTCGAATGAGTTTTATTTTTCGTTCACAACGAACGAAGTTGTGTTGTTGCTTTTTTTTAAGCAAAAATGGTTTTCTGTGAGCAAATTGATTGGTTCCCTTCGACCAGCATATATGTGTCCGTTACATTTAACGAGCAAAAAATACAGAAATCGAAGGGTGTGGATTATCCAAGATTATGACTTGATCATCTCTTCTCATTGTCGGATGTTTAATATCTAATTCTCGCGTGTAATTTCGTTTTTATTGTGAACATCCCAGCCACACCTCGGCTGCGGGTTATTGTTTTCGATTCCCCGAAACGGCATCGATTCTTCTTCGTTTTTTGCTCAACAAAAGATTTATATTTAATTGATGATTAATATTATCAAATTATTCTTTAACGATCGCTCCTACGCAGAAGAATGAAAAAAAAACCCGAGCCAGTGACCGTTTGTGTAACAACTGTGGCACGGTGCGGAGTAACGATGATGTATGGAATATTGAACAAATATTGAAATAAATGAGCGAAAGAAAAGTTCTTTTTTTTTCTTTGGGAAATGCAATTTCTCAATCGAATTCGAGCACCGAGATTTGTGACTGAATTGAAAAGTTTCGCCAAAAGTCAGCGAACCTTGATGACGGAATGCAAACGAATTTTCCCGCATTTCTATTTGTCGTTTTTCGGAAATGCAATCCACGAATAAAAGTTTGTTAAGCAAAAGTTGCGGTTTTTCTTTCCCAAGTTCAGGCATCTCATGCGACATTTTGATTTCTCAACTCTTTGGCAAAAATAATTCAATCCCCAAGTTGAAAGTTGAACGAGAGAGAGAGAGAGAGAGAAAGACCGACAACTGGAAAATTATATTGAAAAACTTTTGCCATGTCATTTATACTACCTGAATGAGCCACAATCATTGCACTTTCTGTGGGGAACCAGTTAATAGTGAAATGAGATGTTTCATTCAACCAACAAAACGGGAAAAACAACGAAATAATATTGGATTTCAATTTGTTTTTCTAGCGTATAAAACGCATTTCGCTCCTTCTTTTTTTTCTCCTTACAAACGAATTTATTTTCATTATTACGAATGTTGTCACCTAATTTCAAGGCAGAAATGTTTGCATTTGGTTCAACAAACAATAAATAAGTCAGCGCGTGAATAAAGAAACAGACAGTGACAAAGAGACACAATTTTACATTATTTTTCAAGCACACCGACCAAACCAGATCTTTTATTCTCTCTCTGTGTTTGTCTCACTCTCTTTCTCTCAGATCCCAGAGGGAAGAAGAAAAAGCCGAAGAGAAAAGATGAAGAAAAACGCTGTGTTCATGTTCAAGAGCACTCCTCAACGTAGAGCAAGAGCACAAAAATTGTCACGCACAACACATTACCCGTTTGTTTGCAGCTGCGCCAACGTTCTTTTATTTTATTGTGTGTCCGAAATTCAAGTCGTCGTCGTCTTTTTTATATTATTTCCATTTTGTTTGCTTTTTTTTCTACTTAAGTCCTGTTATCTTATTCACCATCCCACCGAAATATGTGTACATTTGTACACTCACGAATGACAACAGCGATGGAGATGGAGAAAAAAAAGGAAATCACAGAGAAATAAGACAAAAATGTCGACATGAATGTGAATAAATATAAACACAGTGAAAACTGTTAACATTTAATTAATTTATAATCATTCTTTGTTGCGACAAGTTAAAAGAAGTGCTCCTTCGCATGTGCACATCCTACTGTCATCGTCATCGTCATTGTCCGGCGTGTGTGCTTCAAACAAAGACAAGAACGGGCAAAACGAAA
Source organism: Sitodiplosis mosellana (assembly GCF_009176505.1). Lineage (NCBI taxonomy): Eukaryota > Metazoa > Arthropoda > Insecta > Diptera > Cecidomyiidae > Sitodiplosis > Sitodiplosis mosellana. The sequence goes on along the minus strand of NW_022595248.1, from coordinate 656,399 downwards.
ATTTGTTTTGCAACAGACTTTCCGTCGCGCTTTCAGACATCAAGCAAAACATTTGCATTTGTGTCGGCTTTGTTCTCGTTGTCTTTCGCCTCTTTATTGAGAATTTAGGATGCGACTTTTTGAATGAAGGAGGAAAAATGATTAAACGATTACTCCGAATGAGCGGAAAGAACAAGAGCCAGCCGATAGCATCTTCGATTGCGTTTGAATTGAGGAAGCATTTTTCATAGCGAACAAAGGCCATCGTGTCTCGAGTATTGTGTGCGTGAATGATGGATTTTATCGACGATTTTTTTTTCTCCGTGTCGAACGACAGTGACAACATCAATGGAGCACACAGAAAAATCAGAGTTCGGAAAAAAATGAGCATCACATTCAATAGAAAATTGACTACCTCTGATGATGCCGTCCTATGGGACCATTGCCTTTTTTCTCTCTCTGTCTATTTTGGTGTTTGTTTACTCCAAGCCCGAGAAATTCTATCGCTGCACCGAAAAAATGATGTTAATAAAAACGACAACGACAAAGGTTCGTCATTATTATTATTGTTATTACGAATTTTGTGTAAACTTGCATAGGAACGGCCATCAAACACTGACGAACCGAACAAATGAACGCGCTCGATTCAAACGTGAGGTAAAAAACAAATAGAAATAGAGGTTTTTTTTGTTCGTCTTTCGACTATGCTTTGATTACCCGTTCGTGCAGCGACAGAGAGAGAGACCGTGCGTTTCTTGTCCTCTGTTGACGATTGGTGCATCGTGCGCAACATATTGGTGGCTTATTATAAATTTATACGATGTGATGGAGCGCGTCACTGATATGCGATATCCGATCGTATCACACTGGCGTCGTCATCATCATCATCGTCGTCGTCGTCGTCATTGTCGTTGAATATGAAGTTCCTGATGCGAGATATTTCACTCATCCTGTTCGCACAATAACGACTTTTTTACGAGCGCATTCTATCTCTCTTTTCAAATCCAATATATTTCTTTGGCTTTTTGGTAAAGGATGATGTTTCCTTTGACTTTTTCGGCTGCTGGCGACAAAAATCCCGAATGAAAATTGATCTCTTGGCGCATATCAAATAGGGACACAACAAATACGCATACACGGTGTATTGTGTAAACACAGGAAAATAATAAAAAAAGATCAAACAGCACGAAACAAAAATATGCATTCGCCTATAAATATCAAGTATAAACAATAATTGTACGCCAAACGACACAAAATACAAAATTTCAGCCATCGAAGCAGACGGAAAAAAGCGAAATCAGTCGAAGTCAAATGAACAAAATATATATATGATGCGATTAACTTCGACTTTACCCTTGCACGCACATTAAGAAAGACCACCCAATCATGATGTTTGCATTTGTCTTTTTACCCAAATGTAAACAAACACTCTTTCTTCTCTCGCTCATCATTTGAACTCGGTGTGTGTGTGTGTGTGTGTGTGTGTGATGACGGTGCATTTGTCAAGAGGCGCAAAGGAAAACAGCAATGCAAATAGAATGGTCCGCTTTGTGATTTTTTTCTTTCTTTAGGTAAATATTATAATTCATCGACAGGACAAAGTTGCCGCCGACTTGAACGTTTTGCGCCACAAAACCAGTTTATCACAAACATAAAATCAAAAACGCATTCAAAAGGTAAGAAATAGATATCTAAACAAATATTAAACGCGATATCAATAAAATTTAATATATTGAATAAACATCAGGCAAATCACATTGCCAATAATTCCCGCTTCACTGCCATTGCACCGGCGAATGACAATAGAGAGAGAGGCAAAGAGGAAAAGCAAATGAGAAATGGCAAATAGCTAAGCAAACATCCATTTAGACGTTTATTGTGAATTAAAGAAGAAATGGGGATTGAAGCACATACACATAAATTCCGTTGCCGTTTCGACGACTGTTGTGCGTTCGGTTATGGGTTTTTGCTTTATGACCCTTTTGTTTATTCGGATTTCTTTCTCTCTCTGTGTGTGTGATTTAATATTTACCGGCGAGTTTTTTCTTCACCAATTCGAAGGACTTGTGCAAACAAAATCACGAATGAAAAAAAGATGGAAAAAGTAGTAGTCAATCGATTTTAAGTCTTAACTTGATTGAAAATGGTCATCAAAATCATTGAATATTCTGGACGATGCGTCATCGTCGCTTTCAGTGGGAATTTGAAGGGAAAAAACTGCTTCAAATCAATCTTATTTCTTAGGAAAGACACAAAATAAATGAAGAACAAAACAGACTGAACAAAAAAAAAACTTACCGAAAACATTTTGGCTGAAGTGCAAGATCAATAAAAAAATGATCGTTAATGCATTGCCCGTTAAGGATTTTTGCCGATATTCCTTTATCCAGTGCATATTGGTTGATGTGTGTTATTTCGTTGTTGTCGATTCAACGTCTCCTTTTATCTTTACTCGTATTTATTTTATTTCTCGCCTGCTTTTGATTTTTGATGTTGCTTTCTCATCAAATTTTATTTTTCCTGCTCTCGAGCCAAGCGAACAAACAAAAAAAAGCGTATGTGAAGCAGTCTTCTTCGTGTTGAGAGTTTATTTGATTATACGATGGTTCGAAGTTCTTCTTCGTCGTCGCCTTTTTCCCCGCTCTCTCTCGTATTTATTTTGCACTTGTAAAATTCAAAAATGTCATCTCGATTTTTCTTTGTGAAATCGTTTTTCGATGTTCAGAGTTTTTTTTTCGATCTCTACTTCTCTGTGCGGTTGTGTTGTATTCGTCTTCTGGGGATTTTTTATCAGTCTCTTTTGTATTCCCAGAGCGATTTCGTCCTCTTTGTTCTTCGAACTCACAAAATACCGATTTCAAAATAATGACGAATAAATTTCACGTGGGCTCACTTCAGCTCGCTTGTTATCTCTCTCGCAGGTTTTTCTTATTAAATTAAAACCGATTGAGTCGTGAATGTGGCCGTCTGCCGTTTTTTTTTCTTCTTAAACTTCGGTCTCTTTCTCGAGTTTAACTGCAAGCAAATGCAAGAATCGTGTTCAACGGAAGAATGTGAAGAATGTCAGAAGACCAAGTTCGAGTGCATATTAACGCCGTCACTCAATCAATTGATAATTTTTCGTTCGTTAATCGCCGTAAGCCACTTGGGGATGTGCGGTTTAAGTGCTTGTTGCCGATTGCATATTTAATATATCTGTGGCCGTGTTTCTTTCCGTTCGTCCGTTCCTTTCGTATTTTGGAATGCGACACGAAACTCACTTGGTTTTTGGCAATTTATTTACTTTGATCTTTCGACTTGCAATCCTCACTGCTTCGCTTGGTTGACTCCGTGAAGCGCAGTAAATAAGCGCAGTCCGTTTTCTGCAGTAAATGAAAAACAAATAGAAACAAAAAGAGAGAGAGAGAGAAAAAGAAATAGATTAGTAAATGGGTTTATGCTTTTATGTCATGTTGTATTGAGTGAAGAAGAGTATCGGAGTTGTTTGCGTTGCTCCCGTCAAAAAGTCAATTGTTTAAATTGTGCACCGAGAAATTTCCGAGGAAAGTAAACTTTAGTGTATCGAACATGCAGTACGCTAGCTCCCCGAACTACACGTCCATCCAAGTACCCGAAGCAATTAAATGATACTCATTTATTTACAACACACAGGCAAACAAAGTGTATTGCGAGCATTTTGCTATTTTCCGACTAATAATAATATTTAATTTAGAAATGCAGAGAATGGAAAATTATTATGAACCCTTTCACTTTAGAATGGTTGCTGATGATGATGATGAATGTGCATTGCATGGAGCGCCACTCAACTAACGAGAGAGCGGGCAAATTCGCGGTACGATTGTTGTGTACAAATATTCTCCGAAATAACAGAATACCATAAATAAATAAATAGATAAACAATGAGCGAATGGGAGAGAGAGAGAGAGAATTTGCCATTTCAATAAAAATAGCTCTGTTTGTTATTCCATCCGAAGATGAACGATGTAATTTGGTGATGGAGTGACAGCGAGCGAGCGAGTGTGGCCAAAGAGCAAAAATGGCATGATGCCATGTTCGAATTTATGCGGTGGCATTATCATTTTGGCGTGTATATACGACGTGTTGTATCGTACCTTTTTTGCCTCATCGTTCAGTTGTTGAATTATGAATTGGCCAAAATGAACAAACAGTTTTCGCTTTGTGTATGTGTGCAAAATGTTGACAATTGCCATTTCATTACGCAACATGATAATTTCCCAAACAAAAATAGAGCTCAAGTGCTCGGTTATTTTTCTCTCTCTCTCTCTCTCTCTCTCCCTCTCCCTCTTCCGCTTTATCTCTTCATTTTGTAGCTGGCAGCAACAAGCGTACGCAGAGGTTAATTGATTCAACCAATTTTTCTGTGACGCCAACGCAAAAGTGACAGAGAGATAGAGAGAGAGCAAAAAAAACGAGCGTTTACATCTCTCTTTTGTTGGCCCATTGGAGCACTCTCAACAAAACAAAAGCCGAATCGATTAAACTCAAACTCGTCCGTTTGTGTGTGCGAGCGTGTGAATTCGCATTTGGTGAGTTTTACATTAATTTTATTGCTTCGGTTTCACGGAATATGCTCTCGGTCGAGCGTCTTATCACGGGCGGTGCTTGGTTTGCTTCTGCTGCTCCACCACCATTCATCATGCGAAAACCCATTTTTCGAAATGACACTTCATTTATTATACACGACGTTTGTAAAACTTCCCGTATTTGCGTCTCAAGCGCAAGCACTTAAATCGATTTCTCAGTAAATTTCCAAACGTATAGAACACACAAAATGGGATGAAAATAATCGAGCGAAAAATTCTAGAGAACTCGGAGAGAGAGAGAGGCTGGATGTGAAAATCGTTTGTGTTTTAAACCTAATTGCCATTCAGCCGGTGAACATTTTTTCTCTGCCGTTCATTTGCAACAAACACAAAATGTCATTGGAATGTTTAATACATTTATAAAGTCTATTTACGATCCACTCAAAGCGAACGCCTCGAGACAATTTGAAAATTGAATGAAAACACATTCGTTTTATCTCTTTAACTTGAATTGGTTGCATACACATATAAAATTGGTAACGAGCAAAGTGTAGACAAAAAAAGGCAATTGCAGCGCCGCTGAATGCCGAGAGAGGGAGATAATTTGACCACCAACATATCAATTCAATAGCCCATAAAAGCGATTTCCGTTGATTTTCGACACTCTCCAATGATTTTACAAATTAAGCTATTATTGTTATTATTATTGAAAAGGCCATGCTTTGAATGCACCACCAAACGATCGACGTCGATTCATGTGTGTGCTGGTGTTGCTGTTGTTGTTGTCGTGTCGCTCTCTTATCACTTCTTCGCTTTTCTTCCTTCGATTACTCAACAAATGTCAACTGCATCGGTGAATAAAGCATCGCAGCACGATGCATCCCGCATGATCTCAAAGTCATAACACGATGCAACAACAACGACAACAAACCAATAAAAAATGAGCATACGGTCGGTGTAGTAATTTATTTATTTGATTATTACATTGTTTATTTCCACGTTTCAGATCGTAAATTTTCGATTTACACCATGCTGAACATCGCGTCGCACCATCACCATCGCCTATGTGTGTGTGAGAGAGAAACACGAGAGAGAATGTGTGAGCAACGACAATGTGCCCACGAAGATGAAAAAAATATAAAATATATCGACGCTTTACATTATCGCGCCGAGATATCGCCTGTGCTCCGAAACAAACTCTGGATTGGAAAAAAAAGAGAGCGCGTCAACACAAACACACTCACTCACATGAGTATGTGGCCCAATCGCTCGATAAGGCTGCAAGAAATAGCGTTACAGTGCATCGAACATATATTTATTATGGTTCGATTGCAAGCAGCTAACATCTGATGATAGGTTCTCTCTTGTTGTTTCGATGCATTTGCTTTGGATTTTTCTTGTTTTTCGGCCTCAAGCCCGCAGACACAACCGCAGAAGAAGGCAACGAGAAAAAAAAGATACGGAAAAATTATTGATTGGCTAGTGCATAACGTCAAATGGCTTTGCATGTAATAAAAATACAATTATCGTCAGTGTGATAATAATTTTTATTCGTTTTCGGGCATTCGCTTCGCATGACGTTTTTTTTCTCTCTCTTTCGCTCGATTTCGGAGTGCAAAAGAGTGTAAGCGGTTTTTGTGTTAAGAGCGTCGTCGTATTGTGTGTGCAATTTCATTCTGATTTAAATGAATTGGTGTGAAAACGTGTTTCTTTAAGATGGGGAAGAGGAAAAAAATAACGAATTGGTATCGATTTGAGTGAGCGAGCAGCACAGAAAAATTGGTTGCAAATGTAGCGTGGGCATCGTCATAAATTGACTTCAGTCCACACCATCAGATTAAGATTTTGTGGCCTGTTTATTTCGTTACGGTTTTCTGCTTAAAATGATTCTCGCCTCGAAAATGCGAGCAAAAAAAAAACGCGACACACATACATAAGCAAGCAACAGAGCGATAGCAAGCCGTTTCGGTATCAATCATGTTCGAGGATCTGCTTAACTTCATATGCCACACAAACATGACAAATTTGCTCGTTCATACTATATCTGATGCACTCTCTGTCTGTCTCTCGCTATCTGGATGCTCTTCATTGCTGCGCTCGTTCGATTGAAAACGGTAAAAAAAATTCACGTCGCCATCGTGGTGCATAAAATGCCACATTTGGTGGGCGTAATGCACTTATACCCAAGCCAAACTTGGTTCGCTCGTCATGGTGTCTCTCTATCTCACACTCACTTTATCGCTTGTCTCGCAGCTTGATGTGTGATTGTTTGGGATCGTATTTTTAATAGACTCGGCTATTTAATAACTCAATCAATTTTTTTTCGGCTTCGGTTTCGGTATGAGTTGTGTGTGTGTGTGTGTGTGTGTGTGTGTGTGTGTGTGTGTGTGTGT